>NC_066885.1:26122510-26449419 GCF_022985175.1 Labeo rohita | reverse complement strand
GTTACAGCCTTGATGAGATTCATACTTGGATTTAATAAGTAGAATATTGATTACATTGTTAATGTAAAAAATAAAATAGAATTGTTTTTTTTAGTAAGTAATGTTTATTTAATCAAGAAAATGTGACCGGGACACAAATTTACATTTGATTTAAAAAATAATAAGTGAGGACTTAATCAGAAGCTAAATCTTCAATCAGATGTTCAGAAAATCTTAAAATTTGTTCAAAAGTGGATTCCCTCCAGGAAATGCGCGGTCAGCATCGCAGCCTGGAGTGTGACAGGCCGTTTTTTTGCAGTCTTCTGCCAAGCACACGCTCACAGGCGGCAATTAGTCTTTCTTCACGCCCCACAGCTTTTAATGGCTTCACTCTTTTTCACCAGGTTTGCTTTCAGCCCGCGCCATCCTTTGTTTTATTATTTATTACCAATGATTCCCTCGGCTGATATCAGTGAGGAATGGTCTCTTCTCTTCAAACAATAAAGAAGCTCTCCCCTCAGTAGTTCATTCACTTCAATGTCAGGGCACTTAACACCTGAACAATGCCTGAGGATGGAATGCCTGGAAGCTTAACGTGGGACAATGGACAAAGACTTCATTGCCTATAATGATTGGCACTTAACTACTCACAAAGCTCCAGCACATAATCGCAATTTAAAAACGGCCAGCGTTAACCCTAAATCACATATCCGGCTATGATAACCATTAACTGGTAAGAATGAATCGGAGACGTCTAATGTCAAACGCTTTCCCTCCACTGGCTGTCCGCTTCGATTACAAGATCATTCAACAAAATTTAAGGCCATTCGCACCTGGGTTAGAACAATCTAGTGGTTTGGAATGTAGCGTTCCCAATCCCATTATTGTGATGAAGGACTACACGGTATATGGTATCACATTTAATAAGATGAATATGCGCTTGGGGGCGGCCGTTATTTCATCTCCATTGTCCAAAGAGAGGCCCTGAAATGGCTGTCATCAATTATAATAGCCACTGCAGTTCTAAGGGTCTATAAGCTCTCTGTTGTGACATGTAAGAAGTTTAAAGGCTGTTCACCGGCCAGGTCGAAAACACCTGCATCCCTCCGTCCTTCAAATGCTGGGTGAAACCTTAGACGACGGTTGTAATGAGAATACTTAGCTCACCTTTGCTGTCAGTCATCTCCCTGAACTCTCTTGTGACCAGACCTCCTAAAAAAAACCCACGGGAGGATCATCTAAAGCAAAGCTAGATGGATTTGCAGTTTGCTGTTTTCATTTCAAGCACTTAACCCCTGCAGCTGTGTGTCTGTATGTGCGTCTGAGTAACTTTGGGCCTGTAACCACATGTGAAAGGTCAGAGCAGTAGGCCGCTATGGGATAAGAATCATAACAAAGTATGAAAATGGGTGGACTGTGACTGATTAGAGTGCAGTACATTGTCTTGGACAATAAAGATGCAGAACATTCAAAGGGGTGGCAGTTTGTTTCATTCAGTTGGTAGTTGCATAACTACTTAGTTGTTATATTGTATGCCAGGACTCAAAAGAAGTATTATGAAAAATCTCTGAGGTGTAGACAAGGCTTGAAAGGATGTGAATATTTCAGTTTAAATAGCAAAACCTCAAGTTCTACAATAGTTCTTAAAGAAGTTCACTTCTAGAACAAGAATTTACAGTTTACTCACCCCCTTGTCAACCAAGATGTTTGTGTCTTTCTTTCTTCAGTCGTAAAGAATTATATTTCTTGAGGAAAACATTCCAGAATTTTTCTCCATATAGTGGACTTCTATGGTGCATGTGAGTTTAAACTTCCAAAATACAGTTTCAATGCAGCTTTAAAGGGCTCTAAATGATTCCCAGCCAAGGAAGAAGGGTCTTACCTAGCAAAACGATTTTGAACTTAACAATTTTGAAGTTGGAGGAAAAAATAAGATGGGAGTTTTTCGACATACCCTGACTGTATTGACCTGGATTACACAGAGTGTGCATCACAGAGGATAGACAAAATGAGTGTTTGAGGTTAAAAAGTATATAAACTGTAATTTTTTAAAAAGAAAATAACCAGTTGTTTCGCTAGACAAGACCCTTCTTCCTTGGCTGGGATTTTTTATAGCCTTTTGAAGCTGCATTGAAACTGCATTTTGGAAGTTCAAACTCACAGGCATTATTGAAGTCCACTATATGGAGAAAAAATCTAGAATGTTTTCCTCAAGAAACATTATTTCCTTACGACTGAAGAAAGAAAGACACAAACATCTTAGATGACAAGTAAATTATCTGTTATTTTTTTTGTTCTGGGCTGTGATTCCCAAAAGCATCATAAGCTTAAGTACATCATAGAGCAATTGAAACCAATGGAGCTACGATCAACTTAGGCTTACAGTGCTTTTAGGAAACACAGCTCTGGAAGTGAACTTCTCCTTTAAAAGGAACCCTGGGTATTTAGACTTGTACGGCTTAATGGAACCAAAATTATATTGCTTACTAAAATGTATAGTAGAAAACATATTAAAGACTTATGTTATTTAAAAAATTCACATTGTTTTATACATATTTTGGACTATGGCCGGTGCCATTATTTTGTTGACGTGAAATGGCTGCGCTCTGTGAGCTACTGGCGCTACCTGTTGCTATTTTTACAGCAACCGAACTGGCAATACACAACATGGAAATAAAATACTGATATGATGCCACATTGTGTGGCTTTTGGTTGTAATTTTCAGTCAAAGAGCAACAAGAGAAGTGTTGTCTTCACAGCTTTTCCTAGTGATAAGAAGAGGAGAAAAGAATGGGAAGATGTCTGTGGATGAATAAAACCTCCTTAAGGCCCACGTCTTTGTTTTCCCTCTTTAGCCCTGATGCCTTTGAGGCTTTTAGTAGATCACAGCTACTGGAAGAGCTTACAAATGGCAGAGACAAGAAACACTGGATGCCATCCTGGCAGGATGTAAACATGCCGACGCTTGTCATGACACCACAGCCACTCAAGGAGTTTCTCAGTGCAGATTTCTCTCGATATCTGGGGATATTTAGACTCTGTGTGGGGAAAATCGATGGTACAGCATTTGGTTTAAGCCTACACTTATATCCATCACCACCTGTAAGCTCTTTCAGTAGCTGTGGTCATCATATCAGTACTTTATATCCCGAGTTGTGTTGTGGTAAAAATAGCAACAGGTAGCACCAGTAGCTCACTGAGTGCAACCATTTCATGTCAACGAAACAATAAAACAATGTGGATTTGTTTTAAATAATGTAAATCTTTCATTCCAATAATTTTATTAACATTTTATCCACTAAAAAAACGTTTTGGATATTGGAAGGGTTCTGTTTATGTAAAAGGGTTTCCATCACACCATGGATGGAAAGAACATTTGTTTTTAAGAGTCAGATGCATCAACAAACCACTTGCTGTTGTGAACAGTTCTTAAAATAAATATTTTAATAATCCGAAGAACCTTTTGTGCATTAGAAAAGTTTCATGGATGTTAGGGGTCCTTCATGAAACCATATATGCCGAGAATGTTTATTGTTTTCAGAACGTATCCTCTCTTTATAGAGTTAAACGTGTCAATAAACCTCGCGCTGTTGTGAGCTCATTTGAATTTTCATGTTTTTTTTAAATGTGACTGCATGCCCAACGGCACTGTTCAAATGTTTATTCCTCAATTATTTCCTCACACCCCTACAAGAGAAAAGCTCACAGTTCTCACGAGAAGCGAGGCTGGTTGAAGCAGAGTTGAAGGCCTACTGGAAGTCCTGGTTCGACTTGCTTGCTTCATTTCTTCACTCTCAACCCTGCAGGGGAGGTTCGCCTAGCACATGCCACAGCAGTCACTATAAATCACTCAAGTTTTATAGCCCTTAATAGTTTCTCATTCAGTTCTGCTCCTCAGCCGTTTTCTTGTACTTTCGTATGCTTGGAGTTTACCAGAAATTCGAAGCTGTTGATCAGAACATAACGACAGGAGAATTGTGACTAACATGGGGGTGGATTGGCATCTGATGACTATTTTACGTCAACCCTCACCTGATTCTTTGAATTGTCTTTTCGTTACGTGTCTCTAATGTTATTTAAAAGAAAAGTGTTGTGACAGTGTTTAATGGGTTATTGACATAAAGAAAATGAAACATCTTAAAAAAAAAAAAAAAAAAAAAAAAAAAAAAAACTAGTTTAAAACACTAAGTTCTTAATAATGTAGATGTTGTTTTTATATAGCATTCATATGGTTATAGGAATTTAAATAAAAATTACATTTTTAACTTAATTTTAAAATGTAAACATTTATAATGCTTTAATAAAAAAGAAAGATGCATTGGATGTAACTAAAGTTTTTAAATATATATTTTATATATATTACACTGTATTTCTTACAAATATTATTTCATAATTCAGTCATTCCTGTTTTCTGCATGTTTCTGCAAGTTGGTGTGGCAGATGACTTTGATCACACCTGTTAATGTGACAGACGTTTGATTTTGAAATATTAGTAAGCAGTGAAGCAGTTTTGTTGAAATAAAATATTACATTTTACATTTTTTTCTTGATTTTAATATCAGGACAGTTGCATTTTCCTGACATTTCCAACAACAAAAAATATAAAAACTAATTTTGATTCAGAAATAAAAAATATGTTCCTTGTAGAAGAGGTGTATTCAAGGCCTTGTTTGTATTAATTGCATTTTAATGTTATAATTAAAAAAAAAAAAAAGTACTCCCATCCACAGACTTTGACAGCATGACTTTGTTAACCAGTTGCGTTTTTATTCCAAATGGTGAGTGTGAGTAATATTTAACAGCGTGTGCCCGGAAGCCGCTGCCCTGGGTTCACTCACCTCACAGAGGTTCAGATCTCCAAATCTGAAGATGGACGTTTTATGCATGCTGCTCTTGTCTTCCTCTTAACCTTTCAACCCGACCCTGGCCATAGGAAAACCAGAATGTAAACCACAGGAAATGATGGGTTGAGAGAGCCAAGTACTGCATTGCATTATTGATGTTTACTCTGGTGATCCCTGCTATCTGATTCTCGATCAGCGAGTGTTTAAACTCATTGTTTGCTTCCGGGCGGTTTCGCTTTTAAGCTGTGTGCTCAGCTGATACGACTATGATAAGCTCATCCTAAATTGTTTTATTCTCACTCTCAGGCTCTCATCTTGAAACAAAGCACTTGTTTTGCATATGTCTTTCTTAGAGCATGCATAAGGAGTTTGCATATTGGCATGACCTATTTACTGTTTTATGTAAATGTTCAGGCATGTTGTTTGAAGCTGTCAAATATGGATCTTGAAGAAACTTGAAGTTCCTCTCCTGTCCTCTAGAGGCACATGAGATTCTCTTTTGAATATATTCCTGTCCATTAGCTTTATAGGAGCACCTTTTGAGCTGGTATTAGTTTTTATCTTTTGCTCAACAAATCAGTTTTTCAAATGTATGTACTGACTTTTATTTTGTATAAGTTTGGGACCACTTTATGTGCAGTAAAAAAATAGCTATCAAATAAATAAATAAATAAAAGCAAGATAGAAAGGTAAAGAAAGAAAATAATTTCAAGAAGAAAGATTTAGCACTAATTATGACTTGTGGCACTGCAGGACTGTTTGAATTGTGTCAAAGCTCTTGGAAGTCTCTCTAGCCCCCCCTCAATTCGAACAATGCTGCAGGATATCCAGTAAAAATAATGTTAGAAAAAAAAAAAAAAAAAAAAAAGAGTTTACACTGGCCAGTTAACAGCCATCCCTTCTCTTATTTTGTATTTTATCCCAGGCTGCCAACAGTGAGAGGAAACTTCTCAATGTTGTAGGGTGTGACACAGGAAACAGGCTGAAGAGGGCTTGAGCTGAAGGCTGTGTAGCTGTGTGTGCATAAATGCTCGAGTGCATTGGCATATGTGTGGTGTCAGAGTGTTTTGGAATCCACGAGACTGGATCTTTGTGGAAAAAGAACATCCAGGAATGTTCCAACCAAAGTAATTGCTATTCTCTGTCATTCCTCTCTCTGTCCAGTCGTGCCTGCTATTACATTAAATGTCAGGCCAACTGCAGGCTAGCAGATAAGACATAAGCATGTGGCATATCGCACTGGCTCTGAATTCCTAGATTTGAACACATCTGGCCATCAGCTGATCAGCACAGTATTTTTTGCCTTTATACTTGTAGGCTGGGTAAACTTTCAGTACAGGAAATAGAACTTTGTTATTTAATCCAGTTATTTTTAACTGGCATTGCAGATACTTTACTGGACAAATACAACAAAGCAACATGTCTGTGTGTTTTCTAATGTTCAGATGAAGAATAGAATAGAATAGAATAGAATCTTTAGTTGCCATTACATACATCACAAACACATTATTTCCATATATGTTCACGATATCACTATAACCGCACTGAGAATAAGGACATTTGCCTTCTGTGTTGCCAAGTCTGTGGTTTTCCTGCAGATTTGGGCTACTTTTACACTGTTGAAGGAGGGTTTTTATTTATTTATTTTTTTTTTAAATGAAAACCGTGGAAAAAACACAGTTGGGCTAGTTCTGGGATAACTTTGATTAGCAATTGGGCTGGGTTTGTTTCACAGACCTGGCAACCCTGACTGTCTTTGAGCAAACAGAGGTTAAGTGCCTTGCTCATAGCTCACTCATGATGGCTCACTTCTGGTAGAAACTGTACTAGCAACTACACAACACCATCTTCATGTTAATTTTAGTAACCCCATGCAATAAAAATGGGCATTTTGTGGATTTAATACACCTCTAAATGAAAATAATAAAAATACCCCTCCCCCAACAATAGTATATATATATACTTTTTTTCTTGGGTAAATAAATTATGGTAAATAATTATTATTGTAAATATTAGACAAATATTTAGAATGTTTTAATAAAATTAATAAAATTTAGAACAGACAAACAAACAAGCAAATAAATAAATAAATATTAATTTTAGTAGCAGTAGTAGTACCATCATTACATTAAGTAATATATTTCTGTCACAGTTTGTTCAAGTTAAACCAAACTTTTATTTTAATGGGTTGCCGTGAAGACCTTTAAAGTCCACTTCCAAAACAAAGATTCACATGTAATGTACTCACCCCCTTGTCATCCAAGATGTTCATGTCTTTCTTCCTTCAATCGTAAAAAAATTATGTTTTTTGAGGAAAACATTTCTGCATTTTTCTCCATGAAAATGATATGGTGCCCCGAGTTTGAACTTCCAAAATGTAGTTTAAATGCAGCTTAAAACGATCCCAAATGCGGTTGTAAACGATACCAGCAGAGGAAGAAGGGTCTTATCTAGCGAAACGATCGGTTATTAAAAATACAATTTAAATACTTTTTAATCTCAAATGCTCGTCTTGTCTTTCTCTCCATGAACTCTGTGTGAACTTCATAAATCATTTCAAAATCATCCTACATCGCTGTGGAAGTTCTGACCCAGTCTATGCAACGTGAACATGCAAAGAAGATCAAACACCCTTCACAAAAAGGGTAAAACAGCGATATAGGATGATTTTGAAGTTGAGGGAGAACATGAGATGGGAGTTTTTCGACATACCCTAACTGTCATGAACCAGAACAAAAACTGTCCAAGCAGAGTTAGACAAGATGTGTGTTTGGCATTAAAAAGTATATAAATTGTATTTTTTAAAATAAAAATAATTGATCATTTCGCTAGATTCTTCCTCGGCTGGGATCGATTACAACTGCATTTGGGATAATTTGAAGTCGCATTTAAACTGCATTTTAGAAGTTCAAAATCGGGGCACCATATCAGTCCATTATATGGAGAAAAATGCTGAAATATTTTCCTCAAAAAACATAATTTCTTTATGACTGAAGAAAGAAAGACATGAACATCTTGGATGACAAGGGGGTGAGTAAATTATTTGTAAATTGTTGTTCTGGAAGTGGACTTCTCCTTTAAGTTTCGGTTTATGATATGACGATAGTTTTTCGAAGTGACTCTCAGAGCAGTTCTGAATTCTGATTATGTTTATGTGTTCATGTAGTCATATGTTGAGGTGGCAGAGGCTGAAAACACTATGAACGTAATGCATGCTTTAGTACCTGTGTAGTAAACAAAATTCACACAGCGACTCAGAACATGCAGGATTCATATTTAACTAGTATTTTTGCGGTTTAATATTCACAGACAGTCCTTATCACCTTTTGATTTAAGTGTACTGATCTACTATTGATTTATTCAGCCTAAATTCAAATTCGGTGACATTCCATGTCCATTTTTATAACTGGATTCCGCTTTTAGTGCTTAGCAGTTTTAGGAGATTGACAGTACAGCCTGCAGATCCTCTCCAGTCCACCGGAGGGAACCTTCACCAGAATTCTAAGAAGTCACTTCCTTTCCCTACTTTTTAATGTCTCTAGAATGAAAATGTACCTCCCTCTAATACACCAGCCTTTGACTAGCAATAGGAAAATGTTAATAAGCCCAAAAAGTGATGGCTACTGCTTTTAGACCTACTCTGACTAGATACCATTTTACAAAACTGTAAACTCATTTTGAAACTCCTAAGGACTCCACAGCATTTATGGCTACCCCAGCCTTGACATCAGTGTCACTGTCTGCTGGTCAGTGGGTCAGCTGTCAGCCCAACCTGTCATTGTGTTGTCGGCATTCATGTAAGTTTGGGAGGATCCTCTGTGGTGTTTGGCTTGGCATGTGTAAGTGTGATATGAGTGTGTGTGATGCCCTTATTTATTCTCCATTCTGCAGAACTCATAGATGTGGGCCCTATAAATCTGTGCATGGAAATGCCAGTCAAAGTTCACACCTAAGTTCATTTCATGCTTCACTGTCTTCCTCTGCGTGTGTGGTGCGGCATGCTAGCGTGAGTCTGTGTGTGAGATTTTGCATAAAAATATGCTGCTTTATCATGGAATGATTATCATTTATTCTTTTGGTGTTTGAGAGTGTGTGCGTGTTCAGAATTGATTCAGGCTTTTCTATGAAAAGGTTTCTCTCAGAGATGGAAGATTTAATCATCCATTACAGTAAAAAATGATTTGTCTCACCTTCACAGTTGTGATTCACTGGGTTAAACAAAAGCCACTGCTTTCAGTTCTTTGTCTATGTGGATAATAGTATTGTGCAGAGCTTCTCAAACTTTTAAGGTAAAACAGAATTTGCAGACAACCGGCAAACCAAACTACTGTATTATGATGTGAGAATCATAAGAATGTTTAAATAAGAAAGTCTGAACAATGACGTTCAGTTCGTTTAAATGAATGTGCTTTTGGTCATTTGTTTTTAAGTTATTTATTTTTAACTATTTTTGAGTTTGAGAACCACTGGTCAGGTTTGAGAAGCTGTGAAGTGATGTAATTTCTTCTCAAGTATTTAAAGTTTCTGATTCTTAAGTGCATTTCAGCTCTGTTTCTGCCACGGCATTGTCATTATATGATAAATTGAGGCTTCCTGCAAGTATCTGCTAATCTCTGTTTTATGGGCATGTAATTTCATGGCATCTGGCTTCTTTTCACATTTTGCACAAACAGACTTTTTATGACAAAGAGCGGATAAGAATCACTTCTGTTTTCTTGTTGTGGTTACTATATGTTCTTTTATCAATAGTGATTTTCTCTGATGTGATGGACATGCAAATCTTTAATCATTTGTGAGATAATTTGTAACATGGTAGAGGATCACACTTTTTTATAATGGCTTATTATGACTAATAGCCTAAAATTCTTTGAACTCTGATTAGAGCAGATGACGGTAGGCGAAATGAATCACTCGCATGTCTTTGAGTGTTGTCAGAGTGCCAGATCTTTGCCCTTATTTAGTTTTTCCCCTAGGAGGCAAGGGTTGGTCACAGTTCATATGCCGACAAAGAGAGCTTCCTAAACCAGTTCCTGCAATTTACATTTTGTTTTTTGACTGTTCTGACAAAACCTGTGAGGTATGTTGCCCTCGACCTTAAGATGTAGTCAAGAATCTTTAACTTTTACTTTAAACTTGCTTTAAGTATCATTTACCATAAAATTCGCCAGTCAACACAAATTTAAAAGTTAAACTGCAGTCGAAACACTTTTATAAAGTACTCGTATTACTAGCAGACAGTACCTAACTTTAAAGGTTCCATCACAAAACGCTAAGGATCACAATTAGGGTAGTTCTTAACTAAAACAGACACAAAATACAACTAGCAGAACACCCTAAATTGCATAAATAAGGGTAAAAGATCTAAAATGCTAAAATCATTTATTTATTTAAATAGTTAATTTACATGAACTATCTGAATGAATCGATTCACTGTCTGCATGACAGGGTTCGTACAAGGTGCTTAAAGTGCTTGAAGTGCTTGAACTTGACTTTTTGAAATTTAAGGCCTGGAAAACCCTTGAAAATAGCAATATTACTGAAGAGGTACTTGAAAAGTGCTTGAATTATTGCAAGACAATGTATCTATGCAATAAGTGTTTAATTTTGTCATAGCACATATTTTTTTTTACACAAAATTCGCACAATTTAAAGAAACATCATACCTTTTTCACTTATTTTAGTTAATGTCAGAAAACAATCGAGCTAAGCAAATAGTAGTACTGACAGTGTTGTTTAACCATGGCTGAAGATTCGAAAAAAGGAACAGATGAACCAAATCAATTGAGTCATTTATGGTGGGACCACTCCGATTGATTTAAAGTTGTGACTTCGATCATTCATTTCAACCGTTTCACTTTCGGATTTCGGATTCATTTTCGGATTTCGACATAAAAAGAACATAGTGATGGGTGTATAGTTAAACCATTGTGTCGTAAAATGATTTATTATTTCAAAGCACTCCAATCGGATTATGTATCGTGGATTGTTTGTTTCAGATCGGGACTTCAAATCATGTATCGCAAATCATTTGATTTAGTTTGGAACTTTGCGTATCGCGAATCATTTCTTTCAGATCTGATCTTCACATTGCGTATCACGAATCATTTGATTTAGATTGGAACTTTGCGAATTGCAAATCATTTTATTCAAGTCAGGACTTCAGAGCGCATATTGCAAATCATTTGTTTTAGATCGGGACTTCAAATTGTGTATAACGAATAATTTGATTTAGATTGGAACTTCGCATATTGCGAATCATTTGTTTTACATCGGGACTTCAAATTGTGTATTGTGAATCATTTGATTTAGTTTGGAATTAAATTATTCAAATCAAATAAATCAATTCAGATTGGGACTTCAGAGCTTGGATTGCAAATTATTTGATTTAGATCAGAACTTTGGAGCGGGTTTGCGAATCTTTTACTTTAGATCGAAACTTCGGAGTGTAGATCGCAAATCATTTGATTTAGATTGGGACCTCGCTACGAGTTAGCAAATATTTTGCTTTAGATCGAAACTTCAGAGCGCAGATCGTGGCTTATTTGATTTAGATCGCATCTTTGGAGTGCGGATCATGAATCATTTGATTTAGAGTGGAACTTCGGAGCAGGTTTGTGAATCTTCTGCTTTAGATCAAAACTTCAGAGCGTGGATCGCAAATCATTTGATTCAGATCGAGACTTGGGTGTGCGTTCATGAATCTTCTGCTTTAGGTCAAAACTTCAGAGCGTGGATTGCAAATCATTTGATTCAGATCGAGACTTGGGTGTGCATTCATGAATCTTCTGCTTTAGGTCAAAACTTCAGAGCGTGGATCGCAAATCATTTGATTCAGATCGAGACTTGGGTGTGCGTTCATGAATCTTCTGCTTTAGGTCAAAACTTCAGAGCGTGGATTGCAAATCATTTGATTCAGATTAGGGATGTTAACCGATGACCGTTTGACCGGTGGTTGACCGTATCAACGTTAACCGGTCAAAGTTGTCGGTAGTCGGTTAAAAAAAAAAGTGATATCTAAATTAGGCTATTATAGACAGTGGACTATACGCTACTACAGTTAGCCATCTCATTCCTCATCTTTTTGTGTTAAGTGAACAAATTATCCCTCACACTCAATTTTTCATAACTCGCCTGTTTGTACTTAATAAACCAATAAAAACATTTGGCGCGAGGTCACAGCGTTTGGGTTCGCGCGCTCACAAGGTTTGCGAAAAGTAAAGGCAACAGGCTAAAACACTCGAGGTTAGAGCGGCGTCTCTTCGGAGCTGTCATTTTCTTAAATGAGCCGTGGCAATGTTTCAAATGAGCTTCTAACCTAGACAAACGCCTTTATTTTCAAAGCGATCACCTTGTACCCAAACCATTTGAAACTAAGGAGCCATTTGTCCTACGATTACATACAACAAGCTCTTCGGCGCTGCGTTTGCAGGACTCATGTTTCGCGCTGTAGGGGATTTAAAAAAAGTGACGTGAGTGGCAGTGTGTGTGTGTGTGTGCGGGAGGCAGAGCGGCAGAGAGATGCGACAGAGTTGCGAAATTGCAGGCGCGGCTCGAAATGGCTGTTATTTCAAATAGCGTACCATATTTTAAACTAATCGGTTAACCGGTTTCAACCGGCTAATGAGGCTCGGTGGTCGGTCAAGAAATTTTTTAGTTTTCGCCATCCCTAATTCAGATCGGGACTTCAGTGCGGGTTCACAAATTTTTGATTTAGATCGAAATTTTGGAGCACGGATCATCTGATTTAAATCGAATCTTCGGTGTGCAGATCACAAATCATTTGATTTAGAACGGAACTTCGGAGCAGGTTCGCAAATCTTTTGCTTCAGATCGAAACTTTGGAGTATGGATCTTTTGATTTAGATCAAATATTCAGAGTGCGGAACACGAATCAATTGATTTAGAATAGAACTTCGGAGCGGGTTCGCAAATCTTTTGCTTTAGATTGAATCTTCAGGGTGCGTAGTGTGAATCATTTGATTCAGATCAGGACTTCAATTCTGGTTCGCTAATCGTTTGTTTCAGATCAGAATTTTGGAGTGGTTTCGTGAATCTTTTTTTTTTTTTTTTTTTTTTTTTTTTTTCTTAAACAGTAGAAAACATCAAACCATTAATAAAGTACAACCAAATAAAATAAAACCAAAAATAAAAAAAGAAAGAAAGAAAGGATATACAAACACAAATCCTTTTGTAATAATGTAGTAGTAATACTTAGCATATGCTTCACTTTATTTTTGCAATTTTTTATTATGAATTGGAAGACATTGTTCGATAAGTGAGATCTTTGAATGAAGTCCTTGAAAATCAAAAAAGTAGTGCTTGAAAAGTCCTTGAAAGTCCTGTAATTTCATTTCACAGTGTCTGTACGAACCCTGGAATGAACCGCACAGGAGGGCATGTTTGATTATCCAGCTAGTTTTAAAGACAGAGATGTAGCATTCTGCTACGCTAAACTGCTGCTTGTTAGAAAAACTGGCTTGTTACATGAAAACTTGAAGAAATGTCATTTTTACGATGTCAGTGCCATATTAGACCACTGTCTGGCCTATAATTGCCTCTCTTGCTAGTGTTCTGTATAACCCAATCTGTTACCATGGCCTTGCTAATGATGTTGCAACAAAAGCAGCTCTGTATTAGCCCATCTGTTACCATAGCACCATTTATGATGTCGAAATGCTAGAGTCCTTCTCCTAGCCTGGAGTTACTACAGCGGGCTTTTATGATGTCAGATTGCAACGTGGTCCTGGAGAGCGTGCGTTTTATCCTTGCAGTGTGTCAGCTATTTTACCTCACACCTCTCTTTATGAGCCCCACTGCTGTCTTTCCCACAGACATCAACCACTCGCCGGTCCTCTGTGTAAAAGCTAGTCACTTTTGGACACTTAAACAGCGCAGCCGAGAGTTTCACACAGGACTGTGAAGTCGCAGCCTTAAAACAGTTACGGTTACAAGTTGCGTGTTATCCCTGTGGTCCTTCCATTGAAGGAGGAGTTTAATTATCAGTGACGCAGCTATTAATGTACGCTTGTTATGCTAGTAAAGGGGCGATGGGTGGTGCGGAGCAATCTAGCGTTCTACTTTCCCACACTATCTGAGCCAGTAAGTGTTGATGGAGTTGTTTGGCTTTCACTCTTTCATGTTCCTTGGAAGTGCAGCTTGTCAGTTTTTTTTAATTATTATTAAAGGGTTCTTAGAATAAGAGTTAGATATTGGCTGTAAGAGAAATTTAGTGTTGTGCACTATGTAGAATTGAACTGAAAATGCCTTTTAGATTTAAATTGAGACAACAAAAAGGAAGTTAAAACTAACTGAAATTAATAGAACTATTATTACTGAGATCTACTTCAAATGTTGAAAAGGGATAGCTCACCTAAAAATGAAAATTCTCTCATTAATTACTCACCTTCATGCCGTTCAAACCCAAGACCTTTGTTTGTCTTCAGAACACAAAGTTTGTGAACGCACTTCGAAGACTGACACGGAAGAGAAGAAATTGTTGAATAAAGTCATTATTTTTGTTTTCCTTGCGCACAAAACATATTCTCATAGCTTCATAACATTGCGACTGAACCGCAGATCTCATATGGACTACTTTATCGATGTCCTTATTACCTTTCTGGGCCTTGAACGTGTCAGTTGCTTTATTGTCTTTGCAGAGTCAGAAAGCTCTTAGATTTCATCAGAAATATCTTAATTTGTGTTCCGAAGATGAACGAAGATCTTACAGGTTTGCATCGACATGAGAGCGAGTAATTAATGACAGAATTATCATTTTTGAACTTTCCCATAAAAGTCTTGTTTAAACGTTTTGGGAAAAAGCCTTTACGTTTGAATTATGGATAAAGAGGATGATAGATAGATTGTGCATCTTTATGGAAATTTGTCATTTCTGAGAATCTCATAAGGAAATTCTGACGTGATGTGAATGTAACACAACATGTTATTCTCAAGCATGATTTATGCTTTCGTGCTTGCATATTTGGAACAGAATGCCTTTGAAAATGCCTTGAGGTCCATATCCACTATGTCGGTTCACCCTTGAAGTCTTTTGACTGGTATACACTCTTAATATTTGAAATTAAGTATGATGAAAGAGTTTGATATTTAACTTCATCGTAAAATCCTATTCACACTAAAAACAAAAACTATAAATGTAACTATAAATATTACAATAAATATAACTATTAGCTTTCACACCAACACATGGCGTTTGTTACAAGTGCACATTGCAGTTACTTTGTCTATCGCTTTAAAGTTGGGTGGATTCTGATTGGCTGTCAGTGTTTGTCAGGTAAAAAAAAAAATAAATAAATAAAAATGTTCTAAATGTGCATCAATTATATTTTTCCTTTGTGTCTTTATTATTAAAATTGTGATGTGCACTATTCGCATAGTATTAGAATGATTATTAAAACTTTGTTATAGTTATGTAGTGTTTTATTGTCTGGCATCCACCCTAGCATCATGGCAGTGTGTTTTGCATGGGAATAACTACAGGAATAGTAAAAATCGTATTAAATTAGGCATCAGAAATGCAAATATGCCTGTGGGTAGACACAGAGAAGTGAATGTGTTTTGTCTGTGTGTTTTTGCGGGGCGTGTGAGAGAGTGTATGTACTGTATGCACTGCCGTGCTGCGTGATTCTTAATTAACTCTTGAACAATGGACCAGTGAAGATCAGAGAGCCAAGTGAGGGGCTTGTTGTGTCTCCTCACGAGCAGCTTCCTGAACACATGAAAGGAACGCACACTGCCCAAAAAAACACGTGTGGAGAGAGGAGGAACTCTTGTCAACACCAAACTATGGCCTTCAAAGTGAATGCCACCCCCCTGCTCCACCTCCCACCCAAACACGCAGACAGCAGAATACATTCATTAGGATGCTTTAAGCGCACACTCGCACAGCATACGCATACATATATGCATTGTTCTGTTTTTTCTTTTGTTTTGGTGCTCTGTCTGGTTGCATTGTCAAAGGTGGGGTTGTCAGGCAAGCAGCGCTTCAGTTGTTGACACTATAACCATTGAAGCTTCATAAATTTCTATAAAAATGTCATTTCTATAAAAATTAATCAACAAATTAATTTTCTTATAAATAAATAAATAAATCAATGATACAGGTTAACTATTTTCTGGTATTTAGCATTACAGTGCCTTGCGAAAGTATTCATACCCCTTCATTTTTTTCACATTTTGTTATGTTGCAGCCTTATGTTAAACTTTAAATGCTTTAAATTACTTTTTCTCCCAACATCATTCTACACTCCATTCACCATAATGACAAATAAAAAAAAAAACAGATTTGTGGCAACTTTGCAAATTTATTTAAAAAAATAAAACACTGAAATAAGTACATTGCATAAGTATTCAGTACTTAGTTGAACCACCTTTACGGCCTAAAAGTCTTTTTGGGTATGATGCAACAAGCTTTGCACATATGCATTTGGCAATTATGAGCCATTTTTCGCCTCACCTCTTCACCTCTTAAGCTCTGTCAGTTTGGATAGGGGGCTGCAACATAACAAAGCGTGAGAAAAAAAAAAGGGGTATGAATACTTTTGCAAGGCACTGTATATGGAAGCTCATTTCTTGAAGCTTGTTGAAAAATGTGACGGGAGGATAAAAAATATTGCAATGTTTTTGCATTAATTCACAAAATTTTGTGTACACTTGCAAAACTAGTGGTGAAAATAACTTCAAATGGGAGGAAGAAACTATATATTAATGTGAGAGAATGTAAAGTTTCTCCATGGAATGCAACACTTTTTGAAAAAATGCAGAAACATTACAATATAAATTTTCCTTCTATCTCCTGTTTCTTCAACATGTTAGTACATTTTTATCCCAGAGAAATGTAAAAATCAAAGAGGTAATTGTGGGAAAAAATACCAATCAGTCAGTGCACAATTATGAGAAATATTTTTGCATATGTAAGATATAAACTCAATAATGAGAAATAAAGTTACTAAAATATTTAGAAATTATGATATCTGACAACTTGTTCTGAACTGAGTTGGCACTACTGATATTGACAGGTGGTCTTTAGATATTTAGGTGAATATCTGATCCACAATCTTTGATTAACAACCTAAATTAATTCCTGGGAAATGAATTGACCATGTCGAAGTGATATAAATAACACGTCGAGTGTCCTGCCATGGGTCACACCCTTCATATCCCTGTTTTCTGAACTGGGAAACAAGAGTAGGATTCCAGCCAATGCACATCAATACAGCAATTTCCTATTTGCTCATTTCCTGTTTTGACAGGAAGCAGAGGAAGATGGCTTGCTCGCACAAACAGTGAAAGCAATGGACCGCTGGCTTGCTCAGCCAGCTGTTCTCAGGTAGTTGCACGCAGGCGTTGACCGACCGCTTACACCCTGTTAATGAGATTGGCCTGCCGCGTGTGTTTAGGAAAGGAAGCTTTTGTGGGGAATGCTGTTAATCATTTCTGAAGTGGTGCCCTTCTTTCCAGGACGCTCTTTTTGACCCGCACACAATGCGACGCTTCTGAAAGCACCGGTTTCTTTTGTTTTTCCATCACATTCCATCCATCACTGTAATCCATTTTTCTGTGGGCAGGGAAGTCGTCTCCTCTATTCACACCTAGCTTCCCCCAGTGGGAGTTGAGTTGAGATGTTACAATGGACCTAAGAACCATTTTTCAGTTGACACTTAAGTTCAAATGTGCCTGGCTGCCCTGTGAAGATAAACACCTGCTGATTCATAAACAGAGTATCGCATGACCAGTCGAGTGCTTGCTTTATCTTGGTAATTGCTATTATGGGGTACAGAGCCTGCACATGACAAACGGCAAAAAAATAAGATATAATGGGCACAAATTAAATATTTCTTTCTATAACTTAATTAGGTCTCTCGTTTTAGGTAAACTGTGCCCATGTCGGACTAATTCATTCCCTCATTGTAGTTAAATTGTGGTTATGATGTAACTAAATTAGTACAGTTTGGCCACAAATGGGAACAAATTCTGAATTTATAGCCACAATATCTGTTTTTTTCCCCATTGAATGTCATATGTGGGAGTCTATAATTGGACACTTTTTCTTGTAGAATAAATGTAATGATACACAATATAATGACACCTGTGTTGTTATGGTTAATTAAAACTAAATCAAAATAAAAATGCACAGATTGTATTTAGCTAGTCCAGGATCAAATTTTTAACTTGATGTTCTAAAAACTAAAACAGTACAGACAGACGTACAGTTGAAGTCAAAAGTTTACATACACCTTGCAGAATCTTCAAATATCATAGTTTTTCATTTAGTACTTCTCTTCAGAAGTTACAGAAGATGTCATAAGAAAATGTTCCCCAGAAAACAAAATAAGTTAAACTGACCCTGATCTTCAAATTATAAAAGTTTTCGCTTCAGTGACCCCCCCTCGGCTCCTAATGCATCGTTTTTCCTTCTGAAAAATCAGTGAGCATTTGAACCTTCTGTAATAGTTGCTGTAATAGTTTAAAAAAAAGTAATTACTTTCTGTGCAGGGAAGATTATGCTTTTTAATGAGCAATGCAAAAAATAGTTTTCTAGATAGTAACAAAATGTTTAGGTCCATTAAATATTCTCAGTTCCACTCAGCACTGACAGACTAATTCCTTTTTTTTTTTTTCTGGGACACTGTTTAGAAGTATTTGTGATTAAGCTAAATCTCAAGACTAACCTCTTTCTCAGATTGCAACCCAGATACATTGACAGGCAGCCAGATTCCCCGGGTACCATTATGCATTGCCTCGAATAGCTAATTAGGAAATTCAGTGATTATTAACCTTGGCACTAGACAGCGATCTCCTCATTTCGTTCATTATAGCATGGAGTTGGTTTACTTTAAATGCTACTTTTGGTTTGACTGTAGAAAGAAAGCAATCGAACGCTGACGTCTGCACACAAAAGCCCTCTGTTTTAGATTCTTGGAAAGTATTATGCTTTGTCATATTGTGTACAGCACTACCTTTCTTCTTGGCTGTTTGACCTTCTGTTTACTCTGCCTTTTAAATAATTGAATACTGAATTATTTTAGTTTTTTTTTTTTTTTTTAATGTTATTTTATCAAACCAGTTTTACTACAGTGACAGTTCCCTTGGAGCAATGTGGAATTGAGTGTATTGCTCAATTGTTCTGTGGTTTAACCGTTGTTTCTAGAGTTTTACCAGGCTGGATCTTCAAGTTGTATAATACAAGTAACAGGTAATGTACAGTCAATCTGTCATTACTGCAAAAGAAAGAGCAATCAAATCCTGAAGAGGATTATTTTATAATAAAGACTGGCATACTGTACATTATTCTGCAAGGCTAATTAAATATAAATAATGGATATGAAAATTGGATTTAAACTTCTATGTGAGAAGAAGTTTGGTAATTGTGCGAAGATGTTTGACCAATCAGAATCAAATATTCCAGAGAGCCGTGCAACTAACTTGCATCCCATGAGAAAGTGAGTCTGGACAGGAAGTTCCTGTGTTGATGTCAGTTCCTTAAGTTGATTGTTTTGAGTTTCTATGCTGCATGTACACAGTAGGAAGATGTGGTTGTTTACTGTAAGTGTTTTGTATGTCTATATGTTTATATTTGAATGCATGATTATGGGTGGGTTGATCTATTTATTGTAAATCAATTCTAGGGCATAACTCAGTGAGGCTGCGCCATGTGTGTGGTTATTTTGTGAGTGGTGAAGGTGAGGGGTCAAAGGTCAGTGCTCCTGAATGCTTAACTCTGTTGTAGCTGCACTGCACTCCTACCCTGACCTTCAGAAGCGGCACAATTAGCTGACCTTTGACATCTCATCAGCCAGTGAACCTTTAGGCTCAGAGAACATGCTTACACATCCTTTGTCCTGTATTTTGTGTGTTTGTTTAGAACGAGGTAGACATCTTAATAAGGCTGCTCAGACAAATGGAGACAATACTCTGTCACGCCTCTTATAGTATCTAAATCTATTTCGTTTTCTGCATCCAAATCATTACAATTGCCTGAATGGTGTTTACATTTGATACACTAATCTGCTAATTTTTACAACAGAGTAGCCAATTTAAACACTTTTGTAGCATTTTATTTTTTCCCCTGAGGTTATAATGTTAGTTAAGGTTTTTACCACCAAATTAATAGTCCATAATGTATGCTTTGTTGCATTATAAAATGTGTCATACTGCAAATTATCAAGTGTATAAAGTATATTGTGGACATAGTGTCTGTGTATGTTTGCTTCAATGGTCAAAAACAGCATTTTAATGCCAAAATAAAATAAAATAAAATAAATGTTGTGACTTTTATAACATTTAATATTTTCAAACTGAAATCAGAATTATGAAAAAAAAAACAAAAAAAACATTATATTACTATCAGAATGGAGAAATGTGTTATGAAAATATAATGCAACATTTTTATAAAGTGTACAGTTGGCACTAAATAGTGTTTATAACAAGAAAATGTGAGAAATTTGGTTTATCATCTTCACTGTTGGTTTAGTACATGTGTTTTATTTAGTTTGTTTGTTTCACTTTAATGTTTTAGATGAAAGTCCTCTTTGAAGTTCCTTAAGACACTGTTGTCATATTGTCTTTAATTTTTTTCTTGTAATTTTTTGACTTTGTCAAAATGTTACTACTTTAGTCTTATAATTTCATTCTATATTGACTCTATTCCTATAAAATGCTTATATATATATATATATATATATATATAAATAAAAAAAATCACATTTAATATTTTCAAACTGGAGAAATGTTGTTTACGAAAAATAATACAAAGTTTTTAAGTGTACATTTAGCACTAAAAATGTGAAAAAATTATTTATTATCGTGTTATGACATTAATGTCAAAATATTACCACTTAAGTCTTATGATTTCATTCTATACTGACTCTTTTCTTATAAAATGCTTATTACGAGATTAGTCCTAAAACATTATTTTACTCTAAATGTATTCTATAAAATGTATTATTTTTCTAAATTTATTATTTATTCTATAAATAAATAGGCTTGACTTAGTACCTATAACTATTTTATTAACAGTAGACAAATCAAGGAAAATTAGTTTTTTCATTATATGCCATTTTAAATTAACTTTGCACTTTATGTTCTGAATCTATATGATTCTAAATTCAGAACAGCGGGGCCACACTGGATGAGAATCACACAGGAAGTGCTTATTGAAACCCCCTTGTCTGGATAAAGAGAGTCCATAATGCGGCTCAGCCCTGCTTTAAGCGAGTACATGACTGAATGTGTCAGGCCATTAAAAATAATGTAATGAACGCTCAATATAATGGGCTCTCATTCATATGCAAATCCGAGTGGATTCAGCCCTGGCCTTTCTTGCTCCCTCATTGCACACTGACGCTTGTGACATCACTGTGGAGATATTCTCCGGACGCTTTCATGTTTTAATTGCCTTGATGGACAGAGGACCAACAGGCGGTATGAATCCATCAACGTTCTCTGTAAGTGCAGGAGAGATGCATTTATGTAGGTGTAGTGCTTCTAGGCCATGACAAATTGAACATATTTTGAAAGGAGTTCAGGGAGAGAGCTTACATCAGAATGGAGAGTTCAGTTTTTTTCTTTTCTTTTTGCCTTGTTTCCCTCAAAAGAGACATTTTAGCTATGATGAATGACAGTTATAATATTGCTTTAGCAGAAACAACCTAAAGCACCAAGGTAATCTCTCTTTTTCTCTCTTCCCCATCTTCACAATGGCCGCCCCTCTCCTTCTATAATTTTGTCATTTCAGTGCAGTCAGGGTCTCCCTCAGCTCACCATCCCACCATCAATGGGTAGCAGATAGATTTTGCCTTTTCAGTGTTTGCGTCAAGGCCGTTTTTAGTCCTCCCCATTGTTACCGTCATACAAGATGTATAAATGCCTATTGTTACTATTTTTGATAAGCGAAGATTTTAAGAAAGGAAGAGAATGAAAGGCGATAAGCATTTTTAAAGTCATAAAGGCGACTAATTTGTGTGTTCTGCTCCAGACGGAGAGCGTTTGGGAATCCTCCGTCTATCTCTCTGTCTGTCTTTATTCACTGTGTCTAGACGCCTCTATTCACCCAAAGAAAACATTCAAACCTGCCAATCTCAGAGAGTCCTGGATGGTTGTCTCGTTGTGTGTCCAAATATCTGCAGCAAAAAGGCTTATTAAATTCTGAATTTTTAAATTGACTTTTTTTTTTTTTTTCCAATTTAACAGATATGATTGTCTTTCTTTAGCAAAACAGCTACACAGTCTATTTATTTAGTGAATGTACCTAGATTACTTATTTTGATGACTAAAAATAAGTATCAGTCTAAAATGTTTCTCTTAAAATGCCTTATGAAGAATAAAAATGAGTGTTTTATTTTTAAACTATCACTGGGAAGCTGGAGAATCAAGCAGGTATTTTAATTTACGCTTTATTTAACATGATTTGTTGCCTAGGAGAAAGAAATGAGATTCATGATTAACAAGACCTTGTGATTTACTTTCCTTTGAGTCGGTTAAACTTGCCTTTACTCCAGTTATTTTGATAGATTGAATTACATTTTATTATGCTGAAAGGCAATTGTTTTTACCTATGAAAAATGGTTCAGGTCACTGGTTGCCATCTTTCATTATTTGTTTTTTAAATGATCTATATATATTATCTGGATTTAAACGGTTTTAAAGGGACAGTTCTCACAAAAATAAAAATTACCTCATGATTTACTCCCTGGTGTATATGACTTGATTCTTTCAGACAAATAGAATGGAAGTTATATTTAAAAAAATGTCCTGGCTCTTCCAAGCTTTATAATGGCAAAAAATGGCTGTTTTTAAAGCCCGGTAAAGTGCATCCATTCATCAAAAAAAAAAGTAGAGATGCACCGATGGCAATTTTCTTGCCTGATTCAGATTTTCTTTCTAAGAGCTTTAATTGACAGCATATATAAACAAAAAATCTATACTTTTTTCTCAATGCAAAACAATTATTTACATAATAAAAATCTGGACTAAGTTACAGGTGTTCTCTCACTTAAACTCTCAAAATAAAGTTCTCTGTGATTGGAAAGAGGTAGAAATAAGTTAAAAAATGAGAATAAAATAAGTTGTTGTATATAACAAAACAGATGTCATTTCCCACCATGTTTATGAATGTTTTTCCTCCTAACCTTAAATGTTTCGTCTTTCACATTATATTCTTACGTTGTTTCAGTTATTTTAGTTAAAATATTGTTTGATGAAGCTAAGGTGCCATAAATGCATTTACACCACAAAATTGGAAATACATAAATAATTGTGTAAGATTAATGTTTTAAATATTTTTTTTGAACATACAAATAAAAAATGTTTGGAAAAATGCAATGATACTTTTAAATATGAATCCAAACCACCAGCAGGTGGCGGCAGATGACTGTTTGAATGAGTGAATCATTTAGTCATTCATTCAACAGATTCGTTCAAACAGCTGATTCATTTAGAAACGAGGCAAGTGATTATTTATGGATGGGTTACTGAATCACTGACTCATTTGATTAGTTCAAAAACGTAGATTCATTCAGTAACGAAACACCGCTGTGTGCTGTTCGGAGACACACAACAGTTCTGCTGTGGCTTTGTTTTGCTCTCTCCTCTGTGCTTCCGCATTTATCACTTCTCACTGGAGTTTATGCGCTACATCTACATCCTACGTCCATCGCTGGAATGCCACTATTTCGTGAATGCATGTATGATAGTTAGCAGAAGCTAGAGATTATGGTTTATAAAGTTTTAAATATGGATATTTTTCTTACACAAACACATCAGTTCACTTCAGAAGGCCTTTATTAACCTTCCGGAGCTGTGTGGAGTGCTTTTTATGATGGATGGATGCACTTTATTTCGCTTCAAAATCTCATCAGCCATTCAGTGCCATTATAAAGCTTGGAAGAGCCAGGACATTGTTTAATATAACTCTGACTGTATTCGTCTGATAGAAAAAAGTCAAATACACCTAGGATGGCTTGAGGGTGAGTAAATCAGGGTTATTTTCATTTTTGGGTGAACTATTCCTTAAAAAGACATTTTTGACAGTAATTTCACCAATCCACAAGTTGCCTCAAATTTATATGCAGCGGAGAAAAAGTGTTTCCATATTCTCACATCTTTTGTCTAACAGATGTCATCCTGTGAATTATGTAGTAGCCGGAGTCATCTAATCACACACCACTCCAAAGTTTACACACTCTGAGCAGTCTAAGACGTCAGTCTCTTGTGTGAATTACTCTGCCTAATTATGCTGATGTGCTGCTTTAGATGTGACTTTGGAGATTGAGTTCCTGGGACGAGTGCTTTAGAGCGAGCAATCTCATCAGTTCCCGTGCTGCTGGTTGCAGACGAGTGGAGCTCATGCAAATTACCGGTGCGTGTGTTTGTGTGTTTACCTCTTCCTGTTTGCATTTATCACTAGGTAATTAACTTCTCTTCTTGCCCACATGGGCCGGTGTGTGTTAGAGCTAAGAGAGCAGGTCTCTTTGAAAGCAGATGGCTCTGGGAGGGCTTACAGGAAGTTGAGAGGAGGCTTAGACCTGTGGAAAAGTTAATGAAAGTTGGATAGGAGCTCTGCTCACAGTGCAGTGTTTGTGTACAGTGATTTATATAGGATAGAGATGGAAAGAAGTTTAGTTACTTGTGTGCGCAGAAAGTTTCAAAAGCAATTTGTATGCACACAAATCCATATTAGCTAAACTAGGAGTGTGTGACTGCAGTTAGTAATTAGTAGTGTTGTGCAAAACTACCAGTTTTCATAATTGACTAGCTGGTATGTTGTTTAAAAGACTAATTGGCTGGTGTTAAAGAGAATTCTGTCGTTAGTGACTCACCCCCATTTCGTTCCAAACCTGTAAGACCTTTGTTCATTTTCAGAACACACGAATACGATATATTTGCTATTTTGAAATCCAAGCTTTCTGACCCTGCATTTGAACCACTGATGTCACATGGACTATTTTGTGTAATGTCTTTAACTACCTTTCTGGGCCTTGAACGTGGTTGCGTTGCTGTCTATCCAGGCTTGGGTTTCATCAAAAATATCTTTTATTTGTGTTCCGAAGATCATAATTTTTTCTCAGAATGGTTGGCTAACATGTGCAGCCTCAAGTCTGTCATTTAGAAGCACTACTATCAACCAAAAGTACAGCGTCTTGCCAGCCTGCAGTGATTGAACTGCTGTCAGGTTGAACACACATTGCCTCTTTACTCAGGGAGTGCTCTTTCCCAGAGTGCTCAGTGGTGCCATCCACCTTGATTAGCTTATTAATAGTCAAGAACACCCATAATCCCTTGCAGCATTTTTTTTCCTTCTCTTTTCTTCACCTTTCCGCAGGCAGCTGTGCTGTTAAACAGAGTGAAGAGTTGATTTATTATTTTTATTTCCATAAACTCTGGCTAAATAGATAAATAAATTATCAAGAGCAGTCTGGAGAGTTTCCAGACAGTCTCAGCAAATCAACTTTTTTAATTAGTTGCGGGAAGTAAGCCGGTGAGCGTATATAAATATGCATGCGCATATGTCTCCAGTGCAACGTAAGGCGGCGTTGTTAGTTTAGCTAAGTTTAACTGTTGTATTAGCCCCAGGTCCCATAAAACTTCAGCTGAATCACATGGAATCAAGTTATGAGTTCTGCTCCAAAACCTAGTGAGTTCCCTCTCTTGTGTGATTCTTATTATGAGTTGCTGCCTATGAAGTGTTTTACAGGTCAGTCACTTTTAAGTCTCCATTCAAAGCAGGCTGTTATGGAATCACATTTAAAGAAAATATATAAAGGGTAATTATAACTTTCTCTCTTACAGTTTTCCCTCAGTTCTGACATTTTTTTTTCTCAAAATTCTAGGTTTACTTAAATGTGCAAGATATAAACTGAAAATAGTGAGAAATAAAGATTATATCACAATTCTGAGAAAAAAAAATCAGAATTGTGATATATAAACTTGCAATTCTGAGTGAAGAAAATGTGAATATGTACGATGTTTACTCAAAATTGCCAAAAAATACACTCAGAGTTGCGATAAATGAAGTCAGAACTGTGTTAGAAACTGAATTCTGAGAAAGAAATTCTGAATTTCTGAGAAACTCGCAATTCTGAAGAAAATGTGAATATGATAGATCTTAA
This sequence comes from Labeo rohita, assembly GCF_022985175.1. Taxonomy (NCBI): domain Eukaryota; kingdom Metazoa; phylum Chordata; class Actinopteri; order Cypriniformes; family Cyprinidae; genus Labeo; species Labeo rohita. The sequence goes on along the minus strand of NC_066885.1, from coordinate 26,423,471 downwards.
CTCAAAATTGCAGGAAATAAACTCAGAGTTGTGATCAGTGAAGTCAGAATTGTTTGAAACGTGCAATTCTAAGAAAGAAATTCTGAATTTTTAGATATAGATTTTAACTCAAAATTGCAAGAAAAAAACTCTGAACTACACTGTTGAGAAAGAAATTCAGAATTTTGAAATATAAATTTGCAGTTCTGAGGATGTAAATATGTGAGATCTTAACTCAAAATTATAAGAAATAAACTCAGAGTTTTGAGAAATTAAATTCCTCAGTTCTGAGGGGAAAAAAATGTGAATATGAGAATGAGAAATAAAGTCAGAACTATGTAAGAAACTTGGAATCCTAAAAAAGAAATTCAGAATTTTGAGATATAAACTAGCAATTCTGAGGAAAAAAATGGGAATATGTGAGATGTGAACTCAGAATTGCAAAAAACAAACTCAAAGTTCTGAGACATGAAGTTAGAACTGTTAGAAAATTGGAATTCTGAGAAAGAAATTTAGAAATTTGAGATTTACACTTCTGAGGGAAAAATATGTGAATATATAAGGTGTTAACTCAAAATTGCAAGAAATAAACTCAGAGTTATGAGAAATGAATTCAGAACTTCACTTCTGAGAAAGAAATTCTAAATTTTGAGATATAAACTCGCAATTCTGTGGAAAAAGTCAGAATTGTGATGCGTTAAAATCAAAATTGTCATATAAGTAAAACATAAAGTCAGAATCTTGCTTTTTTATTCTGTGGCTGAAACCTGCTTTCAGAAAGGCAGCTCACAGGGTTTTGGAACAGAGCTAAAGTCAAACACAAAGACAAGTGTTTTTAGTTTGTCTTGTAGCAATAAATGGCGATTTAAGCTTAAAGAAGCTTTGAAAATAGTGCTTTGTGGTTACTGTGTCCTCAGTCCTGACTGGCTGCCCATGCAAGGTCTGACAAGTCACTGACAGCTGGAGTGATCCATGAGGAGAGAGAATGGGAGGGTGACAGACAGAAAGGAGACAGTATTGTGGGTTATCCAAACAGTTTGGGCGAAAACTGGTTTCTTTTTCAAGCCCCAGTAAGCAGGAAAAGCCATTTGAGTGTCCGACCGGCCAGAGCGATCTATGATGGATAGGTGATTGGGACATACCTGCATTCTTTTTGCACAGACCCAAGAGTTTGAACAGGTCTATGTACACCAGCAGAAAAAAGGAAATCAACCATAAAGTACATCTGCAAGGTAAATGTCTTTCTCAGAATATATATGAATTTAAAATCTGATAAACACTGACTGCTAACAAAAGACATTATGATTGTTTTTAGAAAAGTCTTTATTTTTTCAGTTTATCTTGAACAAATTGATTTTTCAGACAGCTGGTCAGTAATCCAGATTACTATAAATACATTTCTCAGAAAAACATATGCAAGATTAGTTTATAGTACAGTAATCATATTTTCTTCTCTGTAGATTTAGCTGATTCTGCGAAAGCAGGCCAGTGTTTAAAAGAGGTCTTGATGCTGTGCTGCATAAATATTCATCCACATCAGATTTAATTTACGAAACTTGACCTATTTTATTTATAGATATTTCAATTGATGAATTACGTGATTTATTATGTAATTTTGGGAATGTTTTAGAGGGGTTTCAATCAGAAAACCAGAATTCCAGAACAATAAAAAAGCAGAATTATATGTGAATTATAACACTACACCTGTGTAAGAAACCAGGCAATTATAGTTTAGCGGCCACTACACAAAAATATCTGACAGCAGAATGCTGTGACTGGCCAATTGCATTAAAGAGAGCCATGTAATAAGTAGTTGTATCACACGCGTGGAGAATACCAGAAATAATGCCACTGACAGAGGATATAATCAATCAGACAGTAATGAGAGAGCACCAACTGTGGCCTGTCAAGACAGTCACTCAGCAGACAGACAAACATCTGTGTTTCTAATGACCCTCTGTTTCATTCTCCTGTAGTGTGAGTGTGCGTGATCGTCTTACTGCTGTAAACATGTGCTACTAGGAGCTGAGCATTGCTGGTTTTCAGTGAATTCAATGATTCTGTGTCTTTTTTCACAGATGTGCAGCTACATTTACAGTTTAGTCTTTTCTTTTTAACTACACAATCACATGGGTATATTACTCTTGGTAGTTTGCTGCTTATTCATAGTAAGTAAGGTAGCCATACCCAATATGCTTTTATTCCACGCAAACACACAGATATGGATGCAGGTTTGTACGCGCACACATCTGCCACCATCCTATATGCTCCTGCTCCTGTAATTACACTTACAGAGGCCCAGAGGATCTCAGAGCCCCCGCTCTATAGCCTACATTATAGCCCTGCTTGGGAATCTCTCTTGGGCTGCAGTGCTGTTGGGTAGATTGACCATGGCATATGTGTGTGCGTTTGTGGAGGTCCACAGGGATTAGCATTGGATGTGGTCTTTAGCTTTTTAGAGTATGGTATATGTAATCTGTATTAATGGCCTGCTGTGAGAAGACCCAGCACTCACCTTTTCACTACGGGGTGTGTAGCAACAGCTGTTCCTAGGACTTGCACGCAACCAGCTTTCACCTCAGAGAAGCTCCTCCCTCAATACCTGCAGTTAAAGTGCCAAATCGTCTTTACTGGTTGCTTGAACCTCAGTCAGTAGTGTATTCAATTATGAATGAATACATGCATGACTTTAGTGTTCCAAACTTGTAGGCTGTTCTAATACAATATACTCCTTTTATTTGATGATAAGGTTGTACAAGGTAACAGCACGGGAACATTCTAAATGTTGTTCCAAACCTGCTTGAATTTATGTCTTCTCCAGAACACAAAAGATATTTTAAAGAATGTTTCTGTTTTTGTCCATAAAGAAATGTTAAGGTTTAGATGCGGCTTCAAACGATCTCCCAAATGTGGGGAACGGTAGCATAACGATCGGTTATTTTCATAAAAATAATAAAATTTATATACTTTTTAATGTCAAACGCTCGTCTTGTCTCACTCTGCCTGGACTGTTTTTGTTCCGGTTCATGACAGTTATGGTAAATCGAAAAACTCCCATCTCATGTTCTCCCTCAACTTCAAAATCATCTTATATTGCTGTTTTATATTTTTTGTTGAGGGTGTTTGATCTTATTTGCCATGTTCACTTTGCAAAGACTGGGTCGATACTTCTGCAGCGATGTAGGATGATTTTGAAATGATTTTTGAAGTTGAGGGGGAAAATATGATTGGAGTTTTTTGACATACCCTGACTGTCTTGAGTCAGAATACACAGAGTTCAGGCAGAGCAAGACAAGATGAGCATTTGAGATTAAAAAGTATTTAAATAGTATTTTTTTAATGAAAATAACCAATCGTTTCTCTAGATAAGACCCTTCTTCCTCAGCTCGGATGGTTTGAAGCCTTTAAACTGCATTTTGGAAGTCCAAAATCGGGGCACCATATCAGTCCATTATATGGAGAAAAATGCTAAAATGTTTTCCTCAAAAAACATAATTTCTTTACAACTGAAGAAAGGAACACATGAACATCTTGGATGACAAGGGGGTGAGTACATTATATGTGAATCTTTGTTTCGGAAGTGGACTTCTGCTTTAATGGGGTAAATAAAACTGGACCCCACTGACAATTCTTTATAGACCCAGCAACTTTGAACCAAAAAAAAGATCAAAAATAAATAAATAAATAAATAAATAAAAAGCCCCCAAACAAACAAACAAACAGCTTTGTCATAATTAGGGTAGGATTGCTTGAAGGAATATTTTAGGCTAATGGGGGAGACCTTCGAATGAAAACAGTGCTTAAGGTGAACATCTAATTCTCAACAGCAGTTCAAAGTATTTAGAAAGTATTTAGTATTTTTTTTTTTTTTGTGGACTGTAGGCGACTTCTGTTCCTCACAGCCTTGTTTTTGGTCCTGATGAATACAAATGCCATCTTACCAATCTTTTTCAGTCATGGTGGTCAATTATCATAGATAAAGTTTCAGTTTTATTTATTTATTTACTTAATTTTAATCCATGTGTTACAATCTCATCTGTCATCTATTGTATTTTTTCTCTCTTTTCACTTTTTTTCACTTGCGTCTCTTTTCTTTCTCTTTTTTTCACTCACATGTATCTCTGTGAGTCCTCCCCCACCCTTGTATTCTCTGTCCTTTTCCCCACACTCATATCTCATCATCATTAGTTTTAGAGACAGTCAGACTAGCGGGCTGAGGGCACACATGTAGTCATTTATCCTTCTGTTCCCTTTCTGTTCTTTAGTGCATCACTAATCAGCAGATAGGCTCCTGCATTCATCCCCAGAGCTTCATAAAAACCCAGAGCTGACTGCCAATAAAGTCACACAATGGCCAACTACAAGCCCCAAGGCCAGGGGTCTAACCCCCATCTTACCTCCCATCCTGTCTCTCTCTCGCTCACTCTCTCACTTCTCAATTTTTTATAATTCTCTTTCTGGCATTGGTGGATGGATGATACCATCCTAATGGGTGTGCATTTTACTGTACCACAGCAAGTACATGTGTGTCTTCAAGTCAATGTGAAATTAGAATTCACCCTGTTTACAATTTTAACACAGGTTCCTTGTCTTGTTCATGATTCTATGTTATTTCAAAGATTTGTTTTTATTTATTCCTGTTGTGGAAAAACAGCCATTACTCCAGTTACTGTTTTGCATGATCCTTTAGAAACCATTCTTTTTATTATCAAAGTTGTGTTTCCACCACTGAAAAAAAAAATAAAAATAAAATAAAAAATTGTATTTCGGACATTTTTCTCAGAATTGCATGATGCACACTTGCAATTTGTGATATAAACTCACAAATTACAAGCTATAACGTCAGAATTCCGAGATATATACTAGCAGTTCAGAGAAATAAAGTCAGAATTGTGTGACATAAACAGTTGCTTAGAATTACGAAACAGAAACTCACAATTGTAAGAAATAAAGAGAAATAAAGTCAGAATTGCGAGATATAAACTCACAAGTCTGACTTTTTTCCTCAGAATTGCGAGTTTATATCTCTCAATTGTGACAATTGCAGTTCTGACTTTATAATGTGCAAGAAAACATCAAAATTGTGAAAAAAAAGTCAGAACTGTGAGATACAAACTTGTATTTATGAGATTTGAATTGAGTTTTTTTATCTAGCAATTTTTGCTTTATTTCTTGAGTTTTTAAAATGCAATTCTGTAAAAAAACTGAATTGTGAGTTTATAATATCTTTCTGTTGTGACTTTTTTTCAGAATTGCAAGTTTATGACTTTATAATTCACAGTTGCGAGTTTAAATTCTCACAATTCTGAGAAAAAAGTCAGAATTGCATGAAAAAAAAGTCACAATTGTGATACAAACTTGCTTTTGTGAGGAAAAAAAGTCAGAATTGAATTTTGAATTTTCAGTTCAGAATTGAAACAGTTGTGTTTATAAAATGCAATCCTGTAAAAAAAAAAAAAAAAAAAAAAAAAAAAAAAAAAAAAAAAAAAAACCTTAATTGTGAGTTTATATCTCTCAATTGTGATTTTTTCAGAATTATGTGAAAAAAAAACTTTATAACGCAATTGCAAGTTTACATTTTCACAATTCTGAGAAAAAAGTCAAAATTGTGTGAAAAACTCTTGATTATTTATCGCAACTGTTTTTAAAATTCAGTTATGTAAATTATGACTCTTTTCAAAATTGCAAGTTTATATCTCACACTTCTGATTATAACTCGCAATTTACATCTCAAAATTCGGAGAAAAAAAGTCAGAATTGCAAGATACAAACTCTAACCTATTTGCGAGAAAAAATCAGAATTGCGAGTTCTTGCAATTGTGAGTTTTAAAAACACAATTCTGATTTAAAAAAAAAAAAAATTATGAATTTATAACTTGCAATTACTTGCAATTACAATTACATCTCACAATTCTGAGAAAAGTCAAAATTGCATGAAAAAAAATATGAATTGTGAGATACAAACTGGCATTTGTGAGAAAAAAGTCAGAATTAAGTATGTAGCACACAATTTTGATTTTATTTCTCGCAATTGTTTTTAAAACAATTCTGTAAAAAAAATGTGTTTATATCTCAAAATTCTGACTTTATAACTTGCAATTGTAAGATACAATTTCTTATTTGCGAGAATAAAAGTTAGAATTGCAAGCTGTTACCTCACAATTCTGACTTTATTTTTTATAAGCTTTTATTACACAATTCTGAGAAAAAAATTGTGAGATTATATCAAGCAATTCTGAATAAATTTCTTGCAATTGCGAGTTTATATCTCATAATTCTAAGAAAAAAGGTAGAACTACGAGTTTGTATCATGCAATATTGTGAAAAAAGTCAGAATTATGAGCTAAAATTCGCAATAACCTTTTTTTTTTTTTTTTTTTTTAAGTGGCGGAAACGGGCTTCAATAGAATACAGTCCTTCTCAACTTAATATTTTCAGTGGAAACAGTGATTACAAACGAAACAAAAAATGCAAACGTCATAAAAACATCTGCAGAATGTTGCACTACCATCCCACAGGGAACATTTTAGACATAAATTACAGATGAGTAAATTTTCAAAAATGTTTTCATTTGAAAACACACATACGTCATCTCAGCACCACTAGCTTATCCGGTTCCTTCTCAGTGTCTTAGAGAATACTGCTGTCTTTCTGTTCCCTGACTGTACTATTCAACTATTTATCTAAATGATTGTCTTTAAATATTCATGCCCTTTTGAATAGTCCCACACAGAATATTTATAATAATTGGACTCCAGTGCACCTGAGTTGTGAAGTATAAAGTCAAGGCACAAATCACAAACATGTCTGCCTGCATTCCTAATGATCATCTGTCATAAGAGACCCCATATTTTATTAAACAAATGAGTTGTGAGATGATTTTTGCTTACATATTGAAGTCTGGCTTAATTGAGATGCTTGAAGAAACCAAAGAGGGTTTTGTGTAGTAATTATGGTGTTAATTCAGTTAAATAGTCTTATTTTACATCTTATAGCAGATGAATTACGTGCTGTGGTAGTGCCTTCGGGCTCTCGCTCATCCAGGTTACCACTGTGGCTCTGAGAAAATCAGGCACCATAAACATGAATGCTGCCCTGGGCTCCAGTCAGGGTCTAACCTCGCTAATACTGATCTAGAATGTGAAATATGTCTCTCAAAAGACCAGAAGAAAGAGAAATTAAAGCATTAGAAATGAGTGACTGCTTTGCTTCCAAATTAGCATTCTCATGTCACACTCATGTCATTCTAAACATGTATGAGCTTCTTTTGATGGAGTGTGTGAGAAAGAGTGACTAAATAATGGCATTTTTAATTTTATTCACTAACAGTTTTATTTGTAAGTGAAGAATTCCTTAAAAATCCATCCAGACATGTTAATTGTAATTTAATTCCTATCATTTCCACTTGTTCATCTTTTGTGTAAGTGTTTATCTAATGGTGGCTGGTTAATCTTTTATGTTTGGTAGCATTATCATGATAAGTGATCCTGTATTGTAGCAACAGTTACCTGCTCCAAGCACTTCATTGTGTTCGAGTGTGAGTACACAGACATAAGCCCCTGTCCATCAGGTAGACTGGCGTCATGCCCTTGGCATTGAATGGGAGATGATTATTTTCATGCTGGGTCTCTTGTCATATCTCTCCCTGCTGGGAGTCTTATCAAATGTAAATAGACGCTGCAATGTGCTTCATGCCCGGGCTCAGCTGTTGTTTTCTTTACACCCTATCGCCCGCCACCCCTCCTCTCTCCTCCGCTCGATCCTTCCACCCACAAAACTCTCACTTTTCAGCTCTGCTTAGTTTGAAATATTATAATTAAGACAAGGCTTCTGGGAAAACTGGGAAAATCTTGTCTAAATGTCTGCAGGCTATGGCTTTGCTTGTTTTGATCAGTAAAATGCATTCAAATACATATTTTCTGCATATTTGTAAATGGCCCGCTGATAGAATTCTGGTTATTGTGATAAGAACAATGTGTTTTTTTTTTTTGTTGTTATTGTTTGTTTGTTTTTTTTGTTTGTTTATTTGTTTTTTTTAATGAGTTTTCATTCTTTATTTTAGCTCGCAAGCATTGGCAAATCTGAAAATAAGAAAATATATATCCTGTATTCTATATATAATATAAAATCATGTTCTAAAATATATATGTAGAAAAAAATATAAAAAAATAAATTAATGTTTAAAAAAAAAAATAATAATAATAATTATTATTATTATTATTATTATTATTTTTTAGATATTAATTATTTTTTATTTTAGTATAGAAATTATACACACACAAACACCTATGTGTATAAATTCTTGTTGATAAAAATAATAATAATAATAATAATAATAATAATAATAATGCATTAACTGGTGTTGTATTTGTATTTATTTTCCAATATCATAGATTTATAGTTTTATAGTAATAAATTATTGTTTAAAGAACTGTTTTAAATAATATATATATATATATATATATATATATATATATATATATATATATATGTATATATATATGTATATGTATGTATGTAAAGTTTTGTAGCTTTAAGGTACCTGTATATAGAAGCAATATAAAATATGATTGGCTTTGTTAAAAAACAACAACAACAACAACAATAATAATAATAATAATAATAATAATAATAATAATAATAATGCATTATTTCATTATTTTTGTTGTTGTTTAAAGAACTGTTTTAAATCATCTGAGATTTATATGTATTTTTTAAATCACAGTTTTATAGCTTTATATAGAAGCAATCTAAACATATAATTTCTTTAATTTATAATAATAATAATAATAATGATTATTATTATTATTATTGTTGTTGTTGTTGTTATTATTATGATGATTTATTGTCATTGTTGTTGTTGTTGTCGTTGTTTAAAATATTATTTTTACAAAAATCTCAGATTTACAGCTTTGAACTCTTATTTTAAACTTTAGAAATCAAACCAGAATTCCTCTGGAAAACGAAATCAAAAGAAGCATTATGTTTTTCTCTAACAGTATTTTGTTATCTCTTGCTCTCTGTAGGACCCTGGATTTGCTTCCTTTATCATTGACCAGCTGCAAGTGCCTGATTGGTCACTGAAAGGCGGGCATGAGGGAACGAGGTGTCAGGTGTGCGGCACACCTGCACAGCAGCTGAAACAGCAGGCACTTCAGACTCTCCAAGAACTGTACCCTGCTTCCGACATGCCATCCCTGCCTCCCAACACCTTTCCTGGACATCCCACCAGGCTGACGACTCACAGCGTGGTCACTCTTTCCTCCAGACCTACCAAATCGAGGATACCTCACCCAGCGCACAGCGTCCTGCCTGTGGGGGAGCGGCAGCGTGAGCTGGGCTGGTCTCAGAGCCCGTCTTCCAGTGCTGGTGCACTGAAACCCAGCATGCAGGTGACCATGGGAGGAAGACCTCTAACGGGAACCATCAGCTCAGTCACCATTCAAGCCCAGCAGTACTTGGAGGGCATGTGGAGCATCTCACGCGTCAATAACTTCCTGCCTCAGCCAAATCCGGTATGCAACCTTTCATTTCTCTCCAACTACAAGATCCTTTATGGATTAAAAGCATTTAATGATAATCAGTTGCTCTGATTCACTACTAAAAAATGAACTCTAACTGTGTTTAGAATTTAGAAGTGACCATGTTTATTCTCCGCAAAGTCTTCGTCGTTCACAATAGGAGCTATTACAGGGTGTAGGAGTTGAAAATAGCAGTTGTTTGGATGTATTTTGACATTGATGGTGATTGAGAGGTATGGAAAAGTTCACTTTAAAAGGCTCTTTGAAGAATTATTATTCACTAGTGTAGGCATCAGTTGACAATTTGTCTGGTTATTCGAGATTACAGCTGTCTGAATAAATTGCAGTTGAAAACACCAGCATAATTCAATCACATGGACTCAGTTATACACAGAGAGGTTTGAAACATAATGCACACAATGTGTTAAAAATGTATGCTGTCTCATTTACAGATTTGTACATCTGTAATGCAGTTTCACATTGTCAACACACCTGCTGATTTTCGAGTGCGTGATTTGGAAATGTGTATCACGTTGTCAGTGAATGTCATATTGGCGTTTTGGTTGAGGTTCACAATGAGGTAGTACATACACACTACCATTCAAAAGTGTGGGATGAGTTAGATTGGTTGATTATATTTTAAAATAAGCTCAAACTTTTATTTAGCAATAATGCACTAAATTGATCAAACGTGACAGTAAAGACTTTTACAGTGTTACAAAAAAAATTAATCATATTAATCAAAGAATCCTGAGAAATAAAATATCAGTTTCCACAAAAATAATTAAAAGCACAACCGATTTCAGATGTGAAATAAATATGCAATGTTACTTCATGACCAAATTTGGCAACACTTTACAATAAGGTTCCATTTGTTAAAGGAGAAGTTCGCTTCCAGAACTAAAATTTACGGATTATTTACTCACCCTCTTGTCATCCAAAATGTTTGTATCTTTCTTTCTTCAGTTGTAAAGAAATTATGTTTCTTGAGGAAAACATTACAGAATTTTTCCACATATAGTGGAGTCCTATGGTGCCCTCGTGTTTGAACTTCCAAAATGCAGTTTAAATGCAGATTCAAAGGGCTCTAAATGATTCCAGCTGAGGAAGAAGGATCTTATGTCTTAAATTTAAAATCTGTATACTTTTTAACCTCAAATGCTTGTCGTCTATTCTCTGCAATGGGCAGGCAAACTCTGTGTAATCAGGGTCAATACAGTTAGGGTATGTCGGAAAACTCCCATCTCATTTTCTCCTCCAACTTAAAAATTGTCCTACATCGCTGCAGAAGTACCGACCCAGTGTTTACAAAGTGAATGCGCAAAAAAGATCAAATGCTCTTTACAAAAAAAGTACAACAGCGGTGTAGGAAGATTTTGAAATTGGAGGAGAAAATGAGATGGGAGTTTTTTGACCTACCCTTACTGTATTGGCCCGGATTACACAGAGTTCGCATACGCGTTGCAGAGAATAAAATCAGTTTAGAAGCCCTTTGAAGCTGCATTGGAACTGTATTTTGGAAGTTTAAGCTTGCGGGCACCATAGGAGTCCACTTTATGGAGAAAATCTGGAATGTTTTCCTCAAGAAACATAATTTCTTTACGACTAAAGAAAGAAGGACACGGACATCTCGAATGACAAGGGAGTGAGTAAATGATCTGTGATTTTTTTTTGTACTGGAAGTAAACTTCTCCTTTAACTAATACATTATTAAAATGAATAATGTCATGACACTGCAGCCACTGAAGGAGTTCCTTAGCGCAGATTTCTCTCGATATCTGGGGGCATTCAGACTCCTTGTGGGGAAAATCGATGGTATGGCATTTTGTTTAAGCCTACGCTTATATCCATCACCACCTGTAAGTTTTTTCAGTAACTGTGTTCATCGAATCAGTATTTTATTTTCTGAGTTCTGTATTCTGTGTTGTGTTGCGGTAAAAATAGCAACAGGTAGCACCAGTAGCTCTCAGAGTGCAACCATTTTACGTAATCAAAATAATGTGTATAAAACTATGTGGATTTTTTTTAAAATAACATAAATCTTTTCTATCACATATTTCTACTAAAATTTTCCTCTACATATTTCAGTAAGAGACATCATTTATGTTATATTAAGCCACACAAGTATTAATACTTGTGTGAATGACTTCCCTTTAAGTCATTAAAGGGAAAAATGACTTCCCTTTAAGTCATTAAATATAGTTAGGAAATGGAACATTTTTGTAAAGTGTTACCGTTTTTGTCAAATAAATGCAAAACGGTAGTGTATGTACGCAGGGACGGTTATCAGCTGTTGACTTTATTGTCATAATGGCTAAATATGATTATTCTTTTGGCAGATATATTGGACTTATATATCGATCGATCAGCAGAATGCAGGTTTAGCAGATTGACAGCTTGAGGAGTTCATTTTATTACTCCTGCGTTTTATTGACTGGCTGCCTTACTGCACTGTTACATTCCACAGTGGACTGCTCATGTGTACTAAGTGTACAGCTTCAGCATGTTAAACTAAACAAAACTCACCACCACAGGTGGTCAGCTGAACTATTCCTTTCTGTCTTTCATAGCAGAGCGTTCTGTTGTGTCAGAGCAGTGTCTAGATGTAATACACATCACCTCTTTCTGTGGTATTAATGCTGCTTTTACAATCTTTTGCAGTTGCCTATGATAGAGGCTTTTTGTTGCCACTACTGATGAAGGGAGATTAACAATAGCTTTCTGCATTTCCTATTTGACTTAATGTCAACAAGTGCTTTTATTCCAGCGAACTGAAGCTTTTGACAACCAGCATGTATTTGTGCACAAAGCAAAAAGCCTTGGAAAAAAATAAAAAAAAGTGACCAACTGCTGGCCCAGTGCATCTTGAAAAACCAACAGAAGCTGTCTGCTTTTCGCAAACACATAACTCGCACATGTAGGCTGTGCATGAACAGGAATAGCTCTGAGCTCTATGCTTTTCCCTTGTTCAAAGATGTGCCTTGTGTAATTTGGAAAGGCTCCTTCCTTTCATTAGATTGGAGGGATGACAATAACGCATGCAGTGCACTGGGACTTCAGCGGAGCCTTGAGCAAAGAGCTTTAACTCATCTGATTTCTGTGGGGAGGAATGACAAGCAGCAGGAGAATAGAGGAGGAGACAAAGCCATTGAGATGGACTGAGTCTGACAGGAAGTCTTTGGAGGGGTCTTGTGTTCTGTGAAGTAGATTTTTATGTCTGTGCTACTTGGTAAAGGCACATCACTACTTTTGAAGCAGGTGAGAGTTCCTGAAAAGCAAGAAGTGAAACATCAAATGGCAAGAAGTACTTTGATGCAAAGTTCAGGAGATTCACCATCAACACAAGATGAAGTTGACAGCTGTCAAGTTTATATTCAAACGAATACTTGAAATGCTTAGACCACATGTGGTTTTTGTACTACGGTAATACCAGCGCATGTCTTGTAAGTCTCTTGGATTACCTAGGTAAATACCACAGTTATTACAATGTTTAACTACCAAGGTATTACCTTCTGATACTATCAATGTGCTGCCATCATAATACTCAGCGCTATCTCACGACCGATTCGTACGTATTTTACGAGGCGGCTAATTCGTGTGAATCATACAAATTTGTATGGGTGAGGTCGTACAAATTAGCCACCTTGTAAGAATTGCCACGAGATTGGGTTGTAATACTTGTTTATAAAGTGATATAAAAGCATAAAAGTTCAGACACACACTCAAGAACAAGTCTGAAATTTGAATGATGCATATTTACAAATCCACTTACAATAGTTGGTTGTTCTGGCATTGAAGCTCTGTTCCAAAAGCCCAAATATTTAGACGTAATAGCCTACTTCTGACTTGTAGGCTGTTCCAAAACTATATATTATAACTATATCCAAGTTATAAGACAGTATAGCATTTATCATTTTCAGTGAAGATGATACCAGAATGCATTGTAACAAACACAGTAGAAGAAATCTTTATACTTATATAGCATTTGGTGAAACATTTTTTACTATAATCTGAGGAGTAGCACCTTGAAAAAGCATCTTGAGAGTATGTTACTGTCAGGTTTATTGCTCTTTACTCGAGTTGGCAGATAAAATTATTAGAGCATAACGGTATGGGATTTTCCACGTGGGTTTCATATGGACTGGAATGACCTACTGGCCTACTGGGAGCTCAAAACCAGGAATCCTCAAGCAGCGTGAACAGACTGCAAACAGACTACCTCCCTCTGAGCAGGGAGAAATTATGCTGCTTCTTTTCAGAAGAGAAAAGAAAAGAGACATTCGGAAGGAGATGTGAATAGTTGGATTTTCTGGACTCTAGTGTAGAGATGAGGCTGTAGACAGGGTGTAGGGTGTAGCGTAAAGAGAATACCTGATTTTATCATGTGCTGGGAGCTCTCTGCAGCTGTACTTTAATGACCCGACCTGGGGATACAGCGTGTGCACCTCGTGGCTCTGTGTCTGACACTCATGAAAAAAGCTTGACTGGAGGGCTTAAGTCCTCAAAAACCCATAGTGGGTTTTTTGACAGCTGCTTCAGTGTGTGTGTGCGTGAATGTGTGTCTAATGTCTGTGTTTGTGCGTCTCAAATTCAGTCTCGCTTTGACTGCGTAGCCCCTTTAAACATCCTGAAATGTGACACCCGTTCCTTCTTTATCTGTACGTGGGGATTACCATTCTGTCCAGATAGACACCACTCGCTGTCAGTGTGACGCTGTTTTGATTTATCATGGCTCATCTGAAACCGGAATGCCATGTGCTGCGATATGACTCTGTCATGTCATGGATCCAGCATGGCGTTTTTTGCATTGATAAATGCATGTGTGCGAATTTCATTGAAGCCTTTCTGATGGGCATAAAAACCTGGCCACCAAAGTTGTTTTTTTATCCCACCTGAGCTGTAGAAAAGCTCACATAAAAAGCAGCAGATCAGCTATTGTGTATGATTAGTCATTCTTACAAACTAATTGAAGTTTAAATCATGTCCACATGCATACTTTGTGATATTGAACAATGGAATTGCCATTTCTGTGACAGAACTTACAAACGTAACAATTATTGATTTATGCCAGACACAGAATGCAATTATAGACATAAACGCAATCCTGGAGCATCTGAATAAACAGACGTAAACAACTCAAACAAAACAAACCCTTTTTGCTTTGTTCAGAATCCTTCAACCCTCAAATCAGTTGAAGCTTATGTAATAGTAATCATTCAACCGAATGTCACAGTTCAACAAAGTGCAGACTACAAACAGAATGGATGCTACTTGTTGTACTCCGTCTCATGTGAGTAATCCTTCCATGTGTCAAGGTTTGTGATATATGGTGCTCATATGTCATCCAAGGTATATAAATAGTTGTCCTGTCAGAGTTCTGTTGACACATCACGCACTGGATGGCCTATGCTTCGTGAAAAGATTGTTAATGATGTTTTTTTAGTTGCCAGACATGTATCCAGAGCAAACATGAATCCAGCCATTATGCGCAACTACCGCAACATAGATGACATGCCACACTAAAGCCATGGTTGTCTATTGCTCAATGTGTTGTCAGTGACTAACTCATGATATTCTCTGGGAAATTGCCCAACCTTACCTGAAGCCTTTTAGCGCAATGCCTACATTCAGTACAAGCACTTGACAGATCATATTGATTGTGGGTTTAAGCTACTTAGTTACTCACAGGCCTCAGAGACAAAGAGCGACTCTGGCAAAATAATGAAAACATCTGTGAATGAATGGGCTCCAGTGCAAGAATATTTAACAACTACAAACCAGTATGTTCCTTATCTGTGATAAAGCAATTCCTCACAGACTCCGTGCAAGAATTATGTAACAGCATTTCAAATATCACAACATAGAGTCGATTCATATAATCATGCACTGTTCATCTCAAGCTTGCTATTCCTTCGCTGAGCTTTTGTGTGAACAGCATTGGAGACACAGACTGAAGACTAGTTTCCTGACCTGGCCACTTTCTCGAGAACAGAGTAAGACTTGCCTGTATTGCCTCAAGTCATGGGAGACCATGTCTGGATTGGCAAACTCTACATCTTGCTATGGTTCTGGCTAAGGAATTCACATTTCTTGTGAATCGGTCTAATCTCTACCCATTGAAACCCTATTCATAACTTTAGTACAGCAATGAATGTTCCTCCCTCGTGGTTAATTATGTACTTTATGATAAATGCATGTGAGTAAGTGTTACCTCCTTCTTTTTATATGTGAACTTTGAAACATAATCCGTAAGTGAACTGCCTCTTGCTCCTTGTAAGGACTTGCTCTGTTCCTTCAAGAAGGTGTGATCCTCCATGACCTAGATGTGTAATTCATGGAACTATGTAAGAAGGTCATTTAATTCCATATTATTGAGTTCCAAAGTTTGAAGCAATATCTGTCCTGCTTCTTCTCACCCCAGACACAAGGCATCGTAGGTCAAGGAGAGCAGAGCGAATGGCATTCAGACACAACCATCTCCAGAGTGACCCTGACTCCCTCCAGACAGAGAAGTCCAGTTCAGTTTGGCCAGGCTGTGCCTGCTTCCTCTGATCATCCCACTTCAGCGGCGGCATCCTTTTTCATCAGGTAAGAAAAGACATTTAATGTAGATTACTCAATGGACCCTTAAACATCCTTATGCAGCAAACCATGGTCGCTAACTAGATGCCTCTGGATCTTTACCTTGAGAACTGAGTTCTGAGATTTTGGACTTGGTATGGTGTGGTGTGTCATTGTAGGATGCCATGGCATAGTAGCATACTGGCAACCAGAAGGGTTCCTTCTTTTTTGTGGCCTTTTTCATGCTTCTGAACAGACCGTAGAGAATGACAGGAAAGCGTGGGGTGGAGATTTGGGAATGTGATTGGCAGAGGACCACGAGTCGGGACTTGAACTCAGGTCACCAGAGGTGCAGTGCAACTGTGTCAATGTGCAAACCACTAGGCCAGGGCTTCTCAACTGTGGCCCGTGACATCCATTTAGCTCCAACCTTGATCAAATTCACCTGCCTGTAACTTTCTAGTGATCCTAAAGACCATTGATTTAGAACTAGTTCAGATGCGTTTGATTAGGGTTAGCTGAACTCTGCAGGAAAATGAATCTCACGGGCCAGAGTTGAGAACCCCTTTGCTAGGCTATCAGTGCCCAAAAGGTTCCTTCTTGACCAAGGCACCTAACTCCATGTTGCTCCAGTGTCTTCTAATGTTTACTAGATCACTGCTTCAATTTTAGGACCATACATGCTTGTATCAGTCAGGGTATTAGTTTCTCAATTCCACTGGTTTTATAGAAAAGGGTGGTGGCAGGAATGCTTCTGGAAAACACATTTGACATATTTCTCGAGCCAAGTGACAACACGGGACATTAAAGAGTGATCAGGGGCCTCTCCCTTTGTGGAGAATGACGGCAGCTAAGTTGTTAGATCCGCTTGGGATGTTGCCACCTGCCCAAGCACTTCCGGGTCATTCTGAGACAACGGACAGATGTGACCCCTTGTAGGACAAGGTTAATTTCTGCGGTCTGATTTATAATTGCGCGTCTGTTTTCTTTGGAGTTGATCTCAAAAGAAGCGGATAAGCAGGGAGGCTACTATGTCACAGAAAGAGAACCACGAGGAAGAGAGAGAAAATAGATTTGTTTTTCCCTCTCAATTTAAACTCCTGGGTGGATGAACAGAAGAAGTAGGAAGTTATGTCGGGTACCACCTCTTCTTTCATCCCAAATACTAGTGCCTGCCAGGAATTTTATTGTTATGGTTTGAAATGAGGTCAGTAATAATTTGGACACCCTAGCATTATTGGAATACTGGTTCAGAGTGTGACTGTTTGTTACTAACAGCCACTAATTTATTAAACTGTCATTAAATTAGTAGCCAAAAGCTGAGAATTCAAAGAACTAGATCAGAGATTGCATATGGCAGGGATGATAGAAATTCTCAATATGGCAGCTGTTGTGTGATTTTCCTTGAAGAGACTTGGACTAGCTGCTGTCTAGACATAAGTTTGCGTGTTAGTTTGTGCACATACCTGCATGTTTAAGGTGTGAAACAGGTATAAAATATTAATTGCTGTTTAATTAAAAATCAAGACCATAAAACACTAATAACATGTCTTGCTCCACCTAGCAATTCCACCTCCAGATTCCTTTCCCCTCACAGATGTTTGACTTGATCAGAGTGTGCAGGATAAGAAACGCCAGTGCAACACCTTGCTTTCAGGCATGCCAAAAAATTAATGAAGAGCATCCTCTAAAGGAGTAATTATCAAACTTCTACATTTAAATCAAACGCTGGTAGTGAACATTCAGACCTGCAGTTATTTCACTAGTGTGCATTGGGCCTTTAACCTGCTTGTACAACAAGCAGGAGGCTGGATCCTCTCTTGTAAATGAAATGTTAATTAGATTGCAATTATAATTGCACAGTGGAGAGGAGAGTGGTGAGGGACAAGGTCAATCTGTTTCTAGTGATCCCTTTAGTGTTGTTAACCTTTGATTTCAAATAACTTTCATCCCCCAAAAATGTAGAAATGGATAATCCTTAGAAATGGATAATAGATTCAGTAAGGTACTAGTGCCGTTTAAGTACTTTGGTCTATGAATTGTGTTACCATAGTCCTTTTGTAAGGTATCTTCAGCTCCCATAAGGTGATTTAACTTTCTTTTATTCAGGCTGCACTGTATAAATATCATTGGGCATCTAGCGAGAAAACAAAAGAGCGGATGACGGGTAGATGCACGACTGAGAAGTTGACTTTTCCCTAACCCCCATTCTCGGCATATGCTCCAGAGTGACGGAGCATATGATTAGTGTATTGACATTCTAGCTGGCTCCTGTAATGAATACAGACACAGGACCCAAAAAGCTTCCCAGAGCTACTGGATGCGCTGTCACACTCAACAGCCTGGTGTGCTTTGCTATTCCACCTCGGTGCTCCGTGAGATGAAATGGTTCAAAACAACCCTGAACTGAGCATCATGTACAGGGTCATGTGAGTGAATCATCTGAGCCTTTGCTAGGTGGGAGTTGGGGTAGAACTGATTAAAAGGATATGACTGTTTTAGACAGCCACATGCTCTATTGACTCCAAAGGGATGAGAGAAAGAGAAAGAAAATGAGGTTGAGAGATTTGTCTGTCTAGAGATCAGAGCGGCTGTCCATGTGGGTAAAAAATGTGCAATGAATGGTAAAAGATTTGGTGTGTGTGTATGTTGTACGTGTGGGTGTCAAAAGTTTTGAACGGGAAAGTTCCAAATACAAGCCCTTCATAGGAAGTTTGGTCTAGTGGACCAATTTGTGGGTTTTTTGAACACCTAGTCTTTAATTTAACCATGGTTTTGCTACAAATAAAATCAAAAACCATGTTTAGTGTAGTTAAATCACGGTAACCACAAAATAACCATGGTTTTGATACACTAAGCATAGTTTAACCATGGTATTTGTAGTAAAAGTGTGGTTATACAAATGGTAATCAGTCTGCCAAAAACCATACCACACACTTTTACTATACACTGTAAAAAATTTTCACCAGTTTCAACTTAAAAACTTAAGTTCAGCAGCTGCCTGTCATTTCAACTCACTACAATAAAATAAGTTTAAATGACTTGTACGTTGATTTAACTTATGAGTTGAAATTAGTTGATTGATTTAACTTAAAAATTTAAAGGGAGCTGCTAAACTTAAGTTTTTATGTTGAAACTGGTAAAAACTTTTACAGTGTAATAAAACCAAACCATGGTAAATGTATATATTTATATATATTTGGGATATATTTGCTACTGCAGTATGTTATTGATCAAACAGGATTTTATACATGGTAAATTAGGCTGTTTAACAAAACCTTAAGCTTTAGCTGCAATTTTAGCCTTGAAAAAGAAGGTTCCTCCTGGAATGTAAAATATAATAAACTTTAATTGTATTATTTTAATTAGCTAAAACTTATAGTTCAGAACACAGTATTTACATAATCTCACAGACGTAGCATGTCATTACCTAGCCTGTGCTAGTGTTTCGCCTTGCCTTTTATGTTTATGGATGACAAGACTGCACACAGTGTAAGAAATTTTTACTTGATGGTGAATTTGTGACAAAACAGCTCTCCTCTGAGAGGGTTGTAGCATGCTGATAGCAATGCTGTGTTTTAGCATGCTAATAGTCTAACGTTGTATCAGTCTGTTACCCACTGGAAGTGAGTGGTGCATTATAATGTGACAAGACTTGTCCTATAAAAGTTTTCACTGTCTAGATGTGATGCTTGTTCACATGTGATGTAGACATTGTGTAAAGTTTGAAGTTACGTTAAAATTAATTCCTTTTAAACTGCTGCCACAATGACTGCCCATTCCAAGTTTTCAAGGTGTGTAAATGGAAGTCATATGCTTGTACGTGCATGAATGCAGGTCAGCATTGAGAGGCACAGCTGTTTGGCGGTATGCGGACTTGTAGTGGCATTGAGGACAACACACGGTGAAATGTTTTTTTATGGCCTAGCACTCATTTTCAGTTGCCTGTCCAGGTGAGCTTGAACAGTAATGACTATGATTGGAGTAAACATTCCACCGTAATTACACGTACAACAATTCAGACTGTCACCAGACGAGTTGAGCAGCCAAAGTGCTTTGTTGCACTGGTCTTAGGGAGTAACCATAGAAACAAAGGAAAGTTAATTCATGGCATGTATATGCTGTGTCCGAATAAACGTAATTGCCAACTGAAGATTAAAGTGGGAAAGGGAGGCGTTAGTTCACATGAACTGCAAAAATACATTAATTCTTGTGCCATGTCTGAACTGCTTTCTTGGCACTAGTGTAATTGTTACAACTAGAATAGATGGTACATTTTAACATTTTAAAATTTATTCTCATTAAGCCTGAAGTATAACATCATATAATTTACATCCCAGCAGGCACCTTAATATCAATTTGACGTCAAATATTAGTCAAGACTTAATCAAGATGCTGTAGCAACATTTTAAATTCAGTTTGGACGGCTCTTTCTTCCAGTGAAAACTGGGTGAAAATAGGAAGGTAATCCCACACTGAAATCGGTTTAATGTATATGTAGACCAATATTTTCGACGTTCAGTTAACATCAAATCAACGTTGTCAAATTTTTGATGCCAGTTTGCATATTTGACCAATTTCTTATGTCAGTTTTTATGTCAGTTTGATGTCTTTTCAACATCAGTTGCTCAATTTACTCATCCTCAGGCCATCTAAGATGTAGGTGACTTTTTTCTCAGTGATTCATAAAATGCAGGTCCACGGCTACCATCACTTTGAGAGTCAAAAAAAGCATATATGGGTGACACAAAATTAGAATGGCTCCTGACAATATATACTGAGGTCTTATGAAGTGAAATTACCAGACTGTGCAAGAAACTGAAGATTATTTACTACATTATTACCTGTAATCCATAGCCTCCTGAGCTCATTCACGAAAATCTGGAGTGCAAGCTTTCTGTTTCATAATGTTGTATGCATGGGCACAAACTCACATGTGAGCTGACACTATCTGTTTGTTTACAAGAGAGGATGCCTGAGTTGTATAGTTCATCAAAATGGTACATTTGCTTATCTTGGATGCCTCAACCTAGGGGTGGGGGTGGTTGATATGCCAGTAGACAGGATTAATTGGTAGAAAATTGTCAGCCGGTAGAGATTTTTGACTATCGTCTCTATCGCGGTTACAGGCTCATGTGACGTTGCTGTGCTACATGGTCACGAAAACATAATTTTTACACATTTTTAAGCATTGCGGTTTTGATTTTAAGCCGTTGAAACACAATCAGCAGTGAAAGAGAATTCATTTCTCTATATACGCATGCTGTCTGAGAGGTTGCACGCACATGAAAACGGTGTTCATAGAGCATGTGAGTATTAAATAGAGTTATTTTTGCTGCTTTATAGGCCTTGAACGGTTAATATGCACACTTTTATGTGTAAAAGTGCCCGTCTTTGCACGTATCCCCATAAACACAAGAATTTAGGTCTTGAGTGAAAGCAAACAGCTGAGAAACAAAACACATGTGTAACAGTGCATTGGATCCGGGCAGTTCTTAAATTGACAGCAGTGTAATATTCCTTTGTTAATGTTAATCAAACAACAAATGAGAAAATCTGTCAGTGCTCTTGACTAAATAGCTAATTTAGTCAATTACTAACTGACTACTTGACTACTCAATAACTAAATTACTAATTTACACAGTGAAGAATATGTGTATTGTGAAATATTATTACAATTTAAAAAAAGTGTTCTGTTTCAATATGTTTTATAATGTAATTTATAAGTGTGATGCAAAGATTGTGTTTTATACATTTGATACTTTGTACAATTACTTATACACTTCTTATTTATTTGTGGTACTGTAGTTTATTGATATTTTGTACAATTACTTATACACTTCTTATTTATTTGTTCTATATATATATATATGAGAACAGTCTTCATCTCTTGTGAGTGTACAACATTCAGTAATGCAAAACTGTGTAAAACTTTTTAAATTGGCACCAAACTACTGAATGCACATTTATTTATAGGTCCCCCATTTAGCCTGTATTTTGATTTGCTTTGCATGTGTATGCTTACCAAAGACCACAAAGCTTTGAAGTAACCTTTCATGAGTAACTAACGGTGCATAAGTTAGTAGATATTTAACTATTCTTCCTCTTGTAATGAAAGGTCAGTTGATGTATTTGGGTACTTACCCCTTTATGACTAGCATTGCCCCTAATTCTCACTGTGTGCTACAATTTAAAGTCAATTAGGTACATAAATGCATCAGTTTAATCTCATTGTTTGGAAGATTTGCTTCCTTCTACTGCTGTAGCGGGGCAATAATGATAAAGCATCCCAAGAGTTGTAAACAGGGGGATGCCATTCACCTTTCCACCCACATGCTGTGCCAATTCTAATCAGGACAGTGGTCTCCTGATGGGTGGGACAAGGGGGCGGGGCTCTAATGGAGCCGATGGGATGGTGACATGGGGGATGGTTGGAGAGGTGAGCGAAAGAGGAGAGAGGGATTGTTGAGAGTTCTTGCTCACAGTCACAACAGCACTCAGCTAAGCTGATAACGTCAGCTCCGTATAGGCCACCCATCACAGCGGAGGATTACAGCGAGAAAGATATCCAGAAACAGAGAGGAGGGGCAGAGAGATGAAGAGATAGAGAAAGTACACAGATGTAAAGAGCACAGGAGAAAGAAACAGGCAAATGATCCATGTGGATGGCTGCTTTTTGAGTGACAGCACTAATCCCTGACAGGGACAAATTGGGAAAACAGATTAATGCTGAGTGGTCAGGGCCCTGGAGCGGAGCCGGGCCCTGCTGCGCAGCTGCGTGACGAGAGCCGGGAAACGGGAGGGTTTCGGTCGAGGCTGATAGTGGCAAACATACCAATGTGCAGTTACTTTGAAAATAATGATGCAGTGAGCTGGTAGGCAGTGAGGTGAATCCACACACATGGTGGGCAGATTCGGACTAATGCCCCACACCGACACTCGCAGCTGGAGGGAGAGAAAATCATGGACTGTGGAGGAAAGTAAGGGGAGCGGCACCATGAAACTGAAGTAAGTCAACATGTTAGAGAAACTTGTGTTTTGAGATTAAAAGTTCTGACTTCAGATTATTACTGACTTCAGTCAAAATAGCTGGTTTGAATTGAGAATTGATGGTTGAGAATTGGCAGACAATTGTAAACTTATTTAATTTATTTTAAAAGTGGTAAAAAGCAGTGTTTAAGTAAGTGTTTCACTACAAAAACTTCTGACAACATATCTGAGTGATGAATTAAAGGAACCAATGAATCATTTTTAAACTGGTTCATTGAAACTCTCAGTTTTCCCAAATAAATCTTGCTTTCGTAATGTTAGTTGTTTTAAGAAGTAGCGAATCCTGTGTATTTTGTGAACATTTCATTCTCAATCATTTGCTCATAAATGAACTCCTTGATTGTTGACTTTAGCTGCGGTCGGATCTGTTTTGTTGACAGTTCTGTGTTGAGATGTGCCTTGTTGTTTTACTGTGTATTTACTCTGGCTGAACCTCCAGCTGGTGGTCTCCAGTCCTAATCACGCGGTCAAGCTTGAGTTTGTCTGTAAGTGTGTGTGTGTGTGATGGTTACGGAGCAGCTGAGGCTGGTACTCAAGCAGTGGAGGCTGGGAAGGAGGGGGCCACTCAGGGCAGAATGTCCAGGTGTGAAGAGCCTGCAGTGGGCCGTGAGATGTTCTGCTGTGTGATTTTGGGTGGTGAGGGTGGATGATGGAGGTGTTGATGGATCTATCACTCTAGGCCAGCGGCCCCAGGGATCTACTCAAGCCAAGCCCACTTCCTGTCCTCAGGGGGTTTGGACTGAAGTATTGATGTGTCCAAATGGACTGATCCAGAAACGCTCTCAGGTTTTCTGCATACGGCTCTTTAGATCGTTATCCCACATTATTAGTGCATAATTCACCTTTTTCCTTTTCAATCTACAGTATTGTATTTAGTGTTCTGGTAAATGAATATTGAAAGAAAGAAAGAAAAAAAGAAAGAGAGAAAGAAAAAGAAAGTATATTTTGCACAAAGAAAATTGATTTACAAACAGATTTTAGCATTTTGACATTTTCATGACGATTAGACAAAAATTCTCATTACTTTACTACAATGGACAATTTCTTTAAGTCTCTAATGAATATAGTAAAAAAATGTTTTCAATCAGAGGAAGACTGAACATTCTGTACAATTTAAATGAAATGAGAAAGAAAGAAAAATAGGAAGAGAAGGAATTTTTATATTATGTTGAAGAGAATTAGAGGAGATGTGTTTCATCAAAAGAATGTCCCAAAATATGCTTAATGTTATATTAGGGTTTCAATTCCTTTCAGATTTTGGGGTGAAACATGACCTGAATATGTTCTTGATAGTGCTTTGACTATGTAAAAAGTAAACATAAATACAACTCAAGGGTAGCCTTCAGCTTTCTTGGTGTAGTAAATATACTATATTTCTGAAAACCAGTCATAAGTAGCACAGATATATTTGTAGCAATAGCCAACAATACATTGTATGGGTCAAAATTATCAATTTTACTTTTATGCCAAAAATCATTACGGTATTAAGTAAAGATCATGTTCCATTAAGATATTTTGTAAATTTCCTACCTTAAATATATCAAAACTTAATTTTTGATTTGTAATATGCATTGCTAAGAACTTCATTTGGACAACTTTAAAGGTGATTTTCTCAGTCTTTGTTTTTATTTTTTTGCACCCTCAGATTCCAGATTTTCAAATAGTTGTATCTCAGCCAAATATTGTCCTATCCTAACAAACCATACATCAATGGAAAGCTTTTTAATTCAGCATTCATAAATCATCTCAATTTCAAAACAGTTGACCCTTATATGAAGGTTTTGTGGTCCAGGGTCACATATTAGGCTTTTATGTGATTTTATTTTGTCTGTTGCATTGTTTTTGTTTGTTTTTTAACTAATGTAATTGTTTTATTTCTGATTGTAAGGTGTCCTTGAGTGCCATGAAAGGCGCCTTTAAATAAAATGTATTATTATTATTTATTATTATATTACAATAATATCTGAAGGAGCATGTGACACTAAAGACTGGAGTAGTGATGTTGAACATTCAGATTTGCATGGGTGTAATAAATTCTGTTTTAAAATATATTCAAACAGAAAATAGTTATTGGGACTTCATTTAAAAAATTAAAAATAGTGCTGTTTCCAAACTTTTGACAAGTACTGTGTACATGCTTGCACTTCACACACAGATATACAGAATTTTAAAATATTATAGTAGTTATATTACAATAAAATACTTTGAAGCGGTTTGTTATATTGTGGTCATAGTATTGATGTTTAGTCAGTGGTCCTGTTTCTTCAGTCTTGTCCCCTCCACACCTTTACAAGATTTTGCCACTTAAAATCACTCCTGTGTAACCTGCGACCACCTCTGCTGAATGTCTCCCACCCACTCTCCATTATTCCCCACATCTTTCTGCTTTTTACACACCCCCAGGTTGTGTGAATAACCCCCATTTTGTGAGTCTCTCATCCCAAACAGTTCTCACTGGGGTGATTATCACCTTTGAGAAAACACGAAGAACACTAAAGCTTCTTTGTTTTGTCTGAAAGGAGGCCGACTCACCTTTGAAGCACTTGTGAAACAAATGTACTGTCAGCGTTTTAGCATCACAATGGATTGTGTCTTATACGTCACAACCTTGAAGCTTTCTGCATTTGCTCTACACAAACCCAATTCTGTTAACTGTATGTTCCCAGTCTGTTTAGAAGTGTGGTGACAGCGATTCATTTACAGAATATAGACTACAAGATAACTAAATTTTGTGAAGAGTATTTCCTCATCAAAACATGACCAGTTACATAGACAGCTTTTTACACATCTGTGTTTCTCAGGGTGAAATATTCTCACGATACAACAGCATTCAAAACTCAGTTGACTGGCCAATGGCAAGACATCTGGACCCTATTTACACCTGGTATTGATGTCTAGAGATCAGATCACAAGTGGTCAGCCGAGAAAGAGATGTAGAATATGGTACAAAAGATCGAGGTCCATACAGTTATTTTTAAAAGAAATAAATACTTTTATTGAGCAAGAATGCATCAAATTGGTCAAAAATGCCATTTATAATGTTAGGAAAGATATCAAATTACTCTTTGAATTGAAAGAACCCTGAAAAATTAATTTTAGATATCAGTAATAAGAAAAAATGTTACTTTCTCACCAAAATCAGCATATTAGAATGATTTCAGAAGGATCATGTGACACTGAAGACTGGAGTGATGACTGCTGAAAATTCAGCTTTGCATCACGCTTATAAATTACATTTTAAAACATATTGAAACAGAAAGCAGTTGTTTTAAATTGTAATAATATTTCACATTTTTACTGTTTTTACTGTGTTTTTGGTAAATGCAGCCTTGGTTGGCATGAGAAACGTCTTTTAAAAGCATAAAAAATTAATTATTCCAAACCTTTGACCAATATTGTCCATCACTTTATATGTCCTTGAGCAAGTAGGTGACCCTGGACCCAGTGTTGTCCAGGATGCAGTTATGCATAATTTAGCATTTATTCTGCAGTTGTGACAGTTTGCATCCTTGAACAGATTCAAAAGTGGTTAAGGCAGTGTAAAAGTGTAAAAGGGCTCAAATTAAATTTGAAGTATGGAACAAGGCAGAACAGAAGATACAGAACATGGCATTTTTGGGGACAATTATGCAAAGCAGGCATAGTGTAGCTCCCACCTAAAGCTTTTTCCTGAATAAACAAGGACGTATACCGCAAACAGTTGGTGTTTTTCATGCTTACAGTTGGGGGTCTGTGACAGCTCAGGGAAAAGCATTAAAACTGCTGTGTCAGGAAGACAAGCCAGCCCTCTTGCATACGGTCACCACAGGAAGAGCAGCAGGCATCAGTGAGCCCCCTAGACAGCATGGATCTGCTGATTCATGTGTATGGACTCAATAGACGTGGGGATGTAGAAGAGCTGATGTTTGCTGCAACACTATAGAGGAAATAAATGCTGTCAAATCAGTCAAATTCCAAGTGCCATATGGCCTAGGGGGTCTCTGTATGTCAGTCAGGGAAAAGTGATGTTGTTTGCAGGCCTCTGGATTATTAAATAAATTCACTTTAAAAATAACGGTATTATCTAGTGAAACGATTGATCATTTTCTAACATAAAAACATATATACTTTTTAACCACAAATGCTCATCTTGCACTGGCTCTGTGATGTGCGTCTTCACGTATTACGAAAAATAATGTTTGAAAGGTCATGCACGGTTAGTTCTTCGTATTTCGAATCAAAAAGATAAAGCGATAAACTCATTTTAATCTCATTTTCTCCTCCAATTTTAAAATCATCCGACATTGTCATTTTACCTTTTTTGGTAAAGGGAATTTGACTTTCTTTGCACATTTACTTTATAAACACTGGGTCGGTACTTCTGCCTACATCATGTCGTGACCTTTCTAACATGATTATGTGAAGTGTGTGGTCGGGCTGGTGCAAAACGAGCTTTTGTGGTTAAAAAGTATAACAAATTTTATTGTTTTAAGAAAATTACCTAGCGTTTCACTAGATAAGACCCTTATTCCTCGGCTGGGATCGTGTAGAGCCCTTTGAAGCTACATTGAAACTGAATTTTGACCTTGAACCCATTGGCCACCACTGAAGTCCACTATATGGAGAAAAATCCTGGAATGCTTTCCTCAAGAAGCTTAATTTCTTAGTGACTGCAGACAGAATCCTTTAAAAGTATTTTTTGAACAGAGCTTGTAGTTAATCTCTTGTATATTGTCTGAAAATACATACTTGGGGGTTGGAAATGTATGCTGGTGTTCTGCTCATAATAGAGGTTGTAGCTGCTTTTAGGCTTCCCACGGTTTGGTAGTGTAACAAGGATTGCTTCCTAATTGCTTTAGCTCTGTACGTCACACAGTAAGCATGACAGACAAGTCACCATCACCACCTTATTAGTCATCTCAAAGCTTCCAGTTCTCGAGAATGCTGATTAAACCAAACCCTAAATAACAATTGAAAGCCATTTCACTAGGGAAAACAGTAAATAAGGAAAAAGAGGGAACCGGCGGCTCTTCTAAAGAGGTCTCCGGTTTGCCCGGATTTGTGGAATACAGATCAGATCAACCGAGGTTATTAATTGTGTTAGCAGACCAAGTGGAATATACATTTAAAGGTTTATTACCTATTGTCTTTTCAGACCACAGATGTGGTTGAAGTTGAAAATTCCCATGAGGTCATCTAGCCCGAATATCCTCTGTTGTGGCTGGAGAGAACAAAAGCAGCAGCTCACAATCCCATCACGATCCACCCGGTTAGGCTTTGAGCCTGAGCAGAAAAAAAAAATCTGAAAACAGCGTTATGTCTAATTAGTGTTCAACCTTCCCCTGATTTCCCAGCCCAATACCACCCAAGTGCACAGTTCATACTTATTCATGTAGCATGCTTTACCGCAACTCAAGCAAAATTCCAGACTACTTAATGAGATCCCTGTTGCTTGTCATTACAAACACACTCTACTGATTATACACAACTACTGATTTAAAAAAAAAAAAAAAAAAAAAAAAAAAAAAAAAGTTTTATTGTCAGAGGAGGAGATTCTATACCCTTAATCTCTCTATCGTCGCTTAAGGGTATCTATAATACTTGCAGAATATGTTAGCATTCATATGAGTCTCTATAGCAGCTGCCCAGGTGGTGAAGGAAATTGAAATCTGCCTTCTTTACTCTTGGGTGCTTAGTTTTGCTGCCGGGTTGTTTGCTAATACTTTTCGCCGCCACATAATGGTTAACGCTTTAGGACAACACCCGTTCTGCCTGTGGAATCGCAAACCGTTCAGTGTTAGCTCATAGCATACTAGCTTCCCTGGTGAAAAAAACTGCATATGCTGGTTAGGTATGTTTTGATGCTGGTTTAAGCTCGTCCTTAGCTGGTGTAAGCTGGTCCTTTGCTGGTTTAAGCTGGTCCTTTGCTGGTTTATGCTGGTCATGTTGGTGGTCAAGGACCAGCATAAACCAGCAAAGGACCGGCTTAAACCAGCAAAGGACCAGCATAAACTAGCAAAGGACCAGCTTAAACCAGCATCAAAACATACCTAACCAGCATCCCAGCATCAAAACATACCTACCAGCATATGCTGTTTTTTTCACCAGGGTTAGCTTACACTTGATTAAACGGACAGAATAAATGTTCTGAAAACTAGTCTATAAAAGTCTCAGTGGGTTACATTTTGTCCATATTGCTTCACTGAATAGTAATGTTTACTTTAAAGGAAGTACAATTGTTTTGCCGCTAGCCTGTCTGCTAATGCTTTTTGTTGCCCATGAAAGTTAGCATTTCAGGTGAAATTCGATCAGCCTGTTGAGTTGACCCTTACAAAAATAAACCATGGTTATACTAAAACAAAACAAAACAAAAAGTTTACTGTAGTTAAACCATGGTAATACAAATTCACCATGGTTTTACTACACTAACCATAGTTTAACTATGGTATTTGTAGTAAAACTTCGGTTATACAAATGGTAATCAATATGCAAAAAAACAAAAAACAACAACAAAAAAAAAACATGGTTCATTAACCCTGGTTAATTTTCATAGAGGGAATCTTACATTTTGCAATCTAACTATTCGGTGTTAGCTCAAAGTATGATAGCAAATTTTTTGTTATAATTACATCTACTTACAGAGGCTAGCGAAACTATGCTAACTAGGCATATGTTGACAGCTTGATGTACGTAGCCCATAAAAATGTTCAGGTAAGTGGTCTGTAAAACTAATCTCATTAGCCTGAAATTTTTCAAATTTGGTTTAGTAAAAATTAATGTTTATTTTAAAGGATGTAAAATTGCCTTTGTCGCTAGACTGTCTGCTTTTTGTAGCCCATGACAGTTAGAAAAATTTATCCACCTGTTGAATAGAGTTGACCCTTATGAAAATTAACCATTGTTTTACTACAAATTAAAAAAAAAATGAGAAAAATAAAACATAGTTACTATAGTTAAACCATGGTAACCACAAAATTTTACTACGGTAACCATAGTTATCTATGGTATTTGCAGTACAACTGTGGTTATACAAATGGTAATTAATACACTCAAAACTGTGGTTGCTACGCTTTTACTATAATAAAAACATGGTTAATATTCGTAAGGGGAATCCTATATTTTGCAAGCTAACTATTAGGTGTTAGCTTATAGCATGGTAGCCTAGCCTAGACTTAATTCAGCTGGTAAACCAAATTGGTGTTACAATGGCATCTATATACAGGTGCTAACAAAACCATGCTAACTTGCCATTCCTTCACTTCAGGTAAGTGGTCTAATATCAGTAGCTTGAAATTTCTCAATTGTGGTTCATTGAATATTAATGTTATTTTATGGCATGTAAAATTGTTTTCACAGCACATTGAGGCAGTGAAGGTTTGTGGCAAATGGCGGGGTGGGGTGGAAATGAGAAACCGAGAGAGAGTTTATCTGCTGTTTTTATTTGTTGAAAGCTACTCTGCATGCAGATTGTCTGAAATGGAGTGGATTACAGCCTGTAATCAGTTCATGACCTAGCATGTGAGAGAGCCTGTTGCAGAGAGCTGAGAATCCCATTACTGCTATCTCTCTGTCTCTATTTCAGTATTAAGTTGCTAGTACCCAAAACCTGAATTCCTGCAGTAGCACCAGAGGGCGCTCATAAAAGCTAATGCGTATAGCTGTTATTAATGGACATACTTTGGGTTATTGCTATAACCTATGGGTTTCTTAATGGCATGGTTCTTGGTTTTTGTCCATAGCAAGACTATAAGCTGTGAGAATACGTCACATTGCATGGATTGATTGCATTCCCGCCGTGTAAGAGCACATCTATGCATGCAGTGGTAATGATTATATTGCAGTGTGAAGGTCACCACTGAATGTAATAATCTTCTCATACACTGGTGGCTATATGAAGTCATTTGAATGATGTTAGTCGTCTTGTGAACCCGGTAACTGTAAACTGTCTGATCCTGTATGGTTAGGGGAGCATCCATCTTTCAACGTGAACATTAGTCAATAAAGACTATTGACATATTTATTACATTTTTGGATGGGGGATAAATTGCACAGATGGATGTTCCCTTGGTGTTTACACTGCCTTCTGTCTTTACCTGGATATTTTTGACTAGGATTGTCAGAATCAAGTTGTTAACGTAATAATTTTATTATACGTTTTTTAAACATTAATGCATTGTATCAGTTTGGCATTTAAAAATATTTCTAAAAAATGATTAAAAAAAAACGTTATTTGTGCTGCAGTACACACAATCTCATTTAACAGACCCAACTTATGGCTTAAGTGTTTATAAATCAAACCCAGATGGGGCATTTAACAACTTTAATATAATTAGCATTTTTATATGGTGAAATTGAATTATCATCAAAGCACAAAAAGTGAAATATGCACACTGCAAAACACCATAATTCATAGAAATGTTAATGCAAACAACAGAGGGGGACAGTGGCAAAAGCGTGTCCATAAAATAGATTTTTTTTTCCTCTTATTTTTTATTTTTATTTTTTAATTATAATTTATTAGCATGGGCAATTTGAATTTTTATTCATTATTTTATATGCACTTAATATTAAATAAATATTTTATTTGACTGTCAATCCTTATGTTTACCTAAACTCTCTCTTGCTTCCATATTATTCAGATGAGCCCATGACAACCAAAAGGCAACCTTCATCCCCCAGCCCTCTTTCCGGCACATCTGTTTTTCCTCTGTCCTCTACCCTTTCCCTGGTCACTTTCTTTCTTTCTTTCTTTCCCCTCTTCATCTCCTACCCTGTTGTTCCAGGCCGTCTCTGATTAATCATGCGCAAATATTCCCAGCAGCCACTGGGGTTGTTTGTTGTGATAGCCTCCGAGTGAAAGAGTGCAAATAAATAAGCGTTAGGTGTCCTCCCTGCCAGACAGTGATTAATGAATGAATGCTGAGGTGAGGTATAGCGGTAGGATGCTCTTGTTGTCCCCTTCCCCTATCTACAGGGCTTGGCCACCCTACGTTGCAAAGCTTCTGTTTGTACCTAGTGGGCAAAGTGACCGTAATTTGTAACAGTCAGTTATACACAATTAGTTTTGGGTCTGAAACAGCTAAAACTTGGTAATGACGTAAACATAGTTCAAGGTTCTGGTCAAGAGCATGCCAGGCGTCTAATCGGACCTTGCGGCGTCAGCTAGATTCACCGACTCCTTCCTAAATTGGGTTGCACTTTTTGTAGCGTGTGGAGACAGGATTGTTCCGTTCCACGCACTTGTCCTGTAATTAAATTCCTTTTCCTCAACACCCTTTTAGTGAAACCCGATGCTGCGGGTTGCCTACCTGTAGAACAAATCCCAGCAGTGCAGAGGGAAGAGATAGAGAGATGTATCACGAATGAGATGAAAGTAGATGGTAATCTTTGTAAACAGGGAGAGGGAGTGTGCGAGAGCGACGTGAGTTTTGGTTATCTGTCAGTTTTCTGCTAAAATGGAATTGATCTTCCTTAAACGTTAGCTTGCTGTGCTTTTAAACAAACTCTGGGAGAGCAACCAGTCTACACCTCACATGAATAAAAAGAGAGCATCTTCAAAAAAATATGACAACCCCATTACTATCTTCATTTTGTGGCTTTCCAGAGCTTTACCCCAGGGGCTCAGGATTGAACGCTGCAACTCATTAAATAACAAAAAACCCTGGCTATGTTTATGGCTTCTGTTCTGCCTCCCCACCGTGGCTAAACCACAACAAGCCAAGCCTGGATTAGCTGCACATCCTGTCTCTTCATAGATGCTATTGAGGGGGTAATTCAGGAACAGCAAAAAGACAACAATGCTTGTCTCGTTTACTTGCTTGCCCCCTCTTGAAAATGCTTTGGTGGCCTTTTTTCATGCACTGTAAACAGAATCATGCTTTCTTTTCTTGCTGTTGCTATTATTGAAGGTGGTAGGCTTGACTTTGTGGACATGTTTGCTGGTACTTTGATTTTTATTTTACTGTTTTATGAGCCACAAAACTAGCACAGGAAGCAGGAACTGAAGCGTTAGCACCTAGATGCTAGCCAAGCATGCTAGTGAATGCACAATAGGCCGCAAACCCACAACAAACAGTTAAAACATACAGAATGTTTACTAAACAGACATACTGGTCTTGTAGAGTAGTAGAGGGATTTGTAGAGGGTTAGTTCACCCAAAAATGAAAATTTTGTCATTAATTATTCACCCTCATGTCATTCCAAACCCGTAAGATCTTTGTTCATCTTTGGATAACAAATTTTAGATATTTTTAATTAAATCCGAGAGTTTCGACACTGCGACACTGACTTGTCATCTCTGCAGTAGTGAATGCACCTGTATGCATGTTTCGTATGGATTACATAATCTGAGAATATTTATTTTCTATTTGAATTGGTTCATTTATATGTAGATATTTCGAAGTTTTGTGCTCAAGGTCACATAAAACCGAGACGGCAGAAAGCACATCCTGTTTCTTTCATTATTTTACAAAAGTGCAATCTTTTGTTGTTATTCTGGGTGCATACAATCTGTCATGCAGTAAATGTGCTACTATTCAGCTAGCGACACTTCAATAGTACATATTTTTCTATTTTCTTTAACATTAGATTGAGCAGCCATGTAAAGTTGCTACTACTTACATATTTCAGATGAAAAGCCATTCTTGATAGGTAAGTGTTTGGATGTCCTGCCTGGTGTACTGTATTACCACATAGACCAGCTGTTAACAATCTGTCCATGAAGTGACTTCACCACTTCCTGTGGAATTTTTTTTTCTTCGACTAAGCGACCAAGCTTCTTCTCGTCGACGGTTAGTCGCCTATTAGGGGGGAAGCCCTAGTCCTTACTACCTTTCTGGGCCTTGAACATGGTAGTTGTGTTGCTGTCTATGCAGGGTCAGAAAGCTCCTGGGTTTCATCAAAAATATCTTAATTTGTGTTCTGAAGATAAACGAAGGTCTTACGGGTTTGGAACGACATGAGGGTGAGTAATTATTGACAGAATTTTCATTTTTGGGTGAACTATCACTTTAAATCAAGGCTTTTTAACTTACCAAATATCAGGCTGTGCACACATCAGCAGACTACTAAAGATGAAAATGATCTCATGCAAATTGTCCGTGAGCTGGAGGGGAACACCGACAAGAGAGTATATTTTCATCTTATCCCTAACCAAGAGGTGTCCAATCTTGTTTCTGTAGGGCCTCTGTCCTACAGAGTTTAGGTCCAATCCTAATTAAACACACCTGAACCAGCTAATTAAGGTCTCCAGGATCACTAGGCAGGTGTGTTGGAGCTCAATTCTGGAGCTCAATTCTTGGAAAGTGGCCCTTCAGGAAAAGGTTTGGACACCCCTGCCCTAACCAAACACACCGAACAAGCTTATCAAGATCTTCAGTGCAGGTGTTCAAAATCACTTGCAAATTATAGGCAGGTGGGTTACATTGGGATTAGTACTAAAGTCTGCAGGACACTGGCCCTCCAGGACTGGAGTTGAAGAGCCCTCACTTAATCGAGCCTATGTTGGTTAGCTGGTCTTACCTCATGGATGTCCAAACTTGGTCCTGGAGGGCCAGTGTCCTGCAGTGTTTAGCTCCAACTTGCCTCAGTATACCTGCTTAAAAGTTTGTAGCATGCCTAGGAAGACCTTGATTAGCTGGTTCAGGTGTGTTTAATTAGGGCTGGAGCCAAAATCTGCAGGACCGTGGACCTCTAGGACCAAGTTTGGACACCCTTGTCTTAGTTGGAGGCCTATCTTGGCCAAGCTGATGTTTAGCTGTGTGGCCAGCTGGTCTCATATCCTGACCAGCTGAAAGCTGCCCCAAACCCATCTGGAACCAGTCAATAGTCAGCCTGACCATGCTGGGAGACCAACAAAAATGAGCAATCAGCTTGCTTGGGAACTAATGTTGGAAAAATCATCTCATAATGCATCTCAGGAAGTTGATTTAAGAAAAGTCCAGAGTGTGTAGAGTTTTCAGGCTATTTGCAACAGATTTAAATGTTTTTAAAAGAAATTTGAACAAGTCAGCCAGCCAGTTGGTTTAGAATGTTGCACTGTCCTATTCAAGCAGTGTAAAAGTTCATGAAATTACTTTGTATAAAATAGATAAACGGATTAGCATGCAAATATAAACATAGTCTAAAGAATCACAGTGTTTCCCAGTACAATAATTCTTGGGGATTTTCTTGTCCTTTTTTCTTTTTAATTAGAACATTTTCCATTTAGATTCAGACTGCTTCATTTATTTGGGTCTGGCTGGGGATTTCCATCCTGGGCCCGCCTAGGGAACGAGACAATCCCTAGCTGAGCCCGGCCCGACTCGAGTGATCATTTTTCAATGTGCTACTCTCAGGCTCAAAATGATTTACCTCCATTCAGACAGCCGCTGACTGGCTCCCAGCCAAAATACAAAGACCAGACTGATCACTCGAGCACTCTCGCTATCTACCTTTGAGACAGCTCTCTCTCTTTCTCACTTTCTGGACGTGTTCTGTCTCTCTTCACTCTCAGGAGGTCCTCACCCTCTTTCTTTTTAATTTCCATCTCATTTTCTGATTTTTGGCTCTCTGGTTTTTCACCTCTGTGTCTCGTGCTCAACCTCCCCCTCCCTTCTGTCTCTCCATACATTTCCGTCCCTCACTCTCTACACATTTGATGCAATTTTATGCTTTTTATTCTCCTTCCACCCTGTCCTTTGTCCCTACTTTTCATGATTTTTCACACTGTGTTTTCTGTTTCATGCATCTTTGGATCTTTGGATTATCATTACTATTATTTTTAATCTTCTTGGTACATGTGTTGGAAATGTTAACTGTTTTTAAATGTATTAATTTATTTATATATTAAACAGACAGCATTTTGACATTCTGGCAGTTACCACAGAAAATAATTTCTATAGTTCTTAGTTTCTAATAATAATTCATCATGCTAATTGTATTTAATAACTGACCTGGCCAGTTTTTATAGCATATATTCTCTCCACAAGGGGGACTAAGAAACTCTACAGCGCATCTGATCTCATTTGCGCAATTGCAATATGCAGTAGCATATCTCAATGACTTATGGTTAATTATGAGCTACACTACATTATGATTAGGCTATATTTTACCGTAGTAGCGCAATGAACAGACAAAGCTGCCCTGTGGTGATTTTCGTATTGACATAATGCTCCAATTTTACAGATATCACACAGCATGCTCTCATGTACACTCTGTTTTAATGAGGGATAATGTTACCGGGTGACTGACGCCTCAGGTCATAAGTGCTCGAAGGAAGTGTTTAGTAATGGAGGTTGAGAGCAGCCCCCCTTTCCCGCTGTTTGCAACAAAAGAATCTCAGTACTGTCCATCTAATTATTCCAGTTTATTCTTTTCTTACTTTTGTACTTAGTACCTCCTTTACACTGAGATTTTTGCTTTGCACTACTGTTTTAACCCTCTTCAGCACTAAAGCATAATGTGAGATCGTTTCAGTCAGTGTGCAGCTGTGGACCAACATCACTTAAAACTTTCTCACATACTCTTTCTGGGTTTCATTCTGTCACAACACAGTTTCTTACTTCCGTGGGAAAGAAACTTAAGACTCCCAGTTACTGTACAGCCAACTCCATATGTCTTTGGTTATTTAAAGAAGTCCTGTCTCACATGTCTTATGTTGCATCTATGGCTAGAAGAAACTTTTAAACAGTAGTAAATCAGGTATTACAGTTGAGTTGTTACAGTTACAGTCTGTGTTGTTACTTGAAGGATCCACAGGATTTTTATGTTTAGTGATAGTTGTTCATGAGTCCCTTGTTTGTCCTGAACAGTTAAACTATCCTCTGTTCTTCAGAAAAATCCTTCAGGTCTCACAAATTCTTTGGTTTTTCACTATTTTTGTGTATTTGAACCCAACAATGTCTATATGATTTTTAGATGCATCTTTTCACACCAAGGACAACTAAGGGACTCATATGCAACTATTACATATACAATTACATTATATATGATAATTAGGCAAAATAAGAAAAATGTGCATTTGAACCTTCTGTAATAGTTGCATATGAGTCCCTCAGTTGTCCTCAGTGTGAAAAGATGGATCTCAAAATCATACCGTCATACCGCATTTTTGCAGATTCTGCAATGCGTATGTAAACTTTTGACCTCAACTGTAAGAGAGACATGTTAATGTAAGAAAGTTAATTATTGTAGGCTACATACGTAAAGATAAACATTATTTTGTCAATCCAGACTCTCTTGCTTGTAGTGTGAATGGCTATGTTCAGGAGAATGTCCTTTCTGCTTTTTACCATTGAATAAAAGTAGATATGAACCTGAGACAACTGTGGCTCACTTTCATTGTATGGAAAAGAGCAGCTTGAACGTTCTGCTAAACATCTTCCTTTTACAATAAAGTCATATGTAGTTGTATGAATGAACTTTGGGTGTGTTAATTATTGTCTGACTACTTGAATACTCAACATGCACGTGCAAACTCTCTTACTGTACTG
This sequence comes from Labeo rohita, assembly GCF_022985175.1. NCBI lineage: Eukaryota > Metazoa > Chordata > Actinopteri > Cypriniformes > Cyprinidae > Labeo > Labeo rohita. The sequence continues at coordinate 26,385,910 of NC_066885.1, read as the reverse complement.
CAAACTGTTGCAATAACTTGATGAATCTTGTCGGACGCTGAAAGCTCTCTCTGTGACTCATGGGTTTCTTCTCTTAGCCTTTTGACCTGATTACTAAATCTTGTTTCAGGCCTGTTGCTGTGTGTGAAAGAGTATGACATCATCTTGCAATGTCCATGAAGTGATGTCACAGTGCCTTAATCATAGGAAGAAGTTAAGCCTTGATTGGCACATTCATTGCTTTAGTAAGTGATAAAGGACTTAATGTACCTTCATTGATAAAACAGAGAAGAGACTATGACCAGTTATACTGAAAATAGTTTTTTATTTTCCCAATATTAATCAATGTACTGGGTATGTTTTGGCTCTGATTTTCAAAATGTATAGAATTGAAGTAGCTGGGGTTGTTTTTTTATTAAATTGGGGTTCATTGCAAATATCATCTACATTGATCCCATAGCATTTTGTGCCATATTTTTAGATTTGTTTGTAGTTTGATAAAAACACATTTGTTTGTTGTAAACAACCTGCTGATCTTACAGTGATGGATGATAGTTGGAGATACAGGTGCGGAAATGTTAGTAATGTAGTCGGATATCACTCACGGTGATCCATAGTGTCCGGAGCTTTGTTATCCTTTGTCAAGAGAAAGAAAAAAGACCTTGTTGCTATAAAAGAAATGTCAAGGATGGTAAATAGGGCCAACATGGCAATTAGCTACAAAGGCTATCTGGCCGAAGAGAAAGACAGGCAGAAATCCTTACTACAAGCTAATGGCTCTACAGGCTAATGACTCAGTCGGCTTGAGGAATTCCTCTTTCTAATTTGACAAAAGCTGAAAGGCAGAGAGGGCTGCCTGCAAAGATTATTGACAACAAGCCAAATGGTTTGGCTCTCACAACAGTAGATAAGCAAGCCAGGCATGATACGTGCATTGGTTCACACATCCACACACTCTCAAAATCCCCTTCCTCAGCCCACAACCCTGTGTCCACACACACTCAAATCCATTCTGATTTCAACAAAAGCTCAAAGCACCTTTTATATCGCTTGACAACCATGTATGCCATTTATTTTAGCCATTTGTACATAGTTTCCATGCTATTCGTTGTGGAGAGTTGGAGAAACTGATTGCTCGTCCATCACTGTTTCTTGAGTACTGGGACAGCATGTAATTATTTATTTAAATAATTTCCATAACTATCACTTTATATCCTTAAATCCTGTCAGGAAAAGAAAAATCCTTTCAAAAAAAGAAAATCTATCTATCTATCTATCTATCTATCTATCTATATATATATATATATATATATAAATGGTTAATTCAAACAAAGATCAAAATACAGAATGGTGTCTATATTTCTTTAATTATTTTATTTTATTTTATTTTCCATTTACTCTTAACATGGACTTGAAATTTTTACAGAAAGTTGTAATGATTTTTTTTCTTGTTCTAAGCTTAAAACTATGTAAAGTTATTATTCATATTTTATTAAGTGTCTCCTTTGTTATAAGCAGTTCAATATTTTATTGCATGCATTCATTGACATTTCTGTATGTTTTTTTTTTAAATAAATAAATGTTTAACTATTGACCGTGAACAGTTTGAGTTTTATTTTATTTTATTTTATTTTATTTTAACAGTGAAACATTTTTTTTTCCAGAGAATTTAAAATTTAATTTTGCTTTTTATCTTACAAATCGGTGCTTTTGTGGGCTGCTCTCAGCAGTTTTTTTTTTTTTTTTCACACCAGAGAGAACATCTTTCCAGCAAGACAGATTTTCCTTTTAAAGCGTTATCAGAGTACATAATTTCAGTCATCTAGTCTGTGCACCTAGGGAGCTTTGATTGTGCCCGTCTCTTGGCTAGCGGTGGGCGGCAGTGGGAGTCTGAGCTCTGTGTTGATATGTAGGGCAGTGTGTTAGGGGGGTGCTGGTGGTGGTGGTGGTGGAGTGCGAGCCGCGCTACAGACCTACAGAAAATGAGTCTCTCACAAACATTCTCTCTCCTTTCTCTGTCTCACTCCTGCTCCTCAGCTCAAATTAGCAGTTTAGGGAATAGATCTCTCTCACATAAAGAGCTTAGACTTGTTCCAGCTGCTGCTTTCCTGCTTTCCCCCCATCTTGCCCTTACCCACAGGCCAAGGGCATCTCTAAGCACCGTATGTGTCTGGAATATGATTTTAAAGTGGTGGTCGCCCATAGATGTTTGATTTTCTGTACACCTGAACACACACTATTCTACGCCACACCTAGCATATGCTGTGTGCTTATTTCACGTCCTCGATAATTAATAGCTTTATCCCACCCGTCAGAGCAATTATGTTTGTCACAATGCAAACACTTAATGAGATTTTCAGCACACACGGAGACACAGGTGCAGGACGTGGACAAACACACTTCCTCGCGCCCTGTATTTTCTTTTGTTAGCGGCGCTCGCTAAGGCTAATTTGAACAAACCCCTAACACTCAGTATTAACCTTTAGCGTGTAGCTCCTCCCATGTTGTTTGTGGTACAGACACGAATGATACCTTAAATTGTGCAGCTTGCTTGTTGAAAAGAAGCGTGCTGTTACTGCTTGTTACTCAAACATCCTAGCGGACAATAAAACAAGCAAAAAAAAAAATCCATAGACTTACACTGAATGAGGCACTTGTTAAATTTTTAAGGCCAGAATATTGAAGAGACTTTAGCCGGTGTCTGAAATGCCCTATAAACCACTTAAAAATGCCCTAACAACCAGACAGAACAGCCTAGCAACCAATTTGTTTATATAAACACACACACACACTGTCAAAAAGCAGTGTTCCAATAAAAAACGGTAATATTTGAATATCCCTAGTGCAAGGTTATTTATTTGTTTATTTATTGTTTGTTTGTTTGTTTGTTTGTTTGTTACCAAATCCAAAGAAAAAGAAAAAGAAAAAGAAACACACATAAAATATGTAAATCAGAGAGACACACACAGATTATGCACTGGGTAAAAACAACAACAACAACAAAAACAAAACAAAACAAAAAACAAAAATGTCCTAAATAAATAAATAAATAAATAATAATAATAATAATAATAATAATTATTATTATTATTATTATTATTATTATTATTATTATTTATTTATTTATTTATGAATATTTGTTTGTTAGTTGTAGAATAACGTATTTATAAACAACACATATTTATAAAATAAATAAAATAAAATAAAATACATATAAAAATGCATAAAAACAAACATAATTTCAGTGGGAAAAATATATAACAACAATTAATAATAGTAATAATAATATATATATATATATATATATATATATATATATATATATAACAACATATAAAATGAAATACATATTTCTTTCTAAGAATTGCTCTGTAAACTAGAACAAACAAACAAACATCATTTCAACAGAAACAAATCATATTAATATACACACACACACACATTATATATATCTATATCTATTTTTTTTAGTGCTAGATTACAGAACAATTCATAGAAAGAAATATGTATATTTTTTTTAAACAAGCATATAAAACACTTCCTCCCTTCCACACACATAAAAAACAAACAAACAAACAAACAAACAACAACAACAACAAAAACACCTAAAACAGATAACACACATATACACATTTCCTCTGGCAAAAATTGTTTTCCAATATTCCCCAAGCAAGGCTTATTTATTTATTTATTTGAAACCAAATTTTCTTTACTTTTTCAAACACACATAAAACTACACACACACTTCTCCACACACATACAAATCACCTAAAGCAGTTACACACACACATAGACAAACAGACAGGCATGCAGCACATACTAAGCAAATCTGTTTGAAGTCTGGGGTAGAATAAAAAAGAGACCCTTCACACATGAAGAATTCATGCAGTAAGGGGCATGTGTGTGTGTGTGTGTGTGTGTGTGTGTGTGTGAGAGGGTGAGTGAGGGAGAGCGAGAGAGTGTTCGCAAAGCTCTGATTCCTTTTCTGGCCGTGGGGAGTGAAAAGGGGCTGGACTGTGTAAAGAAAGAGAGAGGGAGGAATCGTGCGCGTGTTTGAGTGCAGGGCAGCTGCCAGCACTCCTCCGGCAGCAAGAGGCGAATCCCGACTGCTGGATTCCAGCCCCTCTCCTCCGCGAGACGGATACAAAGAGGGATAGATGACAAAAAGGACCGGGATGGCTGACACCAGAAACGGACTAACTGACAAAGATTGTTCCAGGGAGAGAAAGCATTAAACGCAGAGAGGTTTGGTGCTGCTGGATGGTGCAACGAGGAATTAAATGACATGAACGTGAAGAAGAAAAGTTCTGGAGATAACGTAATGACTTCAAACTTTTATCATCTGCAGATGTTTGCGCACTGAGAATGGGCAGTGATCACCGGGGAACTAGTTGCAGTGACTTTTTCACTAGTTTGTTTTTTAACCATTCTTTTTTGAAGGCAAAATGTGGGTATGGACGCACAGACAGCACCGTTTTTTTGCATCCCGTCTGCGTTATTCTGGCTATGAGTTGTGAATACGTTAGATGATGGATTGGAAAGAAGTGTGAGTACTTTCAAAGCTTTTTCTCTATCTGTGTGTGTGTGGGGGGGGGTTTGACCCATAGATGTCAGTTGCAACACACCCGTCTTAACGTCAGGAATTCTTGCTCCGTCCTCTGAGCTCACCTGCCAAACTCTACAAAGGCTGCTGTCTGATTGTTTATACATACTTGGGATATGGATTGCTCCTTGACTGCGGAAACATGTCAAAGCATGTTTGTTTAGCGTAGCATGTGCGTGTGCGTGCTGCAGTGAGCTTGAGCAGGTGGACAAGTAGAAAGTGCAAGCACATGGACGTGTGCTTTATAGCCGCTCTCCATTCATGAACTGAGCCAGGATTTTTTTTTTTTTCCGTGGAGATGGGGAGAATGAAAGAGAAAGGGAGAGAGAAAGAGCATGTGTGTTTCAACAAGCAATTAATTTCAGCATTAGTGTTCATGTGTGCGTGATGAGAATGCTTGAGCTGTTGGTGTGGATTTGTGAAGTGTTTTTTTTTTTTTTTTTACTGTACTAGCATTTAATTGCAACCCTCTCCAACTTGTGGGAATTGAACAGAAAATAGCAAAATACTCATTCTGTTCATCCACTACAAACTAATGTTTTTCAATGAAAATATCTGAACATCTCTAAATTAATTAAATAATTAAATTATTTTTAAATTAAATTTATTTATTTATTTATTTATAAAGCAATAAATTAATTACTTTTATTTATTTATTTATTTTATTTACTTTTTAAATTTTATTTGTTTAAAAACATTAAGCACACATAAAAGATGTAAATCAGAGAGATACACATTATGCACTGGGTAAAAAAAGTCAAATTAATAACAAAAAATAAATTAATAAAATAAACAAATTAATAATAATAATAATAACAATCATAATAATAATAATAATAATAATAACAATAATAATAATAATAATAATAATAATAATTATTATTATTATTATTATTATTATCTAGAACAATCATTTCAACTGAAAAAATATCACAATTATCAAATTAATACTTATTTTATTTTAATTAGTATTTGTGTGTGTGTGTGTGTGTGTGTGTATATGTATATATATATATATATATATATATATATATATATATATATATATATATATAGATATTATTATTATTATTATTATTATTATTATTATTATTATTATTATTACTATTTTATTTATTTATTTTTTTTATCAGATTGCCAGATTTAAAGCAAAAAAGATTTTATTTTATTTTATTTTATTTATTTCATTTTTTTATTATTTTATTCATAACATTTCTGGTCAAACCAATTATAAATGTCAACACATTTTTTAAAATTCATATATTATTAGATTTTTTCTTGAAGATAATTTTACGAGAGAAATATTTGCACGTTACATCTCACACACAAAAACTTCATGTTTCTGATTCTGTCTGTTGCTTTGTTTTTTTGCTTTCTGAATGCAGTGCTCACACATTTCTTTAATCCCCTTCGTCTGTTTGTACACATGCAGATGCACACACACACACACACACACACACACACTTGCATCCTCTTGTGAGTTGCTCAGTTCTCCGGGGAGGGGCCGCTCCTGTATTCCTCCTGGATGTTATAATTATTTCATCAGCCAGCGGTGTGTTCTCTGAGTGCGCTCTTGGGCTTGACGCGGAGGGCCGAACGGAGCTGGAGAAAAGAGGGGTGGGGCGGAGAAAATGGAGGGAGAGAAAAAAGAAAGGGAGGGGTTGTCACTTCTAGAGGTATGGAATGATGCAGAGAAGGGTAGAGAGAAAAAAGGGTGTAGAATTGCCAGACATACTGGGGAACACACACATGAACGTCCAAAGGGCTGGTGCCTACACTAATGATCAGGGCTTGTGTGTCAAAGAGAGAGAAAAAAAGAAAAGAAAAGACAGACATTTATTGTCACAAGCACACTCTATAATGCCCAGTTTTACTAACTCCCTCTTGTTCTCTTCTGCTTTCCCATCTCCTGACTTTCATTTGATTTTATGTTATCACAGGTTATACAAACATTATTAGCACACAAAATTACACAATTATTTCAGAATTTCTGAAATTGTTATATTTTGTGAACAACAGTCATGTGGTGCAACCAATATACCATTAAATAAATTAATTAATAAAAATAAAGCAGTAAAACAATAAAACATATTTGTGTCAAGGTCAGTACATCTTTTAAAAATTAAAAATAGAAAATAATTTGATCTTAGTTCAGGCTAGTTATGCTTGTAAAATGTTACTGTTGAGTTGAATTCCCAAAACATACTTGTCTTTACGAATTAATAATTCATGATATTTTTAAACAAGTACTTTTTTAGCTTAGATTTTTTTCTTTAAAACATTTTGGGGAAAAAAAAAAATCAAGATTTGTACACTCACATGCTTTGAATATGTAATGGTGTTACACGTTTGTATATGTAACACCAAAAGCAAATTTAACTATTCACATGAGTAGATTGTTAATTTGAAGACGCTAATTAATGCCTGGCGACCCGATTGTTCTGAACACGCGATGAACACCTCAATCGTGCCTTTGCATGACGCTTTGTCATGCAAGCCAATCAGCGATGAGCTTATTTACGCTTTGATGCGTCTGGTGGGGCTAGAATCTCTCAAAAAGACCCCTAGAGCTCAGCTTGGGGTTTTGGGGTTTTGGAGAACCATCAATTCCCAGAGTAGGGGGTGTCAACCTACTACCATGCCCACCAAAGTGAGGGTTACGTGGCACTAGAGTGTCTCAAAAAGACCCCTAGAGCTCAGCATCCATGGTTATGGAGAACCATCAATTCCCAGAGTAGGGGGCGTCAACCTACTCTCATGGCCACCAGAGTGAGGCTTACGTTGGGCTAGAGTGTCTCAAAAAGACCCCTGGAGCACAGCATCCATGGTTATGGAGAACCATCAATTCCTGGAGTAAGGGGCGTCAACCTACTCCCATGCCCACCAGAGTGAGGCTTACGTGGGGCTAGAGTGTCTCAAAAAGACCCCTGGAGCTCAGCATCCATGGTTATGGAGAAACGTCAATTCCCAGAGTAGCGGGCGTCAACCTACTCCCATGCCCACCAGAGTGAGGGTGACATGGGGTTAGAGTATCTCAAAAAGGCCTGTGAGCTCAACATCAATTCAAACCAAATCAAATCAAACCATCAGTTGCCAGAGTAGGGGACGCTAGCCGAGGGTAGCGCTTTTAGACACCCTGTGAGTAATCTAGAGCGATAACACGATGCAAATTTTTGTTTCGCTTTTAGGGCCAGATTTACTAAACAGGGCAAATTAGCGTTAGAGCGATATTCCATAAAAGTGCTGATGGATGGGGAAAATTCTGTGTGTGATTTACTGACAACGTGCACATTAAAGAACACAGACACAACATCTCATTTCCATAATGGTCAGCGCAATATACCAAGAGCAGCGCAAATTACTGTCTTCTTTAAGACTTTAAATAATGGCGCAAATACCAGTAATTTGACATGCGCAAATGTTAGTAAATCGTGTTGCGTGATTCATTTTAATACTTTCCACCCATAAATTTAGCATCTGAAATGCATGTTCAATACAGTCTTGCTCCTTTTCAGCGCTGATTCTTCACTGCGTGTCTTTAGTAAATCCTGACAATACTATTTTAACGCCAAAAGGCAGTTTGCGCTAGTGCAAGTTGTTATCTGACTTATCTAATAAATATCCAAAGAATATATAAGTCATTTATCTAACGGTCACATCATGTGGTCACATTTTACCTGATGTGTTATTCTTTACTTCTTTTAAAAAATGTTCTTCATAAGGGATGAAAAAGGAACAGTGGGATGGCAATTACATTTGAGATTCAGTGTGCTGCCATAATGTGTGCTCTTAGCATAAGTATTGTTCAGAGTGTGATTTTCACTGTGCTTCACTTTTGATTATCGCTGCATTTAGTGTGATCAGTCGGTCATGGTTAAAGACTGCTGCGGACAGCTTTCCTTTAGTTAGTTCTCCACTGTTACACTTCAGCCCAAGAGAACAGCCTTAATGCACCTCTTAATGTGAGCTAAGCCCTAAAACGTCACTTGATAGCCTTTGGTTTTTCACTCTCTCGCTCCCAGCCTTTCAATTTCCCTCACTTACACTTCGTTTCTCTCACGTTGTGATTTTACTCATAGGTTCATTCAATCAGAAGAGGAATTGTAAAGTTCAGTCTTATGATATAGCTTGTTGGGAATTGAAAAGATCTTGTTGCTTGGGGTAAAGGTCTTAACACTGCCAATGCTACCACTACCACTTCTTAGGTACAGTAGTGACATCTCACATAGATTTTTAGATTAATTTCCAGAGTGTAACTGGGTCACTGTAAAGCCACACTTAGCAAATGGCTAATGTTAGGGCTAACTACTGGGCTGACCCCATTAGACTCAGTTTTACATTTTTAGAGGACATTTTTCAAGGGTTTCTGAGCACAGTGTGCCTATTTAGTTGTGAAATAAAGAGGTGGAAGGCTGCCTGTGGAGAAAGAGGGAGTTGGTCTGTGTTTACTTTGGCAATGCGATAGGGGGCTTTTGACCTTTCAGGTCTGATTTTATAGCATTGAGTTTTAAATGTCAAGCTCTACCATTAAATCAATCAGGGAAAGACCAAAAATGATTTTTCTCGTACATACACCCCTCTGTCTGAGAGAAAAGGAATATTCTTAAAACATGTAGGGTTCCTTGAAAAATCACTTTCGCTGTGGTGACAAAGGGTTTTGGCTTGATTTTAATGGAACCCCCTTTGACAGAGCAACTGGGTTTGAGATTTCGGTTGACTGCTTAAATAAAGCTTTCGTTTTAAAGCTAAAAATACCTTTTTTTTTTTGCCTTTGTACTTTTTTAAATACCAAAATGTTGTTTTTCGCCCCTTGCCAAACCTATTAGAACTGAACTGTTCTTGCTACTGTATCTCTAAAACGTCAGTGTAAACGATCTACATTATGATTGGATAACCAAAGTCATGTGTGACTGGATTAGTTGCTGAATAAGTCTTTGTTATTTGTAAACATGGGTGATCTGGCGTGAATTGCCAGAACCAAAAAATAATGAAAATGCGAATTGCATTAATTTGATTCAATATTATAAGCTCTTAATCTGTGTTATATTTTTGTCTATTGTCTCAGGGCTGCTCAGAAGCTGAATCTGTCATCCAAGCGGAAGAAGCAGCAGCCGCCACTGGTATACCCCCAGGAGCCCTCCATCTACCCTACTAACTTTAGTGCTGTCCTCCAGTTTTCACCTCCACCTGCTCCACCATGTCTGCTCAGGGCGGGGTCAAAGGCCAAGGAGAACCCTGGCATGGGCAAGGTTAGAAACCCACCGCACCACATCAAACGCTTTCTTCTTTTAACTTCACCATTTAGATTGTAGATTGGGAATTCTCACCATTAGTCTTTTACGAAATGTTTGAAATACTCAGCATCCATTATCCATTCAAACCCAAATAGAAGCGACGGTTATTTTGCTGATGATGAACAGATTGTGTGTTTGGGATCCCGGATTGGGATCGTGGCCAAGAGTAGCAAGTTGTTGAGCATCTACACACCACCCCTCCTCACTGTCCAGAGGGTTTGTCTTTAGCACCATATTACAGTATATATATAGTGATGAAGAGGATTTGTTCCAGATTAGATGCCACCTGCTCTGAAAGATGATTGTAGAACATCATGCCAGAAGCTGCAGCCCACTGAAATGATTGATAAGTACCCACTGAGAATGGACTCATTACATCGCAGCCTCACTAATGAGCTTCCTCTTGCTACTACTGCAAACCCGCATCTGATGCTGCCTGAATGGACTCCAGTTGTTGGCAGCTTTTGGGAGAACTATAAAAAGCTACAGGCATTAGAATAATGGTCCAGCCGTCTGTAACCATTTTGTTTGCACAATGACCAAATTGTCCAGAAGGATGCAAGACATGTGCTGTAATTCCAGCGGCTGTCACGCTCCAAAAATTGACAAAAACAACATCAAAGTGGATCTTATGACTCTTCAGAAGCCGTGCAATAGATTTGTGTGAGAAACAAGCTGAAATTGTGCTGAAAATAGCTCCAGTGGTGCTCTGAGATCACATTCGCATGTCATTACTGATGTCAGTTTGGTGGCATTGGTTCTTGTGTGTCTCATGACCACTTATAGCATGCCGGTTTGAATGGGTGCAGATGAAAAAGCCCAAAAATTGCGCAAAAAGTTGTGGATTAATACTCCACAAAGACTACAGCCAACTGGCATGTACATTCTACACCTACACGAGAGGAAATAACTCTTCATCAATGTTGGGGAAAGTTACTTTTAAAATTAGTGCATTACAATATTGTGTTACTTCCTAAAAAACTAACTAACTGCATTATTTTTAATGGAAAGTAATGTGATATATTACTTTTGAGTAACTTTTTCTCATCTGGGCTGTGTTTGCTTGGTGGTTTTTAATATAAAGACGTTATATTTTTCACTTCAATATTTTCTTTTACATATAAAAGTAACTTACAAGGTACTTTACTAGTTACTTGAAAAAAGTAATCTGATTACGTCACTTGCGTCACTTGTAATGCGTTACTCCTAACACTGCTCTCTATACCAGCAGGCAACATTTTGTATTCGTCATTCAGTAAGAGAAACCAGAAGAGCAATGACTGCAAATGTTCTAACCATAAAACAAAGCAGCGCTTACCATTTTTACACCAATCTCTCTTATCAAAGACAGATTTGATAAAAATCACACAAACATGAGTCTTCATTGTAAGCCCTATTGGTTTTGTTTTCTAGCTTTTGTCTCTATTGTTGATCTCACTCACTAACATGCTCTATCAATGATTTAACATGCTTAATCAGTTATAAAGCATTGACAGCAGTCTGACTAATGCCAAACACATACGCAAAAAATAATCGGACTTGCGGCAGTGACAGCTCGTACTTATGTTTTTTGTCTGTTCCTGACACAAAACTATTGTATATGCCTCAAAACTTTCTGAAAAGGGCACGGTAGTTGGCGGTAGATTTTGACACATTAAGATAATTACTGTTTGGATTGTCTCAGAAACTTGCGGGGCATCATTTATAGACCAGAGTTTAGGATGTGTGAAGCCAGCAGCCACACTAGGGGGATCAAACTCTCCTCACGTATCAAATTGCCAACAAATGTAAAACTCAAGCCCACATTTCTGTGGTGTCTGGGTGGCTGGTCTCATTCGGGGGCCGGTCATATATGGAAGCCTATTTCCAATGTCACGGCCGGCGTAATTTGTTCACCACGTGCACATGTCCATCAGTGTAATCGGCCCCTGTGGAGCAGTGAGGGGGAGTTCACGCCAGGCCGCCGCTGTGGCGCAGGCATGCCGCTTGGCCCCGGGTGCCGTGGAATAGGATCAGCAGTGCAGACATTGTTTCGTAGCACTGGAGCCCAAATGTTGTAATTATATCTCTGCTACAAATCACCCGTGGAATACTGTGGCTTTGTGCAGCTCTGAATGCTGTATTAAGTGCGTGAGGTTCTCTTACAGTATGTTTGTTTTGCTTTACTATATTCGCGGCAAATGGTCTTAGCAGTGCACCGTGACGCAACCGTGACAATATGTGATATTACCAAAGGGAGTCTATTTGTTAATGGCTGGCTTTGTTAGTTTACTCTGTGTGTGGTCAACAGTGATGACACGTTTTTTTTTTTTTTTTTCTCTCTCAGCTGTTTGACTTATTTGTCTTTGAATTAGTAGTTGCTGAAACAGTAACAGCTACTCCACAGTCATAAATGCTAATGCTTATCATTTATAATTTCTAAATTTCTAACTGTTTATTAATATTTGGAACAACTTTCCCCAAATCACAGTCATGTGGTGTGACCAATGTTTGTGTGTGTGTGTTCTGATACCATGTTGAAGGAGGGAAAAGTAAATAAATAAAAGTGAATATCTTAATAGAAAACTTTAGAATATTGGTAAAGTAACACTATTACTTTTTAGAAAAAAACAACTTTCCCCCAAATAAGTCATGTGGTGCAACCAACACTCAAGGAGGTTTAAAAAAAACAAACATGAAATGTCAGACTATTGTTTAACAAGGTTATGTTAGCTTAGGTTCTAAAATGTCATGTGGTGTGACAAAAACAATTATTTTTATCAGTTATTAATACAATTGAGGTCAAAAGTTTGCATCTCCCTTACAAAATCATTAAAAATATTAATTAGTATACCAAAATAATAGGGATAATACAAAATGCATGTTATTGTTTTAGTACTGACCTGAATAAGATATTTCACATAAAAGATGTTTACACATAGAAAATAGTTGTATTTATAAAAATGTTTTCAAAAGTTTACATCCCCTTGATTCTTAATACTGTGTCTTACCTGAATGATCCAGCTGTGTTTTTTGGATTAGTGATAGTTGTTCCTGAGTCCCTTGTTTGTCCTAAACAGTTAAACTGCCTGCTGTTCTTCAAAAAAATCCTTCAAGTCCAACAAATTCTTTGGTTTTCCAGCATTTTTTGTTTGTTTGAACATTTCCAACAATGACTGTATGATTTTGAGATCCCTTTTTTCACACTGAGGACAACCGAGGGACTCATATGCAACTACTACAGAAAGTTCAAATGCTCACTGATGCGCCAGAAGGAAAAAACATGCATTAAGAGCTGGGGGGTGAAAACTTTTGAACTGAATGCAGATGTGTATTATTCTTATTTTGCCTAAATATATATTTTTTTCAATTAGTAGTGCCCTTCAGAGGCTACAGAAAAGACAAATTTCCCAGAAGACAAATTAAGTTAAATTTACCCTGATCTTCATATAGAATTAGAATTAGAATTCTCTGTTTCTGCTTCTATTTTAATAGCATTGTTTTCTTTTTGTTCCAGGTCAAAGTGATGATGCGGATCTGTCCATCTCTGGGGATTGTGGATTCATCCGAGTCCATGTCCTTCCTGAAGGTGGACACTCGTAAGAAACAGCTGACCCTCTACGATCCCTCACTGAACACACAGCCCACCTCAGTGCATAGACGAGCAGTGCTGCCCGCCCCAAAGATGTTTGCCTTCGACGCTGTTTTTGCCCAAGATGCCTCTCAAGTAAGAGACGCTGTGAAGATGTTATCATTTCGTTGGCATTTGCTTTTGAGTTCTGAAGTGAAAATGTTTTGTTAGTGTCAAGAAGATATTTGAGAAGCACAAACACATTCTTTGCAGGGCAAGAGGCTTAATGTAAAACGGCCTGTTTTGGTACACCACCATTCTTCAAAGTATAAGCCCAACAGCTGTTTCTTTAAGTATAGAAAATAGTTTGAATTCCAGACTCGCATATCTAGCAGCTCATTCGCAGTTCATTATCTGTCCTCCAAAATTGCAGTGGCATCCATCTTAAGATAAGTGGTTAACAAATGGACACAAATAGGGAAGAGGAACTTTAGGAGACTCACTAACTTGAGGATGATTATGTGTGAACAATTAAAAGTGACAGAGCCACTTCAAAACTTCTGTTTTGAACAAGTTCTGGTACATTGTGGTTACTTCTAAGATACATTATATCTTAGATACATAATTTGCCCCAAATTTTAAAACCCAAAGTATACTTCAGTTTTGACACAAATGCTTAGCATATCCGTACATCCAAATTCATAGCAAATCAAGTATACTATATTTGACAGTGTGTGCAAACACAGGTTAATTGAAAGTTTCAACCTTGTCCAGTGCACTAATTCTCTTTGGAAGTTATGACCGATGAAATGTCTTTGTATTTGAGTTGCAAGCATCTCTTAATTCCCCTCACACAACCCTTATGAAAATGAACCATGGTTTTATTACAAATAAAAACACAAAAAAAAATCATTGTACCTAAAAATTAACCATGGTTTTGCTGCCTTAATTTTAGTTTAACCATGGTATTTGTAGTAAAACTGTGGCTATACAAATGGTAATCAGTGTGCAAAATCATGGTACTACACTTTTACCACCGTAAAACTATGTTTAATTTTCGGAAGGGAAATGTTTGTCAACACAAGCATCTATAGTTTATTTTCATCGAAAAATGTGGCTGTATGGCTAAAGTATGCTTTTACTTTGCTAATATTGGTCTTCCGAAATTTGTGTTATGTAGAAAAACAAATAAATTGGCGTTGAAGTCTGCTGTGTATGGAAGCCTGTTTTTGATACTGAATTTTTTTTTTTTTTTTTTTTTTTTTAATAAAGGTAATTGCGACATTTTGTCACTATTCTGACTTTTTCCTCGGAATTAAGATATAATCTCGCAATTGCAAGTTATAAAATCAGAATTGCGAGGTATAAACTCAGACCCTTTTTTCTCAGAACTGTAAGTTTAAATTTTGCAATTGCCTTTTTTAAATCTCAGAATTGCAAGTTTATATCTCGCATTTCTGACTTTATAACAGACAGTTGAGTTAAGTCCGAATTGTGAGATATAAACTGGCAATTCTGAGAATAAATATATATTTTTTTCCCCTTAAAATTGGACTTTTCGCAATTCTCACAATTGCGAATTTATATCTCACAATTCTGAGAAAAAAAGTCAGATTGTGAGATATAAACTCATATTTGCAATCTTGCAATTCTGACTTTATTTCTAGCAACTGTGAGTTTATCTTTTATTTTTAGTTGAAGAACTCACATGCACAAGACAAGACCTATAGAGCTTATCGATTAGGAGTTCCTTTACTCACGGCCAGCAGAAGGCTTTTAGGTCTCTGTATTCGGTACCAGTGAAGTCATGTAACTGTAAATCCTCCAAATCTACTGTGTGTGTGGTTTAGTGAGACTGCAGGGACATATTTCTTAGCAAAGCACTGAGCCGTTGTTCTGTTGTAAGAATGTGTGTGTGTGTTATGATGTATGGGAGGAAATTGCTGCAGTCCCAAATTGTCTCCAGGGACTGGGGCTAGTGGAACAGATTGTAGCGTTATGGCCGCACAGTGCAGCCGGTGTAAAGCCCCCCATGTCTGATGAATCTGTGATGAGGATCTGCCTTGTTGGTGCTTTCTGTGGTTTTCTGTTGCTAGTGAATAAATCAATGATCTCCGGATCAAAGAAAAGATTAGGCACTTTCTACTCTGCCAAAAAAGGTTCGGTTACATTTCACAGCTCAACTGAGTGCTAAAAACCATCAGAACATTGATTATTAAGACTTTGATGTGCACTGTTGTTTAGACTTTAAAATAAGCATTTTTTCCTTCAGTGCAGCATAGTTGCCTTTTAAAAAAGTAAATATACTTTATTTAAACTGTATTGGGAACTGCAATATAGTACATGTTTTAACATTGTCTTTGATTTTGCTTATATATATATGTGTGTATATATTCATGTCAGTGTGTTTCATTATATTTGACAGGCTGAAGTTTGCTCAGGGACAGTGGCTGAAGTTATTCAATCAGTGGTCAACGGAGCCGATGGGTGTATTTTCTGCTTCGGTCATGTCAAAGTCGGTAAGTTATTCTGAATACTCTTCTGTTCATTGAATATGACACCCACTGATCTCATTTCACAGTTTGTAAGACACTTTGATGTCTAATATTAAAACTACAGGTCAAAAATGTGCTTTTGCTTTTCAGAATTGGCATGAGTAGGGTATTCAATTGTGTGTGTGTGTGTGTGTGTGTATAAGAGACCAGAGGGTAGAGTGTAATTAAAAGCTGACTAATTGACCCTCACAGTAGACTGCATCAGAGTTCTGCACTATTGCCAATTATGCTTGTTAGATATTGCGATGGTTTCCTGCATCATTTACTACATGCGGTCTAAGCGTTTAAGCATTATTTATGACTCTTTTAAAGCCAGACTGTCTATATGGAACAGTATTAATCTTTCTTTATCTTTTTTAGCTTTATCTATCTAGCTTTTTTTTTTTTTTTTTGTACTAATGATGCTCTATACCACGTTTTTTCTTTAACTACTCTAATGTGACATATATAAAACTGAATATTTAAAGAGAAATAATGTAGGGAGTTCCTCAATCATGAACATAAACACAGTCCACTTATTAATTATTTTAAAATATCCACTTATTCATTATTTTACTCTTCCTCATGGCCTTGGTAATGTTAACAAAACAACTTTCAAGCCAGAGAAAGTAATTACATTGTGATGAAAGGAAAACTTTATTCTTTTTTGAATAAAAAACATAATTACACTCCAAAACGGATGCGATGCAGTAAATCCCAATGATAAACAGTTTCGTCTGTTCACAGTGATTGCAATTTGCAGTACAGTCACAACCAATCATATCTGATGGCTGTATGAACCTTGATTTTGGACTGATAGGATATGTAGATGCATCAACCAGCATGATGCATCAGAAATCTAAACCAGTCTGTTGATAATATGCAGTGTCTCATGTCATAATCACAATTAAGTAAGTCACGCCTATTTCCCAAAAGCTATTTCTGTTCTCCATTATTTAAATTAATTGTGTGGGTTTCCTTATATCACTTTGGATTTCCTGTGGTTCTAGAACAAGTACCCACATGCATACTTTCCAGAAATTATGCATTAACTCTCTTAACAAACTTAAATGTGAAGAATGAAATTTTTATATGTATGAAATGAAAGATACACATAGATTATACTATGTGTTAGCTTGCTTATTATGCTCAAGTGCATGATCTATTTAAAGGGATAGTTCACCCCCAAATGAAAATTTTGTTATTTATTACTCACCCTCATGTCGTTCCAAACCCGTAAGACCTTCGTTCATCTTCGGAACACAAATTAAGACAATTTCGATGAAATCCGAGAGCTTTCAGGCCCCTGCCTCTTGTAGGTGGCAGAATGTCTAGACTCCATCGCAGCTTTCACTGGCCTAGGACTGCCCTCTGAGGCCCCCTGGCATGAAACTCTAGATGGTGCAGTCCGATAGGTCCAACTCAATCTGACCTAATGACATCATCATCACATGGCACAGCTGATTGGTTCTCTCCTGTATCAATAGACCTTGAGCTCACTGCTCAACATTCAAATATATGACTAGTTCTAGTTGTAGCAGTTTTGCAGCATGCTTCAGAAACCCTCCACCTTCCCCAGCTCCACCTGTATAGATCTGCTACGAGGTGATTCATGTGTGCTATGGGGGTTAATCATATATGTTATGTTACATGTGCAGCAGCAATATTTCTTACATGCTCACAGCAACATGTTTTGGATTTATTGGCAGTAGCAAGTCTCGGTACTTACTCTGCCACAGCAGTGTAGCAGATCTATTCCGCTAAGACCAAATACATTAACATTGTCATGTACATTACCATGCTAATCCCTCCAAGAGATGTCATGACAGAAATAACGATGGAAATTGTGACCATAGTTGGCTAACTTTTGGGAAACGCACCCTGGTTCGTTTGGCATCTTATATCCGCTCTCTACAGGCAAGTTACTGAAATCAGAGACGGGTGTTAATCATCAAACATTTTACTTATTTTCCCACCGCTCACCTCCCGACTTGTTTTCCCGTTACTGGCTTTGTTTTACCACGCCTTCTTGCCAGAGCATCTGTAAAGATACGGTAAAAACAGAAAACAAATCTGAATTCAGACTGAGTCAGAAGTTTATAACTGTCATCAGATGCTACTAATGTGTTATGATTGGTGGTTTATTATCCAAGAATGATATCTCATCAAATCAGTGGTAGAAACACCAGTACTTGAAACACTTGCTCACTGAGTGCTCATCATCATCATCACCTTGCCAGAATCAACAGCTTTTTCCATCTCTATCTCTCACCAGGCAAGACATACACCATGATTGGCATGGACAGCTCCACGCAGGGCCTTGGCATTGCGCCCTGTGCCATCTCCTGGCTGTTCAAGCTCATCAACGAGCGCAAGGAGAAGACTGGCACACGCTTCTCGGTACGGGTGTCAGCCGTGGAAATCTACGGCAAGGACGAGAGCCTGCAGGACCTGCTTTCTGATGTGCCCACAGGAAGTCTGCAGGACGGCCAGTCGCCTGGTGTCTACCTGCGCGAGGACCCCATCTGTGGCACACAGGTCAGTATCTCCACAACTAGATGTCAGCTTTAGCTTATTTTTCCTGACAAAGCACTCTCGGTCTTGCTTGTCATGTGGTAACCAAGTGTATCCTGAAAATGGAAGTCAAAACATTTAGAATTTTTTCTACCCGTGAGACCCTTCGTTCATCTTCAGAGCACAAATTAAGAGATTTTTGATGAAATCCGAGAGCTATCTGACTTTGCATAGACAGCAGTGCAGCTGACACATTCAAGGCCCAGAAAGGTAGTAAGGACATTGTTAAATTGTATCTTATTTGTTCTGTCAGTTAAGTAGTTTTCATAGATTTTAGCTGCCCTCACTTCACAGTAAAAGTTATTACAGAATACCTTTAGCTGAGCTTAATCACTAAATCTCAAATTAAAGGCCAGATGTTGTGGTGGTTCTTTTTACTCAGTGCACCATCAGGATCCATCTGGGTGTGCTGCTGTGCTGTTTCACCCTCCCCCCCTTACCTTCTACTGGAAGGGGGTAAATATCAGAAGGGGGTAGGTAGAGTTTGGGGGTAGGTAGAGGGTAGTTAAAAGCGCTGCCAGGTGTTGGCATCAGATGTTGTTTTTTTGGGGGTCCATATGAAGCAGCACATCAAAGACTGCCTAGAGGCCTGTGAAGTTCAAATCTGGGGAGTGGGTTTGTAAGCCCATCACTTCTCCCAGCATTCTCTCCTCACTTTAGTTTTAGAGTGGCTCGTTGGCCAGAGGCGGTTGGCGAGCACTGCAGGAAAGTGGCTGCTATTGTTCTAAAAGAATCCGTTTTTGATGGGTACTTTTTGGAAAATACAGCTGATTACGTCAGTAAGCTTATCAGGAACATCAAGGAAAAACATGCAGGGAATTAAGATCCATTCTGTTCAGCCTAATTGCTCATTTCCTTGAAAAAGATCATAAATATGGCCAGTGCATGTTTCATTCCAAGGCTTGTTCCATCAGATAATGCCCTCTTGCCCTCTTTATCCACCACTCGCTCTCATCAGTAATCCTACTCCCTCTCTGGGCGTATTTGTTTCTCTGATTGCCCTAGAGACTTGATTTAATTGTCTAGAACTGTGTAAAGAGGCTCAGTTATCTTGATCTCCTTCTTCGTTGACTCCAACTAGGGATAAGCTGTATGACAATACGCTATGAAAAACAGTACAGTTTGGAGTTGATACTTGAAGATTCTATTTCTACCGGATCTGACCTTTAAAAATGAAAGTTGTTGGTTTATGTAGTCATAATGAAGTCAGGTTAATTTAGTCATATTAAGTAATACTTTTGACTTGAATAACATCTGTTCTACAGAGTATTCCTGTAATATTTAATTTTAAATTATATGATAAATTGTAGGTTTTATATAAATAAATAAATAAATAAATAAATAAATAAATCTGACTGAATTTTACAGAAAAATGATCAAGATGACTAAAATTTTACATTATACACTACAAAAAGACTATATATGGTGACAAAATTGTGTCATTTTATAATCTTGTTACATTTTTTTAAACACGTTGTTGCATTGTTTTGCCATTAACTTTATAATTGCTGTTATCTTTTGGTTTGTGTTCATGTTCCAAATATAAAGATAAAATAAGCAAATGAGATAAATTTATAATTTACTGGAATATTTATTTCTTGAATTTTCATTAAAAAGGACTCAACACAAAGTTAGTCATACTAAGATTTTGGATAACCAAAATCTTGGTATGACTAACTAGCTCTAGCCATGTTTTCATTTCACTTAAGCCAGAATAAATCCCACTCTTTCACACGCACACACCTAAAAATCCTCTCCATGTTGTAGCTCCAGAACCAGAGCGAATTAAGGGCTCCCACTGCTGAAAAGGCCGCCCTGTTTCTTGACGCCGCCATCGCAGCACGTAGCACCAACCGGCCAGATGCAGATGAGGAAGACCGCCGCAACTCCCACATGCTGTTCACCTTACACATCTACCAGTACCGCATGGAGAAGAGTGGCAAGGGTGGAAGTAAGTCTCGTGTTTGCACTGTGTGAAATGATACTGCTGCGTTGTTGAAGGCTCGGCATGTGCTAAATCGATTATACTCAGTCTAGTCTAATTCCTTCTCCTCCTCCTCCTCATTTTCCCAGTGAAAGGGAAAATACATCTCAAGCTTATTAATGTAATAGCTGTGATATTACAGGCCAAATCAGAGAGTTACCAGAATCCCTTCAATTTGCCTCTCGCTCCATCATGGTAAGAGGGAAATCAATCATGTCTGCTTTGACCACTTCATTAAACTTTAATGGGAATTTTAACAGATAGTAATAATTCATGAGCAGCTAACAACTCTAATCATAGTATAGAGGTACCTGTCACTGTGCCATCACGGTACAAATTTGCATAGGTAAATACAGTGTTGGTCACTATTTTATAACAGTGAAATTGCCATGGAAGCATCTTTAAATGGCTTCATCAAGCCTGCTGATTTTAACATGCTATTAGAGAGGAAAAAAGCAAATGGCAGACAAAAAAAATGGCCGGGAGGGAATGCTATAGTGTTTCAAGGTCTAACATTTCTCTATATCATCATGTGTAATAACATAGTGTGTCAATTGTCAATTCACCCTTCACTCTTCTGTATGACGGAGGTCTTTTTACTGTACTTCTTATAGTCATTGAGAAGGAACTACTGTATATTCATTGCCCATTGATAGACAACAATATATTCATAGAAACAGTTGCTTGTCAGAGCAGCATCCAGATTGACACAGAATTAACCTTTAGTTTCTATCAACGGTCTGTTATATTCACAGGTCAAAGATGAGTAGATAGCACATCACCGAAACTCAGTTGTCTTTATACTTGGAGCATTGCATTAATATAGGTGTTTATCTAGGCCAGCTTGTTCTGTCTTTGAATCATAACGGGCTGGGTAACTTACTCATGAATAAATCACACACGGTCTTGTCAGCCGCAGGTCTTCTCTGGGGATGTTTATTAATATATCTGTTATTTGCCACTCCTCACTTTGCCCGACATTACCTCAGTGTGGGAGTGTCGTAAGCGTGGTATAACCGCACTGGCAGCATCTCAGACTTTCAGTGATATCGGTAATGAGTGGGGTTGACAGTGTATTTGTATCTTCCATTACAGGGATGGTTAAGTTGGAATTATCTTTACAGAATGAGATATTATAGCCTCAAGTAATCATCTGTGGTTTACCATTTAGAGTCATTTATTTTGTTTGGTCAAGTTTGCTTTGTCTGCAACCATAACACTTTGGAATTAAACTTCATAATGTAAGTAGTTTCATTTGCGATGAGCTTTGGGAATGAACTAATTGTCATTGACTCTTCTATTTGTTTTTGATTATTGCCTTTTATCTCTCTAAATATTCATAAACGCTATTGTGTTTCCATGATTTAGTTATTAATAACATATACAGAATATGAATGTTAATGAATTTGAATTGCTAGATCAAAACAGAGCTGATGTAAACTTAACTGAAATTCAAGTAGGCCTGTTTGTGGAAGGAAAGTATGTTTGTACTGGTTGTAGTGTGGGACCCCAGGGATCACCTCTCATTTTCTCTCTTTTTTTTCCACCCCCATCAGTGTCTGGTGGTAGGAGCAGATTGCATCTGATTGACTTGGGAAGCTGTGAGAAGGTGCTTTGTAAGAGCAGGGACGCAGGAGGAGGTCTGTGTCTGTCTCTGACTGCGTTGGGAAACGTGATACTGGCTTTGGCCAACGGGGCTAAACATGTACCATACAGGTAAGATAACGTCACAAGACAGTAAAAATCCAAAGTGGGTCATGTTGTTCTAAATGTGTCAATTTCTAATCAAATAGTGTAACTAGTATCAATAGAATTACATGATAATTCTGAAAATCTTTCAGAGGTCTTACGTGTTTCCATAGAAGATATAATACGGAAACATTTGAGCACGTAATCAAAGTTGTTAGCAACAAGCTTGTACCTGTGATATCTCTGTTGACAGGTTTATTGTTTGACTAATGCACTGCTGTTTACCTGTGTTTTGCTGAGCTCATAGATCACACATCTCTTTTTAAAAAGAGAGGTTGTCGAGGTCTTGTCGAGGTTGCATATGCCCTATTTCTGACCTTTCTAAAACCTACTCGCATTTGGCAGAATTGCAATATAGGCGTATTTGTAGCTTTTTGTGATTAATATCTTAGCAGGACTGTATAGTGGACCTTTCGATGGTTCTGCACTTTTAGAGAACAGTTAACGGCCAGGCTGCCTCAGTACTTGAGTAAACAGTTGACTTTCTGCTGACAACCTATCAACCTGTGTTTATGCTGACAATAAAAATGCATTTTTCCAGGGATAGCAAGCTTACCATGTTACTGCGAGATTCCTTGGGGAACATCAACTGTAGGACAACCATGATTGCCCACATCACTGACTCCCCTGCCAATTATGCAGAGTCTCTTACCACCATTCAGCTGGCCTCCCGAATCCATCGTATGAGAAAAAAGAAATCAAAGGTAACTATTTAAGTGGCTAGAATTCAATAATTCTTATAATAATTGTACTTAGAGGATCAGTGCTGATTTTAATCCAATTAAAATCCAGTTTTAGACCAAACAAAATCAATTTGTCTTGGGATAACAACATAGAAATATGTTTAGTGCATATTGACATCAACAGTTATAATGAGACTGTAATTGAGTATTGCAAGATTTACTATCATAGAAAATAGAAAGAGTCACTTGATGTATTGCCCTTGGGTATTCCTGAATCAGCTAAATGGTTTTTAAAACTCTCTTCCAAATAATTAAGCAATTCATATTGTTGTCATGGGATTTGTATAACACGTGCCCTCAGAGTACAGTCAATGCATCACCTAATTAGACATGGTTACAACTACACCACACCTGTGTTCCAGAGTTTTTTTTTTTATTATATTTTGGCATTGTCTTTGTCAAGTATGCATCCAGTTCCTCTGGAGGGGAGAGTTCCTGTGATGAGGGAAGAATCCGCCGACCACCACATTTGCGGCCCTTCCATCCTCGCACTGTGGCCCTTGACCCAGATCTACCATCATTCCTCAGTGATCCTGACTATTCTTCAAGTAGTGAGCAATCATGTGACACTGTAATTTATGTGGGCCCTGGTGGTGCTGCCATCTCTGATCGAGAGCTCAGTGACAACGAAGGACCCCCAGCCTTTGTTCCCATCATCCCCTCTCTTAACCGTAAGCAACGAGGGAAAGAAGGGCCGGTTGACCGTGATCACTTCAAATGTAACACCTTTGCTGAGCTTCAGGAGCGATTAGAATGTATCGACGGTAGTGAGGAACCTACAGACTTTGTTGGAGAATCTGGAGGAAATTCTGCAAGCCCTAAAATGGACCGTGATGCAACCAAATTGAAAGAAGGCTCTGGTTGCATTTCAGTTTCTCCTAAGACTCCTACCAAAGCGCTCTTATCAACACAGGACAGCATATCCAAAAAGTCAATTTCTGTAGCCAGTAAACTGCCTGGCAGTCCAAAACACGCATCCAAATTAGAACATTCCAAGTTGCAAAGTGCCACATCAGAGAAAGATCTCAGAGACATGTCTGAGAGTTTGTGTAGGACAAGTGCAGATGGTGAAAAGGTGCAAATGTCAGACAACGGAACACTCCTATGCACTGCAGGAAAACAAAGTAAACCAGTAGCATCCCAATACTCGGAGCCTGTGGTTAGGGAAAAAGTTTTTTTCAGTAAAAAGTTACCCAAGCCTGCTCCCCCACCACCACAACAAAAAGACTATGTCAGGGTGAGTAATGAAAGTGAAGAAAAGTCTGCCACGAGGATACCACCAATTGGGATGAGTCATCAAAAAAGAGGTGATTCAAATGAGAGCTCACCTGTAAAAGTCCATCACCTTAATCCTAGGGCCTCTGGAGAAATGAGGTCCAATCTTAGGGAAAGGTGCATGGAAAAGGACATATTGAGGACAACTGTAACCCTTAAACAACCAGTGGAGCTAAATGGTGAGGATGAGCTTGTATTCACTCTTGTGGAAGAGTTATCAATCGGCAACATTGTGGACAATGGAAGGCCCTCCAGTATTGTGAGTTTCAATAGTGATTGCTCACTACAGGCCCTTGCCTCAGGATCACGACCAGTAAGCATCATTAGCAGCATCAATGATGAATTTGATGCCTATACATGCAATGTTGGTACCTCAGAGGGAAACATTAAAATGGTGGCACCATTGCAGGAGAAAGCATGTTCTTCACTTGGAAGCCGTGGTTCTTCTATCACATCATGGCTTAGCGAAGTAAGCGTCTGTACTCTGGAGAGTGAAGGTGCCCAAACAGCGGATGTCTTTCTCCCTCAAGGTACTCATACTGGCCCAGACAGCAGCTTCTACCTTGATTCTCTTAGGATGTTCCAAAGCAGTCCTCAAAAGGAACTTAAGAACTCCTTGAATGATAGTGGCTGTAGCTTCTCAGATTTGGACAGCGACAGTGCTATATCAAGCAAACTTTCTCTTAGCAAGTGCCCATCCTCTCCAGAGGCCCCACAACTGTCTGCCAGAAGTGTGCCAAAACTGGCAAAGGCAAATACCATTCATTTATCCGATCCCCAGTCTTTTCAAGATTCTCAAGTTGTCCAGTGTAGTCTTTCCAGGAAATTTAAACCTACCTCATCCACAGCCCAGAGTAGCAGTATCAATGGAAACAGCTCCAGTAGCAACTGGAGACGTGAGCCACCAAGGCTAGACTGCATACCAGATCCATGGCACAGAGGAGACAGCTCATTGGAGTCCTCTATAACCTCTAATTCAGGTTCTTCATCCAGATTTGTTAAAAATGGAATGAGTGGAATTCCTGCAAGAAAAGCAGGCACAAACAGCAACAGTGTACCTCGAATGCCCAAAGCACTAGGGTCAAACCCATCCCAAAGGGTGGTGGACGGATGTGAAAAATCTAGCAACACCAGGAAGATGGAGCCCCTGAGCAAGATGCCACAGCTTAGACGAGGTGCAACAACACTTGGGACAGTTCCAGTCATACATACATCAATTGATGTCAAGCTTGCTCAAGATATTGGTTCTTCAACAGGAAGTTTAAAGTTCTCCTCTTTAGGAAAAAGTGGAAAAGCAAGCAAGCAGGAGGAAAGTATGTCAAAACCTGGCAACGTATCACCACCTCCTCCTCCAGTTCGCAAGTCTAGTTTGGATCAAAAGAATCGCATCCTGTTTCCCTCAAGTGCCTTAAAGTCTGCTTATGAGGCTGGAAAGTCTTTAGCACCAAGGGCTACAGGTTTAGAAGATGATATTGATCTTAGCTCTAGGAGTGATCCAAATAGCTTAAGAACATCTAACTTAAAATCAGAGCATAGTTTGATTAAAGCAACCTCTAGTCTCAAAGGTAGAGGAGCTAGAGGTGATACAGGACAGCTTTATGGGAGCCAGATATCTCTAGACAGATGTGACAGTTTGTCATCTTTGGGGTCGAAACCTGCTCTTAGTCGAGAAAACAGTGGCGCTAGTCTCAACAGCAAGTCAAGCAAGTCCGTCAGTAGGTTTGGATCACCTGTTGCCAACTCTTCCCCAATTACTACCTCTCCACCTTCTTGTATAAACCCAGCAACCACTGTAAAAAGTGGGATTGTCAAAGGCGGCCTTAACGCAAGACAAATACCTGTTAATGCAAACAAAGCACGCACATTATCTGCAAGCAACTCCAAAGCGCTGAGCTCCTCCACTAAGTCTCTTGTGGCACCAGCAACAAGGAATGCCAACCTTCCACCTTCAGGAAAGACTGCATTACCCCGTGCAACAGTAGGAGGCAATGGTAAATCTACAAGAGGAACAATAATGGGTACCAAGCAAGCAATGCGGGCCGCAAACAGTCGCGTTAGTGAGTTGGCCTTGGCCAATCCCTCTGGGAAACATACAAAGGGCTCAGGTGATTCAGACAGTGGCAATGACAGTGGAGTGAACCTCAATGATGACAAGCATACCCCAATCCCCATTCTCCCGTCTCCATATAGTAAGATCACAGCCCCCAGAAGACCTCAGCGCTACAGCAGTGGGCATGGAAGTGATAACAGTAGTGTCCTAAGTGGGGAGTTGCCTCCTGCCATGGGACGAACTGCACTCTTCTACCACAGTGGAGGGAGCAGTGGATATGAGAGCATGATCCGTGACAGTGAAGCTACTGGTAGTGCTTCTTCAGCCCATGACTCCATGAGTGAGAGTGGGATGTCCTCCTCTGGTCGCACAAGGAGCTCCAAAGCACCCAAGAAGAGGTCAAATGGTGAGTAGCAGCATCTCTTGTCATCTATGAAGACCTGAAGTTTTTGATAGTCATTTTGATTTTGTAGTTTTTTTTTTTTTTTTTTCGTTTTTGTAAATAAGCATGAACCATGCTGACACTGAAGTCCACATGGAACACATTTTTTTTTCTGAAAACTACTGAAGGCAAAGAGGTTATGAAACCTATGGTTATGAAATGTTATTACACTATGTGCCTACTTGAGATGGATATAGAATGGGTAGTGCTTATAGTATGCATCTGAACATCACATGCAATTTAGTCAGAAGGTTTTGATATGAATCTCAATCTAGTCTACATCCTCATACACATACAAATAACTAGCACAACATATTTTTTCCCATTCCTCAATATATTTTTGCCTGCTTGATATATCTTTACCCATCCATCTTTTATGCAGTTTTTTCCCTCCTCATTTGGTTTTGCAGTGTTTCAATTTCCAATGTTCAGTGTTTCAATTGTCTCTCCATGGACCAGGCCTCCAGAGGCGGCGTCTCATCCCAGCTCCCTTACCGGACACCTCCTCCCTGGGGAAGCCTGGGACCACGGGCCAGTGGGTGGACCTTCCCCCTATGTCCGGGCCACTGAAAGAGCCTTTTGAGATCAAAGTGTATGAAATTGATGATGTGGAGAGGCTTCAGCGACGAAGACAAGAAAAGACAGATGAGGTTAGAATGGGTTGTCTGGGTGTTGTTTGGAAACTGAGATCCAGTTCGGTGCATAAATATTATTCTTAGTCCATTCTCATGGGAATGTAAACTATGTTAGATATGCTTATGCATTCTAGATAGGAAAGCTACAACATATGATGAATAATACATAGATGAATAACTATGTATAACTATGTTTGCACAGTGCATAGCTGAGATGTCAGAGACCAATTTTTTTGTTTGTAACTACCTTTAGTGCACAGGGGTGTTTATCCAGGCATAGGCGTATTATTGGATAATAGAGGTGTACTTCTTAGTATAGCTCCTGACATTCTTTTCCGCTTTGTTCCAACAGTCAGTTCAGGATGTTGAGAAGGTATGTTGATTAACTGGCATAGATGTAGCTCGATTGTATAAGTGAACCAGACTGTAACGCAAGGAAGGTTGTATTTTTCCATTACAATGCCTGGAAAATATCACAGCACTATTATAGTTCTGTAACCCGTGCTTCCTTTGTGTAGAAAATGTCACGGCCAGGGAAATACTGAAGTAATTTTATGGAACCAGCATCGTACCACATTTTTTCGTCTAGTCAATCCAGATAAGCCCAAAATTAGTCTCCGATATGGAATTGTCATTTTAATCATCATGTCTCATCTTCTGTACACAGGGCCTGATGTATTTTAACACTAAATTGAAGGTTCTTGAGAAACGGCAGCAGCAAATCAGAGATCTCAGAGACAAGCATACGACTCTGAAAGAAGAGCTGGAGGACACAAAGTCTAGATTAATGATGGATCCCAGCAAGTGGATTGGAGAGTGTAAGTGTTATACCTCCACACTAAACTTGTGACTGGTAGACAAAGGTGAAAGTTCATGCTAAATATTTTGAATTTCTAATAACTGTTCTGGTTTGCTTTGCAGTTGAGGTGGATCAAGATTTGGATCAGGAGTCGCAAGAGTACTTGGAGGCATTGGAGCAGGCTACAGCTGAACTGGAATACTGCGTCAACCTATGCAAGTCCCGCGTCATGATGGTGACCTGCTTTGACATCCGAGTAGCATCTGACGTGCAGGAAGGACCGCGAGAGGTGGAGGTTTAGAAACAGAAGGTGGTGATCGATGGACACTGACAAAGAGATGGAGGAAGACAGGACACTGGATGTCTGAAAAGAAGGATAATGAAATGTAGCAGCCGGTCCGGCGATTCCGAGGATGATCTTTATAATAGAATGGAACATTGAATTCTGCATGAAGTAGGAACTTATGATCTTCTGGAGAAGAGAAAACTGTTCTGGTTATATGCAGTGCCTCTTAACAAACATGGAATAGACTTAGTCCAATGGAAATCCAACAAGCTTTCGTGCGTTTGACGCATTTCCTTACGCAAGGAAAGAGAAGAATCATTCTCACTTACCGAAGAGTTATTCAACCACACCACAAAGTGCCTTTTTCATATGACTGTTTTGTACATTTGTTGTCAATCATTATTTTTTCTACTGGTGCTAGTGCTATGACCAGCATACCCAAGCCGAACCATATTTTTTTGTTATTTTATTGCATTGTATAGTGTATTTATATGATCATACAGTGTGTGAAATATCATTTTGGGTGCGAAAGGAGAGCAATAAGCTGACTTTCTGTGCTTTGCCTTTGCCTCCTGAACTATCACCTCTGTCAGCATATTGTTATTAAACCTTTTGAGCCTTACGTTGTATTTGTAGTTTTCTGTCCGAGTGTTTTTTTCTACTTTTCAAATCGAATATCTGTCTTTTTAAGGAACACAGTATCACTCAGTCATGTGTGATTCAAGCCAGTTTTCATAAACCTGTTTGGTTGCCTTGACTCTTCAAAACCAAACTAAAAATGGATGCATATCTGACTTTAACCTGTTTATTTCCCAGAGAATCATATAGGTGATTTAAATTGGTACTACGTTTGCTCAGCCACGTTGAATGTATGTTAAAACATTTGAATGAACAACACAAAAATCCCCAAGAATGTAAAATCTCAAGCATTGTCATTGGTTCTTATCACGTAAATACATGCAAGTCATTGTCATTGTTATGCTCAAGATGGATGCGTGTTGCTACAGAGGCGTGATCTATTAAAATGCAGATTGGCCTCTTGTTCTTGTTTACTTTAAATAGACACTTTGGAAAAGGACATTCATCTGTGTAGCCTGACATGTCTAGCTCAGCCTTTCTCTGTGGAGCTGTGGGTGTGATTAAAATGACATTTGTGCGGTACAGGAAGGACTCTTTTCATACCTATTCACAACAGCATCTTAAAAGTAACCATAAAAATATCTGATGAGATTTTAAACACTCTGGCCTGCTCGATGGCATATTTGATGCTGTTAATACACACTAGGGGAACACTGAATCGGTCATTAAAATCTTGACAGTGCGTGTACCCAAACATAACTACAGTACAGTCCATGAAGCATTGCAGGTTTTTTTAACTACACTGTGGATGAATATCCAAGCCTTAGTCCTATGCATCCATGCAATCATCATCTTGAACAAACAACCTCAGCAAATGCAACAGGAAGCATTTAGCACAAAAGAGTGTCTCATAGGCTAGCCTTCACTGTATAATCAGTATTTTACTGCTGTAAAAAGACCACCTGCATTTCCTGTTAGTTGTCTGTCAAAGGCTGTGAATGAACTTTAGATCTCATTCGACATTGACGTTAAGGAACTCAAAACCTTTGATTTATTTACCTTTGTAAACACACTCTCAGGCCCTTTTTCAAGATGCTGCATGAGATTTGTATTTTTTTCTAGACTTTATTCTTCATCTTTGAATTTTGTAATGATTATGCTGGCATTCACTATACTTTACATGGATTTAACTGACACCAAACTGAAACTTTTTTTGAACGAAAGCCGACATGGTATGTGTCATGTTTCATATCAAATCATATTTTCTAACTTTTTCGGTTTTGTAAAGAATTTTCTGACCCTCTGTATAAATGTATTATATGGCAGCTTGGGATAACACTGTTTTTCTTGTGAATAAAAATGTCCTTCTTATTTGTCTTGATCTGTCCATTTCTTTTCTACAGATATGTCATGAATATTTATTTCATTATTTAGATGTTTCATAAGAAGAAAAAAAAGTTTTTTCTGAAGAAAATTTCAAGAAACTCTTAAAAACATGCAAATAATAATTACATTATAGCATTACTAATTATTAAATCTGCAAAGATCAGTAATCAGTAAGTTCTGGCATGAAACTCTAGATGGCACAGTCCGATAGCTCAATCTGACATAATGACATCATTATCACATAGTGCAGCTGGTTCTCTTCTGAATCAGCAGCCAATGAGCTTGCTGCTCAACAATAAATTTCTTAGCTAGTGCTTCAAAAACCCTACACCTTCCCCAACTCCACCTGTATGGATCTGCTATGAGGTACTCATGTATGCTATATGGGGTATTTCATATATGTTATTTGTGCAGCAGCAGTATTTCTTACATGCTCACAGCAGGATGTAGTTGATGTATTGGTAGTAGCAAGTCTTGGTACTTGCTCTGCTGCAGCAGTAGCATAGCGTAGCAGATCTATTCTGCCAAGACCAAACACATTAAGATTGTCTTGTACATTACCATGCCAATCCCTCCGAAAGTTGTCATGACAGAAAAGTAATTAAAAAAAACTGTTAACAAGATACAATTGCAGTCTTTTTAGTGATGTCCATTGTTTAACTGGTTCTATCAGGTTCTATGTAGCTATCAGGTTCGCATTCTCACCAGTGACTGGAAAAAACTATTGTCTCACATTGCTAAACAGTGTGACTGTGACACCTTCTAAAACAACCAGTGCAGAGTTTGGTGTCTGAATATGTTTAATATACAAAGCACTCCACTAATATTGGCACCCTTGGTAAATAAAATGTGGCTGTGAAAATAAATCTGCATCGTTTATCCTTTTAATCTTTCATTAAAATAATTAACAAAATTAAAAATTTTCCTGCTCCTATTCACCCTGGTGTGCTTAAAATTAAAATATGAATGGGAATAGGCTTAAAATAAACCTACTTTACTCATAAGAATTTCTAGGGGTGCCAATAATTGTGGCCAACATGCATTGGAGAAAAACATTTTTCATAATAAAAGTTTTTTTTTTACCACTTTGAATTGTTTTACTTCAATGAAAGGTTCAAATTATGTGATTTTTTTTTTTTTTTAATGAAAGATCAAAAAGATAAGTGATGGAGATTTATTTTCATGTTTACCGAGGGTGCCAATGTTAGTGGAGGGCACTATAGTTATCAAGTCAGCAAAACTTTCCTTACTATTTTGTTTGTCAATAAAGAACACTTTTGTTATTTTCCATATTTACATCATTATGAAATGCCTTTCAAATATGGTAAATCTCAAGGACAAACATATGGCTAAACCCGTGATTATAAACTAGTTTAGTTTATAATATATAGAACTTGTTTGGTTCCTTTTTTAGCTATCGTGCCTCAGTAAATCGTAAATATTTTATCTGTTGATTATTAATACACACAAAGTTGAAATTTCATCCAATGCCAACACAGTGGAATTCTAGTTTATAAATCATTCTAGTTTAGTTTATCCATCTTGGTAAACAGAGCAAGAGCTATATAAAGAATGAAGTATATGTCAGCAATCCACAGGTGCTGGAGAGAAATATAGAAGGTGATGAGCTGTGTCGGCAAACCAGCACAGCCACAGATTCGCACAAAACACATGCACATGCATTCAACATGGTCCTGTCACCTCGTCATCCTGTTGCGTTGCCACCTGCTCTGATTTTCACACACGAGTAGTCTATTTGATTGGGCACACACACAAAAGCACACACACTTGACTTGAGCACACATGCACAAACACACATTTACCTGTCCATTGGGGTGATTACTGCTAAA
This sequence comes from Labeo rohita, assembly GCF_022985175.1. Lineage (NCBI taxonomy): Eukaryota > Metazoa > Chordata > Actinopteri > Cypriniformes > Cyprinidae > Labeo > Labeo rohita. The sequence goes on along the minus strand of NC_066885.1, from coordinate 26,353,598 downwards.
TGCGCAGCTCGTGTCTTGCAATTTATCAACCAACAATCTAAGATAACACTTCGGCTTTCTTCTACAAAGAGGTTGTGTATGGTTCATGTATTTTTCAGGGCACACTGCACATCCAATACACACAAGGCCATCATTAAAAATAAAATGCAGGTCTTTAACCAAGCTGCACAGCATGTTAATGCTAGCTGGTTACGTTGTACATATGTTGACATCTCCCTGGCCCTATAATTCCCTCAGCCTTTCTGTCTTCATTCCACTGAAAGCAGCAGTAATGATTTGGCTATTGTGTTGCAGCAGCTGGTCACTGTATCGCTAATCAAATCTGTAGCCTTTAGCCTAGCAGGCCCTGAGTGCTTTTTGACAGCAGGAAAGAGTGCCAAATCACTCCAATGACAATGATTAAAATGTACACACAATCTATTCTGGAATACTGTTTCGTATTTCTGCGTCATTTATTACTGGTATAATCACCACAACTGGGAGTGACAATAGGACTACATAGGTTCTGGGCATATTACCACAGAATTGCTTTGATACATTCTGTGTTTTAAGTAAACTGATTTTAGAAGTAAAAATGACTTTAGAAGGATTAGAATATGATGCACAAGTTGTATGGAGTTGTTTTTAAGGTGTGTTTTTGAGAGCTTCTGAAACCTTCCACCTCCCCCAGTTCCACCTGTTTAGATCCTATCCTGTCTGACAGATTTATGTATGTGTATTTATGCAGTGGCAACATATCTTACATGCTCACTGCAGTCTATCTATGTATCTATTGACAGTAGCAAGTCTGTACTTGATTTGCAGCAGCAGCGGTGTGTGTAGCAGATGTAGGCTGCCAAGATCAAATATATTAATATTCCGTCAAAATGACGTCATTAAAGAAGGAACACTATTCCAGAAAGGAATAAAATTTTCAGATTTTGAAGATTATGAGGACAAACCATATGGATTAACTTGCATTGATTAACTGTTCACCATGAGACTAAAAAATGTGTGCTTACAAAATAAATAGGGTCAATTTTGATTTCAAAGTTTATTATTAACTATTTTTTGATAATTATATCTTGTGCTATAATGTTAAACGTATTTACAGGTGCATCTCAAAAAATTAGAATGTCATGGAAAAGTTAATTTATTTCAGTAATTCAACTCATATTGTAAAACTTGTGTATTAAATAAATTCAATGCACATAGACTGAAGTAGTTTAAGTCTTTGGTTCTTTTAATTGTGATGATTTTGGCTCACAGTCTGTGGCACTGCTGAGGTGGTATGAAAGTCCAGGTTTCTTTGACAGTGGCCTTCAGCTCATCTGCATTTTTTGGTCTCTTGTTTCTCATTTTCCTCTTGACAATACCCCATAGATTCTCTATGGGGTTCAGGTCTGGTGAGTTTGCTTCAAGCAACTTGGGCTATGAGCTTCTCCACCATTCCTCCAGGCTTTAGGACCTTGGTTTTCAAATGAAATACAAAACCTGCTCTCATCTGAAAAGAGGACTTTGGACCACTGGGCAACAGTTCATTTCTTCCTCTCTTTAGCCAGGTAAGACGCCTGTGGTTCAGGAGTGGCTTAACAAGAGTAATACGACAACTGTAGCCTAATTCCTTGACACGTCTGTGTGTGGTGGCTCTTGATGCCTTGACCCCAGCCTCAGTCCATTCCTTGTGAAGTTCACCCAAATTCTTGAATCGATTTTGCTTGACAAGCCTCTCAAGGCTGCGGTTCTCTCGGTTGGTTGTGCATCTTTTTCTTCCACACTTTTTCCTTCCACTCAACGTTCTGTTAACATGCTTGGATACAGCACTCTGTGAACAGCCAGCTTTTTTGGCAATGAATGTTTGTGGCTTACCCTCCTTGTGAAGGGTGTCAATGATTGTTTTCTGGACAACTGTCAGATCAGCAGTCTTCTCCATGATTGTGTAGCCTAGTGAACCAAACTGAGAGACCATTTTGAAGGCTCAGGAAATGTTTGCAGGTGTTTTGAGTTGATTAACTGATTGGCATGTCACCATATTCTAATTTGTTGAGATAGCGAATTGGTGGGTTTTTGTTAAACGTGAGCCAAAATCATTACAATTAAAAGAACCAAAGACTTAAACTACTTCGGTGTGTGTGCATTGAATTTATTTAATACACGAGTCTCACAATTTGAGTTGAATTACTGAAATAAATGAACTTTTCCACAACATTCTTATTTATTGAGATGCACCTTTGTTTATTTATATCACCATGTTTAATTTTGGGATTTTAAATGTTTTAAATGTCTGTTTTAACATTTAATGTATGCATTTAGGTGCTGTTGTAGAATTGAAATGTAGTTGCAAAGTTAGTAGAATGTCTGAAGTGAAACTATCAAAAATGAACTATCAAAATGAAGCATAACCTTTTTATATTGGCTTTTGTTAAATGTCTGGAACATATAGTATCATTTGTGTGCTGTTAAGAATGTAGGGATATGACGCAAGTCTAAAAAGTGACAGTCACAGCTGAAAATGCAGAGATATACTGCAGATATATGCTGGAAAAACCTTCACAGTGCGCACACACACACACACACACATATAATGTCATTCACGAAAAGCTACACTAGTGTGTATGGGAACACAATATCCTTGTTTTTTTTTTATAACATTTTTGCTAGGCACCTTCAAGATAGCAGAAATCATATTTGTCACATTCATGTCATATTTCCTGTTGAGTTTATATCTATTCATGCTCATGCATTATTAACTTATGCAGCCAACTTCTCTGGTATGTGTGTGTGTGTGTGTGTGTGTGTCTTACCACTTCAAACCCTCAAACCCTCCCAGCTCTCACTAAGGGATCTCAGCTTTTAGAAAGGGCCACAGCTTCTGCACTTTACCCATCAGAAGTGGACCTGTTACCACTGAGACATTGCGGAGCTGCTGTAGGAGAAGTGCTACACTGCTGAGTCTATGGTTTCAAAGGACCATTTTGACCCTGATGCTGAAATGAGAACCTCTGGACGCTCCTGCAGGGGACAGAACGTGACAGCAATACAATGAGGAGGAGTTCAGGGAAAAGTCAGGAGAAATCGCAGAAGTCCAGAAGCAATCAAATATATATTCATGTGAGTCTGAAGTCTTGAAAAAATCAGGGATATACAAGGAATATAATAACTAAACTTTTTTTCAAAAACAATTTCTTAAAGGAGAAGTCCATTTCCAGAACAACAATATACAGATAATGTACTCACACCCTTGTCATCTAAGATGTTCATGTCTTTCTTTCTTCAGTTGTAAAGAAATTATGTTTTTTGAGGAAAACGTTTCAGGATTTTTCCTATTGTTTTGCTAGATAAGAATCTTCTTCCTTGGCTGGGATCGTTTACAACCGCATTTGGGATCGTTTGAAGCCGCATTTAAACCGCATTTTGGAAGTTCAAACTCGGGGAACCATATCAGTCTATTATATGGAGAAAAATCCTGAAACGTTTTCCTCAAAAAACATATTCTTTCCAAACATAGAAAAGAAAGACATGAACATCTTGGATGACAAGGGGGTGCGTAAATTATCTGTAAATTGTTGTTCTGGAAGTGGACTTTCCTTTAACAAATCTAGAATATTCCACATTTAAATATTCCTCTGAAACCCTCCACCTCCTCCAGCTCCACCTGTCTAGATCTGCTATTTTTTTCTGTTTTCTGCTCATTAATTGAGAATCCATAATTATAATTCAATAATTACTTAAATTCAGAATAGTTCTTAACACGAAGCTGTTGTATGACTTAGTATATAGTACACAATTTGTATGAACCCCTTTTATATGTTATGGTAATTCATACCAGAATACTTTATTTTTAAAGACTGTTTATCTAAGTTATGAAGTGCCGTCACCACGCGGGAAAAACATTATTGTTGCTCCCAGCAATACTGAGCGCACAGACCAAGAGCAAGTGATTGTTAGATTTACTTCCTCTTGTCATTTCTAATGAGTAGAGCCTTCAGCACCTTAATGACACAGGGTCTCTCAGTCGGTCACTCCCATAAAAACGCACAGTTGATTTGTGAGGGAACTGAACCAATCCCTATATTGCTTAGGTAGATCAAGGAAAACATTATCATGCCCCCTATAATTTATTTTGGTTTACACCTGACATGATAGGTTCATGGTTTAATTTAGCCAGAGCGGTATTTACACTTCCATCCTAAAAGTTCTCTTCCACACCTTGACTTTTTTATGCTGCTTCATGTTTATTGGTTTGAGTAGATTGGAAAAAAAATGTCAAAGTAGTGGATCCAAAAGTTATGAAATTAAGTTCTACGACAAACTATATGAAGTGTTTAATTTAATTTAATTTAATTTAATTTAATTTAATTTAATTTAATTTAATTTAATTTAATATTTAATTTAATTTAATTATTTAATTTTATTTAATTTTATTTTGGAAACTGGTTAAATAGCACAAAAGGTGCGTTTTGTTGTAACAATATTTTACAGTGTCCTTGTTATATGTTACTTACTATACTATACTTACTGTATTATTACTGTTTTATATTAATAAAAGTAAATATGCATAACTATTTTAACTAAAACTAAATGAAAGGAAAATTAATCTTTAGTATGTACATGTTGATAATTGCTATTACTCAGTACTAATACACTGTAACAAGGACATCGTAAAATAAAATGTGACATTATTTTTGTTTGTATCACAAAAATAATAAATAAATAAATAAATAAATAAATATATAAAAACATTTTTGTTAGGTATCACAAAAATAAAATAAAAAATAAATAAATTTAAATAAAAAATAACAATTTACTTTAGAAAAGAAATAAATGCAAATTAATTCAGCTACTAATGAGAAGTACTGAATCCAAATTTACGAAGCATGTTTTTATTTTTATTTTTTTTATATTTATTTTATTTTATTTTATTTTATTTTATTTTATTTTGGAAACTGGCTGAATGGAACAAAATATGTGTTTTGTTGTAACAATATTTTACAGTGTCCTTCTTCATACTTACTGTACTTAATATTAGTAATAACTGTAAATAAATGCAATAAATGCAAATTAATTTAGCCATTAATAAAATAACTTAATCCAAATTCATGATGAATGTTCATTTTTTTTATTTAATTTAATTTAATTTAATTTACAAAAACAAAAACACATTTTCACATTATCATATTTTATTTTAAGATGTCCTTGTTACAGCGTATCACTACTGAATAATAGAGATTAAAAACATGTACTATAGATTAATTTTCCTTAATTTAATTGATTAAAATTATGCATAATTTACTTTTATTATTATAGTAAGTACAATAAGAATGAAGAAGGACACTGTAAAATGTTGTTACAACAAAACACATATTTTTGTACCATTTAACCAGTTACCAAAATAAAAAAAAAAAAAAATAAAACAATCAAATGTAACAGTAAATTATTCATAATTATAAGCAACTAAAAAAAACTATAGTAAGTGCATGTTGTTAATCACTGTTACGCAGTACTAATATGCTGTAGCAAGGACATTTTAAAATAAAATATAAAAACATTTTTGTTTGTGTAATTTTAGGTATCACAAATATAAAACCAAATGAAATAAAAAAGTAAAATAATAAAATGTAAAATAAATGCAAATTAATTTAGAAACTAATGAAAAGTACTGAATCCAAAGTTATGAAAAATACGAAACATATTATTTTATTAATTTTATTAATTTGTTTTTTCACCCTTCAGTTTACATTTTAGGACATGGTTCCTTGCCCATCCCTTCGACATGCAGACCTAGACAGATTTTTCAGCCTTTGATACTGTGAGATTGTTTGTGCCACCCATTGTCTCTGCAAGTTGGAAAATTAAAAGAGAATTTATGAGTGCCCTCCAGTCAAGGGGTACAGCAGCCGGCCCGGGCTTTGTTAGAGGAGCTGCAAGAGCAGGGATTTACAGCTTTGCAATCAGGCAGAGTTCGCGTTCTAAAGCAGGGGCCTGCTCTTTTAAGAAGAGCAATAAACTCAGCCAAATGCTGCCACTTACTCTAAGTAATTAAAACAAGCTGGCTCAGAAAGAGACCTTAAACTACCCGAGTGTGTGGGTTAGATTTAGTGCTCACACATGCCTCGCCTTGCCTAGGGTTGCTTCAGGGGTGCTGTAACTATTGACAGACCCTAACTAACACACATATCACTATCCAGCGGGTCAGTCCTACCTACTGCTTTCAGCTGAGCCTTCCCATGGGATTGTGAATTTGGTGCCTTCTTCTATGGTGCTGTCTTATAATGGAAAACATGGTTACATAGGCTTTCCAATGCATTCAAACAGATCTCACACTGGTGAATAAGATTTTGGAACATATGGTCGTACTATTAATGGGAAAGTTCTCGCAAAAATAAAAATTCAGACACTGTCCATATATTGTCCACTATAGTCAAAGTTCTAAGCTTGTGGGTCACTAAATGGCAGAATCATCAAACAATCCCTTTAAAGTTGGGTCTTTATTATTACAATATTAGCGTAAATGTGGCTGTCAAGTGTGACATGGGCTTTGTGTGGATAGATGGGGACCTGTCAGCTCAGCTGGCAAGCTAACGTTAACCCAGCCGCTGCTCAGAATCTCTGCATAATAGAGATGTGTGGCAGACACAGGTCTGATCCAGACTGACAGCAACCTGGCAGCAGCCGGCAAGGCTGGTATATCCTCTTCATTATCCTTTCTCTGCTCTCGCCCCCCAACCGAGCTACTGCATACAGTCAGGCAGTATCGCTGCTGGAGGAGTATTCAGAGTATTCAGAGAGAGGTGACCCTTACAGAGACTGCAGATCCACCACTGAGAGCAAGGATTGTGCTAATTAGGCTCAAACAATGGCTTATAACCAATCAAACCTGGAGCCAACATCCTCACATCTTCATTGTGCTCCTCTGTTGTTTAACAAAAAACTTATATTGGTTTATGGAAAACCTTTTTTTTGTTTATTTTAATAAAATAATATTTTTATCTAAGCAGAGATAGTATTTTGCAAACCTTGGACAAACTTAACAAAATACTTGACTGTAAAACCCTTTGATTGGTTAAGATCTAATGGGACAGTTCATATATCTTTTCTAACTGATCCGACTTATATACCTGTTTTTATAAACCAGACTATCAAAACAACTAAAAATCCCATAGACTTTCACTGAGGGGGTGAAAACTTTTATACAATGAGCCTTGTGGTGTTTTGCTATAGCAAAGCTTAACAACTCCCTACTAAAACACAGCTAAAACCAGACTAAACTGACTGGCTGCTTTCCCAGGCTGGATTTAAAGTGGTTCTGGTCACTTTTTAGCTTGTCAGGCTGGTCTTAGCTGGTCCAACCAAGCTTAAACCAGCTATTTGTCAGCTTAAACCAGCTAAGACTAAACAGCTTAGGCTGGTTTTAACTGTTAGTTCTAATCGTCTTTTTTTTTTTTTTTCAGGGGGTCATTGGATGCTCATTTTCCACAAGTTGATATGATTCTTTAGGGTCTTAATGAAAAGTCTCTAATATACTTTGATTAAAAATTCTCAATGGTTTTGTAAAACAACACCCTTTTTACCTTGCCAAAATCAGCTCTGCAAAAATCATCTCATTCTAAGGGGTTGTTCCTTTAAATGCAAATGAGCTCTGTTCACCCCGCCCCTCTCTTCTCTCTGTGGAAAGACGATCTTGTTTACTTTAGCCGCATTTAGCCGTGTTTAGCTGCCATACTTCCTAACTACCACGTTATAAGGAAAGGCGATCGCAAAGATTCATAAAAAATGGCTTATACACACTTCTGCTGTAAGTGAAGCTGGATCATGAATGATTCGTGCGAACATAGACGGATATATGTAGATCGGGAGGTGCATTCCCATCACAAACAAACATTATCTACTGCATCTTCAGTGGCTCAGATGTCGGGAGTAAATGACGACCACTATGTTCATTATTACATCCAGCAACACAACACCTCAATCGCTCAATCGGAGATATTATTGTCTAACTTACATCCCTGCTCCAGCATCAAAACAAGGAAAGTTACTGGACTGTGACAGCTGGTCTGAGGTAAGAGCTCATGTCAATCAACTATCGTGGGAGCGGCCTCTGTCGGTGTGACGCCACAACGACAGGCATCTGAGAACGGCTCGATATGAGAAAGGGGATATTATTTTTACAGATTAATTAAAAACCACTGCATGGATTTTGATCATTATATGGTAGATTTGTACATACACTGCCAACACACATTAATGTTCAAACAACATGAAAAAGTGAACTTAGCATTCGATGGCCCCTTTAATACTAAATCAGCAATCAATTTAAATCAGGTTAAAAACATGCTAGCAACATGATAATCATCCTACAAACATACTAATCATGCTAGAAATGTGTTAGAAATATGCCAATAATGTTAAAATGTGAGACGTATGCTAGAGACATGTTAGCAACATGCTAATCACGTTAAGAACATGTTAACAATGTGCTAAGAACACACAATGCTAGAAACATGCTAGCAACATGCTAACCATGCTAGAACATGCTAACAATGTGCTAACAGCATGCAAATCATTTTAGAGGTGTGTTAGCAAAACAACATGCTAATCATGCTAAAACATATTAGCAACATGCTGATCATGTTAGAAACATGTTAGCAACACGATAATCAAACTAGAAGAATGTTAACAATGTGTTAAAAAATGATAATAACACTAAAACATACTAACAACATGCTAATCATGTCAAAACCCCCTGGTGAAAAAAAAACAAAAAACAGCATATGCTGGTAGGTATGTTTTGATGCTGGGATAAACCAGCTAAGGACCAGCATAAACCAGCACCAAAACCTACCTACAAGCATATGCTGTTTTTTTTCACCAGGGACATGCTGATAACATGCTAATCATGCTAGAAACATGCCAGAAATGTTAACAACATGCTAATTGTGTTAAAAACTTGCTAGCAGCATATTTATCATGGTAGAAATATGCCATGTTAATCATATTAAAACATGTTAGCGACATGCTAATCATGTAATCATGTTTGCAACATGTTAAAAACAAGCTAGCAACATGCTAGCAACATACTAGTAATGTTAAAAACATGCTAAAACATGTTAGCAACTTGCTAATCACATGAAAACATGTTTGCAGCATGTTAAAAACCAGCTAGCAACATGCTAAAAACATACTAGTAATGTTAAAAAAACATGCTAACAACATGCTAATCATGTAAAAACATACTACCAACATGCTAATCATGTAAAAACATACTACCAACATGTTAATCGTGTAAAAACATGGTAGCCCTGGTGAAAAAAACAGCATATGCTGGTAGGTATGTTTTGATGCTGGTTAGGTAGGTTTTGATGCTGGTTTAAGCTGGTCCTTTGCTGGTTTATGCTGGTCCAGCTGGTTTTTGCTGGTTCTTTGCTGGTTTTTGCATGTTGCTGGTCAAGGACCAGCATGAACCAGCAAAGGACCAGCATAAACCAGCTAAGGACCATCTTAAACCAGCATCAAAACCTACCTAACCAGCATCCCAGCATCAAAACATACCTACCAGCATATGCTGTTTTTTTCACCAGGGAGCAACATGCTAGTCATGCTAGAAATAGATTATCAACATGCTAACAACATGCTAGCAACTTGGTAACAACATGTTAGCAACAGCTCTCTAATCCATCTAAGGTTTAAACTACATACATTTACAAATGCTGCAAACTTCAAAGTTTGTTCTCAAACTGTAATTTCCAGTTTGCATTTGTTTCCCTTATGAATTTGTTTGACGCAGCATTCTGTAAGTATATAGGTATGCTTCAAAATCTTTTCTATATTACAATTTTTTTTTTTTTTTTTTTGCATGGGGATAAATTAAACGCGATCTGTGTAGTGACCTCACAATCATGTTGCATTGTGATCTACGGAGTGGCCTGAAGTGTACATATAAAGCAGACTCGTTCCCCTTAATCAAATTCAAGGGTTCGAGGGTCTGTCCATAAAAACTTCCTTTGTCTACTTCATGAAGTGGAACACACTCCAAAATGGCAGCAGGAATTCCCCCAAGGGAAAGTGCTTAATGAAGTTTGTGAGTGCATGTCTAAAAAGTGAAGTGGAACATGGCCATGGTGTCCAAAGAGCAAAATTTCGGTGCCTTCACACTCCAGTTCTGTAGGTGGTAGAAATACACCTTTTATGTTGGTGTGTAGAAGAAGCAGCAACAGGTAAACCTGTTTTTTATTAAGAAAAGCTTGAAAAACAATCAACATGTTACATTTCCATTTAAGAAAACACTGTAATTTGGGTTTGGAATGGTATAAGGGTGAGTAAATGATGATAGAAATTTCTCATTGTGATTTGCTGGACTTCGATCTGTGTGCTGCTTACATTGTCATAGACACCCATAAATCCCATATGTTGTGAAATATGTAGCCTTCACACTGCAGTTGTTGCACGACAGCTAGAGCTTTCATCTGCAGCATTTTCCTCCTTCAGACCGCACACATGACCGCACTATAATCAGTGTTTGGAATGCAGTCGATCGCAGCGCTTGAGATTAGAATCAGACAACTGCATTTGGCTTGTTATGCAGAATGCAATGTTTGTAGGTCTGGTCATTTGGGAAATGTCGATTTCAAAGCTTGAGCGTCTTGTGGTGAAAGGAAATAAATTAGCATTAAATTGTTTGCATACAAGGAAAGAAGTTGATGGGAACAGCCAGCTGTGATGGCAGAATTCAGTGCTTATATGTCTTGCATTTTAATGATTTCTAGTTAAGGCACGTGCTCAGTGCTGTTTTTTTTTTTTCTCTCCTTCTTCATAGTTTATGAAATATATTTATTGAAATTCAGTTCATCAGTCATAAGATTCCCTTCTGATTGTTGGCCATTAACGTTTTAAAATTTAGCATGCTTATGATAAACAATGCAGATTTTTACTCGTATATTCATGTACAACACTTCATATTTTATATGCATATTTTTATATATTCAGCTTTACAATTGTATAATCAGGTTTATGTACTATTGTAAAAAAATGTGGCATTAGTAAGATTTAATTTTTTTAAAGAATCTCACCAAGGCTGCATGTATTTGATAAAAAAAATTGATAAATACAGTAAAACAGTAAAATATTATTTCAATTTCAAAAAACTGTTTTCTATTATAATACATTTTTAAATGAATATCTGTGATGGCAAAGCTAAATTTTCAGCAGCCATTTCTCGAGTCGTCAGTGTCAAATGATCCTTCAGAAATCATATGCTGAAATCTGATTTGCTGCATGAGAAACAATTCTTCTTATTATAATCATAATTGAAAATAGTCCCAATGCTTATTTTTGTTGAATCCATGATGCATTTTTCAAGATTCTTTGATGAATAGAAAGCTCAAAAGATCAGCATTTATTTGGAATAGATTTTTTGTAATAATCTACATCTTTACTGTCACTGTTGATCAATTTAATGCATCCTTGCTGAATAAATGTATGCATATTTCTAATCCCAGCCCAAATAATCAATCTATTACAGGGATTTAATGGCATCTAGTGTGAATAACCTTACAAGAAGCTTAGACTCCACTGGGCCTTTGCTACTAACAGATGGACTTCTCTAATGAAAAAGACCCTTTTAATTAGCCTGTCCGTGGACGTTTATTCACCTCATATGGCCACCTCCCCAATAAAGTTTCATTGAGCGGACTGGCCTTGCAGCAGGCTCCCGGCATCTGCCATCTGGTGGGCTGGGGGCTCTATGATGGCAAAGTGGCACCCTTGTTTCTTCCCACTTCAGTGAGCCAGACGGGGGCCGAGGGAATCGAGCTAGAAGCCGGATCTGGGAGGCGGTCACCTTTCACCATCTTTGGTGGGTGGGTTATTCCCCATGCATGTTAAACTGCTTTAATGTAATAGTGACAACATGAAAATCAACAGAGAATAGCCAAGCAGAACTGATTAATGCTGTTGTTGCTGATGACGTGGCATTTTCCTGCTGGGATAACCGGTTTTGTGTCCTGGGACCAGTGTCCTTACCTTTTTAATGTAATTAACCACCAATCTTTGCCATCAAAATGGGATAAACCATAGTACATGAGCTTTTAATCTGTCTGTTAGGCTTCCTCTTCACATAACACTTTCAAGATGGAGGGCAAAACTAACAAACAATTCAAGTTTGTCATTAGAAGAGTCATTAGAGTGAATTATAGCATGTTCATTGCTTTGATGTTTGACTAGAAGTCAAGGGAAAATGCTTTTAATCTAGTCTCCATCTCAGCCACAGGTTAACCATATTTTCTTCCTCACAGCCATTACTGAAACATGATAAGATGAATTGAATTCATGAGTTTTGCTTGTTCTTGGATGGAATGCACAAATTGAGTCTTCTTTGTGTGTGCTCTTTGTGCCCTTCTTCTCACTGGAAGGCGTCTATTCCTGATTATGTTTCATTCGCAGGTGGACATTTGATTTGGCTGCGGCTTGATTGCTTTCTCTATCAGAGAATGCGCAGAAGGTCATACTGTAACCTCCTTTGGCAAACAAATTGGCTGCCTGCACATAAAAAGCAGAAGAGAAAAGGAAAAAGTATGTGCTTTGAACATCTTTAGATGCGGTAGAGTCATCTTTGTGAGAGAAATGTTTGTTTTTGCGAAGAGTTTGAACATTAAAGTAGTCAACTACAAATAGAGTGAGGTGAAACTGGCCACACTTTCTAGTTTCTCCCTCAAAACAGCAACATGTTGAAAGTGTTTTTCATGTGCTTTTCAAAGTTCTTCTAGACTTCCACTATGAAATAAACATCAGGAGCTGTTGTTTTTTATTCCTCAGCATAATGTCTTCGTTCACATCCACTCTGAATAATACTAACCACTGGACCAGTGACTACATTGCACCTTTTTAATGAAGATGGATAAAATAATGCATGAATGTATAAACATTAGATGCAGCTGTGCAGAGCAAAAGTAATTCACACTGCATTAAAATGAGCTGAGCCTTTTTTTTGTTAAATTGTTCCTTCATGTTTATCTTCATGTCATCAGCATAATGAAATGATAATTTTGTTATTAGGATGGAAACAAGAAAGCCTTCTGTCTGTCTGTTTGTCTGTGTCTCTCTCCATCTATCCATCCATCTGTCTGTCTGTCTATGCGTCTATCTATCCATCTGTCTGTCTGTCTGTGCGTCTATCTATCTATCTATCTGTCTGCCTGTCTAGCTGTCCATCTGTCTGTCCATCTATGCATGTCCGTTTATCTGTCCATCTACTCATCCATCCATCTATCTGTCTATCCATCCATCCATTCATCAGTTTAGCTGTCTATCCATCTCTCTATCTCTTTATTCGTCCATCTGTCTAGCTGTCTATCCGTATGTCTAGCTGTCTGTTTGTCCATTCATACATCTGTCTGTGTATCCGTCTATCTATCGATCAGTCTGTCTATCTACCATCTATCTGTCCGTCTATCTGTCCATCCGTCCTTCCATCCATCTAGTTGTCTATTTTTCTGTCTGTCTGTACATTCATCCATCTATCTGTCTATCCATCTGTCTATCTATCATTATATCTGTCTTTCCATCCATCCATTTTTCTGTCTGTCTATCCATTCATTTGTCCAACTCTCTGTCTCTTCATCTTCCTTTCCATCTTTGTCTCTTCTGCTATCTATCCGTCCATCCGTGTATATCCATCTGTCTGTCTATCCATCTGTCTGTGTATCTGTCTATCCATCAGTCTGTCTAGTCGTCTATCCGTCTGTCTATCTGTTTGTCCATTCATCCATCTGTCTGTGTATCCATCTGTCCATCTATCCATCTATTGATCGATCTGTCTGTCTGTCTTTTGGTCTTACCTTCTATCTGTTCATCCCTCTGTCCATCCATCCATCCTTTTAGCTGTCTCTCTGTCTGACTGACTGTCAGTCAGTCAGTCAGTCAGCCTATTAGCATCATATTCACCTAAGTAGTGCTTCATTACTGCACAGTTTTTAATTACCGAAAAAGTGAGCATGCAAATTAATTTTGTAGGTACTATATATAGGCCAATTATATGGTTTCATGTTTGATCTTTCCAGAACATCTTATTCTGATATATGAAGTAGTGAATGAAACACTCTATTTGACCTTTTATAATACAGCAAGAGTTTCACAGAGGTCTTCAGTCGTTCTCATGCCTTCAGTATCAAAAGGTCTGAGGAAACTCATAACTTATTGGATAGCTAATTATTTTACTTTTACAGCATGGTTGCTTGATGAGAAGAAATGTAGGAAATCCCTAAGGCCGCTGAAAATCATAACGCTAGATTTAATGGATGCTCTTTCATGATGCTGACTTCAGCACGGCTGCATGATGTGAAATTCTGTTTTACTGTATAAGCTCAAAAGCTGATCGGGAGGAATAGTTGTGAATGTCCTCACCCAGTAGCACAGATCACACAAAGAAGTGCTGAAACCTGTAGAAATCAAACTGACAGTTGGAGATGTCAGTGAATATAGGGTAGCCAACATATGTCATGAAATGGAGACAGTGAATTATAACTTGGATTTAGATTTAGTTGCTCAGAATAGTAGTCAGCAAATTTGTAGTCTACAGATGCAAAAGGCTTTTGATTCTCAGTATTATATTTTTAGAAATGTATAATACATTATATGCATACTACAATTAAAATATTTCTTGTTAAGTTAAAAATATATAAATCTTGGTAAAAGTATGGGCACAAAAATGGTAATATTGTGAAATATGAATAGGATTTATAGGTCATAACAGTTATATTGCATTTTGTAATTGTATATTTTGCTTCAGATGCAGCTTCAGTCTCACCTTTGCAGTGCAAAAATGGCTTAGCTGGCTTATTAATTTATGATATATGATTAATGGTCTTAATCTGGGGTCTGCTAATTGGTGATCTCTGCTCAGCACTATAAACCTTTCAAACTTTGAGAAATTCAAGTGAATTTGTGGAAAAATGAGAAAAAATCCCCCCATTGAACAATAAACCTGTCAGATTGTTTTCCCGACGGCTTTATAAAAAGACGTAACTCGGCCTTCTCCCCAAAGATGTGCCTGTTATGTTTCATTATTTTTTTGTGTTCATTGTTCCTCAAGTGCCTGAGATGAAATTGTTCTATTGATTTGTCTGGTCGAGCAAATTAGACTCTGGCTCTGGAGACAAGCTAACCATTCATTTTGAACTGTCTAGTTTACCTCCCACCTCGCCGGGCTCAGGACAGACATATCTTCCAAGGTTTAATTACCGCTGGTTACCTGACTGCTGTTACAGCCGAACACACACACACATACTGCCCCTTTAATTAGGTGTCAGCTGTTTTAAGACTACAGCTCATTGATCAGGACATGATGGTTAATAAGAAGTGAAGTCCTGGTGCTTCTTTTATTAAAGTAGATGATACTGAACTGGGTCAGGAAGTCACATTGTATGGGGTGGTACATAGAGTTGCATGGGAGTTTGTGCATATAGGGCCCACTGGAATTAACTTGCTTTAACTTTATTTATTTTTCCTTTTTAATTAATTTTACTATGTAGCCTACTGTATAAAGATATGTTTTTGAGCACCAAAGCAGCCTATTAGAATGCCTCATGAAATGAGATATGAAAGCAATGTCATACTGGTGACATTTCTTAAGTGTTGCCTTCATTTAATAGCTCTATTACACTCATTAGTGGGTCTTTTGTGTCTCCATAAGTCTGACTCAAGGACTTGGACAGTCCTACATGTGGGCACCTGGTTGTGGGCTGGTAGACTGGCATTGTTCCTCTCCAGGCCTGTGCCTGCAAGAGTTTTGGCAGAATCTACATTCCCCTCCCCCTTTCTCTGTTCAAGCCTCTCTTCACAGTTGTTCATGAATATGAATGAAGGGCGAGTCTTGCTAGCATCATTAATGTGCCGCAAGTCCACATAAATCACACCAATATAAAACTCCAAATGCTTTGCTAGTAAAGGTTGATGATAACAGGATGGGGACCATGTGAGACTAACATGATAACTTGGCTACAGAAGATTTTCCTGGAGGGTATTACGTTCAGCAAGCCTTTAGATACCTAAAAACATCTCTTTTAGGCATGAGACTTAAGGTGTGGTCACATTTACTGCTGTTTAGGCAAATGTTTGTGGACAAAATACAGTAATTTCAATAGGAATCCACTCAATCAGGAATTTTGTGTGAATGCTAAAGATTTCACCACACAGATTTCACAGTGGTTTCAAGTTGAGCATGTTGACCAGCAGTACTATTTCTTAGGAAAGCGATATCTTTGTAGTATTATCCTTTCATCTGTTAAGGGTGTTTTCCAATGACAGTGCTGCTCAGTGCATTAGTTGTTTGCGTCTTACAAGGTGTTGTTGAAAGTAAAAATAACTTTCTTGTTCCCTGTTTTAATATAAAAGTCTTTACTGCTGACTAACTCATAAAAACAGTCTCTTGTCACATCTAATGGCAGAATAATGTAACAAAAATAACCATCATGAACACACACCGTTTCTCAAAACCGAATAGTATTGAACACTACCATTATTTATCTAAAATTGAATTTAAAATATAACAATATTTAAAAACAAATACAGCCATCATAAAAGCTGCTAAGCAATTCAGTCAAAAATACAAAGGCAGGGCTCTGATATATAGCATTTTGCCCTTTGCCAGAATGATTTGCTCTGGAACGAATAATAGATTAATGAGACCAATAACTGGCCATTATCTACCAAAATTAATTATATCTCATGTTTAACCACTATAGAGACATTAGAGCCAGCGGCAAATTCCAGAAGATCTGGCCGAGGTAAGGCTGCTCTCGGCGGGTTCATGAGTGCTGAATGGCTGCTGTTGCCCTGGAGCTCACATCTCCGAAAACATTTAAGCAAATTTTCAAATGGATGTTATCTTTATTAATAAACTGTAAATGTGAAGTCTAAACATCTACATACGCGCATTAATAATAATAATAATAATAATAATCTGCTGTGAGAAATAGTTACTGCAAGCTTAGTGATAAAAATGGCAAAACAGTTGGAGTTCTTTTATCACTAGAATATCACACGCCTGGAAAAGGCTCTAAGCCAGTCAGATTTGAGAACCCGAAAGAAAAATATTCATTCATTTCACAAACAATGATAATGGGTCTTATTTACTAACAGTGCATATGTCTTTATGTGTAATAATCTGTAAGCTTACTAAAATGTATTGTGAGCTTTTAATAAAATTTAGACACAACTGAACCCATATATCCCTGTTGAAAAAAAAAAAAAAAAAAAAAAAAAAAAAAAACAGAATATGCTGATAGGTATGTTTTGATGCTGGGATGCTGGTTAGGTATGTTTTGATGCTGGTTTAAGCTGGTCCTTAGTTGGTTTATGCTGGTCCTTTGCTGGTTTATGCTGGTCCTTAGTTGGTTTATGCTGGTCCAGCATAAACCAGCAAAGGACCAGCATAAACCAGCAAAGTTCAGTCCTTGACCAGCAACATGACCAGCATAAACCAGCAAAGGACCAGCATAAACCAGCAAAGTTCAGTCCTTGACCAGCAACATGACCAGCATAAACCAGCAAAGGACCAGCATAAACCAGCTAAGTTCAGTCCTTGACCAGCAACATGACCAGCATAAACCAGCAACGGACCAGCATAAACCAGCTAAGGACCATCTTAAACCAGCATCAACACATACCTAACCAGCATCCCAGCATCAAAACATACCTACCAGCATATGCTGGTTTTTCACCAGGGATATAGGAAAAATCCAACACTCCTGAACCTGGATGCCTTAGGAACATTTATGTATGTATTTAAATACATATCAGGGGTAGAACATACATTTTCCATGGTTCATTTTTGTTCATTAGTTAACTTTTATTCCATTAAGCACACTTCAGAATTCATCCTGAAAACCTCCTTCAAGATGACTGTAATTTTATCAAGTATGATGTTGGTAAACGTAAACATTCCTCAACGAAACTCTTGTGTTGGTCATGAAACAACGGTCTGTCAAAAAAAAGTAACCCAACCCCAAAATCTTGTAGATGAATAAGAATGTTGTTCCAGAATCAAGATGGTTATTGATCAGTAACACATCTTTCCTGTCAATATCATGCCTGTAGTTTCTCCCTAGTTTCATTAGCATGAAGATCTGTGTTTTTCTACTTCGTCTTGAGTAGTGGCTGACACATTAAAAATGGATGCTTCCCAGAGAACCTTAGCGTCCTGGGTTAATTACATCATGCATTGTTTCTTCAAAGCATCATGTCAAGATTCAAGTCTTTAAAACAGAATTTCTCAGATATAGGGCAGTTGTTTTGGGCTGTTCACCAGACATTTTCTATAAATATGGATGCACGTTGAGCTCAAGTTTAGTATGGCTGCACAGGCTTTGAGAAGAGAGCAGTCGCTATTGGGGGGTCTTGACTAGGGTCCTCAAAAGCTTTAGCCTTTCAAAATCAGTGAGAGCAGAATTTACAAAGTACACCACAAAAAAAGGCCAGGAGGGATAAACAACAGGGAAAAGGGGCGATGATGGAAACGGAGTGCTAGTTTTCAATTCTTGTGTTTGTCTGGGATGCCTCATGTTGTTTGTGTAGTCTGGCAGAGAATTATGTTTGTAATGATTCTTTTGTGATGGATGGGTTACCCTTGTCCGCTAATCTCTTCACATTCAAATCAATCATTTTTATCCACAGTGTAATTCAATACCAGTGAACAGCTACGTGTTGTTTAGAGGCACCGTTTGTTAATGGATGAGATGTTAATTCAAGTTTGCCTTTTGCAGCTTTAAATTGGAAATATATAATACGTTTTCTGGATGACCAGATTTCAACACAACACGTACTAAAATGAAAATGAGGTGAACTGTGTCAGTGATAAATTCATTTTGAGTAAGACATTTCTAAAGCCCTAATGTGTAATGACATTTTATTTAGTCTAATGATGAATTATTTATCTTTTTAATTTAACATTTCTTACATTGTAGACCATTGGGAATTGATGGTGGTGTGCTGTTTCTGAAATTAATGAAACAATTTATTGTGATAATTGACAAACTGAAATGATTGTAAATTTTGTCACTTGATTGGTCTAGATACCCAGAATTCCCCAAGAAAGTGACACACTTATAACTGAAACAGAGATATATGTGGTGATGAAGTACAAATACTTTTACTGTATTTAAGAATAGTTGTTGGAAATTCATACTTTACTCAAATATAAATGGTTTTGTTGACTTTTATATTTTAAGGAGAAAAAAAAGCTTTTTCTCCAGTACCTTTCTCCAGACCATTTCATTACATTTGCAATCACAAATGTTACAAATCACAAATCTGAATCTAAATTTCAAGAAGAACACCTTATATGCATTTTACATATTTTTTTTTACACACACACACACACACACACACACACACACATATATATACAGTCATGTGAAAAAGTTAGGACACCCTATTGAATTCCATGGTTTTCTGTATCAGGACACCATTAAAAAAAAAAAAAAAAAAAAAAAACTGGTTCCAGGCTGGTCTTAAAATTTAGAAAATAAAATTTTAGATGAACAACAACACATGACAAATTGCACTGTGTCATTATTTACTGAACAAAAATAAAGCCAAAATGGAAAAGCCGTGTGTTACAAAGTTAGGACACCCTTACTGTTGACATTGGAATTAAGAGGGCAAATAACAGTCAAGCACTGCTAATCAAATACCTTTGATTAACTGATCATCAGCAAGTATGAGCGCCTCTATAAAAGCATAAGCTTTGGCAGTTTGCTGATCTGGAGCCTTCAGGTGTGTGTTAACACAATGCCAAGGAGGTAAGACATCAGCAATCATCTTAGAGAAGCAATTGTTGCTGCCATCAATCTGAGAAGAGTAATACAGCCATTTCCAAACAATTTGAAGTGTATTTACAAGTGGAGGACATTTAAAACAGACACCTCTCCTTCCAGGAGTGGACATCCCAGACAATTCACTCCAAGATCAGACCGTGTAAAGCTCAGAGAAATGGCAGACAACCCAAGAACTACACCTCAGACTCTACAGGCCTTAGGTTAACATGTTAAACGATAAAGTTCATGACAATACCATTAGAAAAATATGGGACACAAATGCATGTTTGGAAGGCTTGGGAGAAAGCCTCTTCTACCTAAAGAAAAAACATTGCAGCACAGTTTAGGTCTGCAAAGTTGTATCTGAGTAAAACACAAGTCTTCTAGAATAATGTCCTTTGAACAGACAAGACCGAAGTGGAGATGTCTGGCCATAATGCACAGCGCCAAGTTTGGTGAAAACCTAAAGAGCGTATCAGCACCTCATACCAAAAGACAAGCATGCTGGAGAAGGGCTGATCATTTTGGGCTTGTTTTGTAGCCACAGGACCTGGGCACCTCACAGTCATTGAGTTGACCATCAACTCCTCTGTACATCAAAGTATTCTAGAGTCAAATGCGAGGGCATCTGTCTGACATCTAAAGTTGGGCCAAAACTGGGTCATGCAACAGGACAATGATCCTAAGCACAATGATCAAGCAAATCTTCAACAGAATGGCTGAAAAGAAAAGAATCAAGGTGTTGCAATAGCCCAGTCCAGATCTCATCCTGACTCAAATGCTGTGGTGAGAGCTGTGCATAAGCAAATGCCCACAAACCTCAATAAACTGGAGCAATGTTGATAAGAAGAGTGGTCCAAATTCCTCCAGAATGATGTGAGAGACTGATGAAGTCACACAGAAAATGAGCTTCAAGTTTTTGCTGCTAAAAGTGGATCTACAGGCAGTTGACTCATAGGGTGTCCTAACTTTGTCACACATGGCCTTTCCCTCTTGGCTGTATTTTTCTTAAATAAATAATGACACTGTGTGACATGTCATGTGATGATGTTTATCTGAGGAATAATTTTACAAATGTTAAGACCTGCCAAGGACCAGATAATTTTTTATTATGTCCTGATACAGAAAACCATGAAATTCAATAGGGTGTCCTAACTTTTTCACATGACTGTATAGACTGTATCTATACAGTCATGTGAAAAAGTTAGGACACCTATATATTAGTTAGGACTAATATATACACCTATAAAGTTAGGACGTCTATAAATATATATATATTTTTTTTCATTTTAGGATTAATTCACCAGAATTAATTCACCTGATTACTCATACTCATCCCCATGTCATCCAAGATATTCATGCCTTCCTTTCTTCAGTCGAAAAAGAAATTTAGGTTTTTTAAGAAAACATTTCAGGATTCTCCATATTGTGGACTTCAATGGGGATCAACGGGTTGAAGGTCCAATTGCAGTATCAATGTAGCTTCAAAGGGCTCTACATGATCCTAGCCGGGGAATAAGGGTTTTATCTAGTGAAATGATTGGCCATTTTCTAATATATATATATTAGAAATGCTTGAAAAATGATGGCTCATTTTCTAATATATATATATTAGAAAATTACCAATTGTTTTTTTCAGATAAGATCCTTATTCCTAGGCTGGGACCGTGTAGAGCCCTTTGAAGCTGCATTAAAACTGCAATTTGGACCCTCAACCTGCTGATCCCAATTGAAGTCCACTATATAAAAATCCTGGAATGTTTTCCTCAAAAACCTTAATTTCTTTTCGTTTGAAGAAAGAAAGACATGAACATCTTTGATGACTTTGGGGTGAGTAAATTTTCAGGAATTTTTAATCTGGAAATGAACTAGTCCTTTAACTGTGAAATGGTGGTTATGTGTGATATGACTGTAGCAACTTTCCCACCTTTCTTAGAACTTATTTCTATTATTTACCTGAAGTTACCAGAATCTGTCTGTACTTTTCAACTAGTTTTAATAATCGGCTACTTTTACTTCAGTTGATTTTCTTTAAAGGTTTTTTTTTCTCCATTCTGTCACCGATGGAGTTTTGGTTCCTTGCCGCTGTCGTCTCTGGCTTGGTTAGTTGGGGACACTTTTTCTTCAAACGATATCTTGTACTATTTGAACTGAACTGAGCTAGATGATGACATCATTGAATCCAATGATTAACTGCCTTTACCTGAAAATTGAGTGTTTACTGTTGCCCTTTTGCATTATTGATGCACTATTTCCTATTTAATACTGTACAGCCGCTTTGTCACAATTCTGTATTGTTAAAAGCGATATATAAGTAAAGGTAAAAATAAAATAAAATAATAATAATAAAAAAAAATTAAATAAAGTATGATATGCATGTTGACATAATTTGTGTTTATAAAAAAAAACTACATTGCTACATTTTTTGCTTGTTTTGCTAATTAATATTGCAAATTGATAAGTCTTACCATATTAGTTTAATGTATTATCTTAATTATGTACACACTGGTTTGTAGTGCAAACAGTTTTACTGCACTGTTATTCTCTTTATTTTCCTATAGCAGTTAATGAATCGTAATTCTCACCCATAGGTCTACTTCCATGTTGAGGAATAAGGTGGATATATGTATGACATTCATGTGAAAGACACATATGTGATACTGAGGTTCTTGAGCGGATGATAGATGCACTGTTTTGATGTATGAATGATGCTTTTGATTCTTTCATCATGTTCGATTTGTTTTTGATTTCCTTGGGGATGCAGCAGGCTGGCACATCACTCATTGAACTCTGTTGAAATCCCATTGAATTGCTGAAAATGATAGTGACTAACCCAATAAACTAGCTTTAACAGCTTGGCTCTCCCACTTTAAGCAGAATGAGATTATGAAAGGCTGAACGCTGGTATTAACCTGGTGATGTAATTACCTCTGCAGGTTGAGTGCTAATACAGTTATCAAGCATGCTGAATATCCACTAATGTGATTAGGAACTGACCCCTCCCTCTGCACTGGATTCTGATGTAAAGTGAACGTCCAGCTACGTCCGTTTGTCTTTCAGTTGACTTTGAAAGGGAGACAGTCCTCATCTGACCCTGACCTGAAGCAGTCACATCCGTTTAGGGTCAGTTGCAGTTTTAATGTGTGTAATTGGCTCTCTGGGCTGAGCTGTGCAAACTGATGTTTATAAATGAGAGGAAAACACAGGATGAGAGCACACCAAATTATTTTACAGGGTTTACTTTTAAATAAAAATAACGTTCTCTGTATTTTACATATAAAATGTTTTACATATAAAATGCGCTTGACCCTGAATTAGTTTTGCTTTTAGGGAAGGTTAGATGAAACATAACCTGGAGGAATGTGTAGCATGAACCTTATAATCTGAAGGCAAGTAAAACGGGTTCCCGTGGAGTGAAACTCATGACAGCACATTTAAAAAAAAAAATGAATACAATTATAATCAAATTTCCAATAAACCTCCACCCCGCCCAAAGGGATTTTCCACAAGCGTTTCAGCAGGAGAGACAGGGATGGAGAGAGAAAGTGTGTGTGTGTGCGAGAGAGAGAGTGAATGTGAGTGAAGGAACATTTCATTATTTGCAGGATTCCAGGCCAGAAATGTTCCATAGATAGGCTATAATTGTTACTCAAGGTCATGAATTTAAAAACAGGGCAGTGACAAAAGGCAACTGATGTCCTCACTAGGCCAGGTCGGTTTAAATTACACAGCACAAAGAATGCTGAGCGTGACCGTGCTGATAAAACCATAATTGGAGAGGATTATGGTGTCTGGATATATATCATATTTAGAGTTTACTATATGAAAACAGAAAAACAGAAAAAGGCAGAAGACAAAGGCTTGAGAGTCATAGAAACGCAGAGGATAAATATGATCACAAACACAATCTATTGGGAAATACACTGAAATAAAAAAAAAAAAATTGTAAATCAAACATTGAACATGTTGTACAAGTAAATATAATTTCAGTCTATCTATTTCAGAATTTAATGTTTAATTCAGTGTGTTACTTGTCGTTTCTTAATTATTTATGAGCTTAGCGCAGGTATATTTGTAGCAATAGCTACAAATACATTGTATGGGTGAAAATTATCACATTTTTTTAAATGCCAAATATCATTAGGATATTAAGTAAAGATCATGTTCCATGGAGATATTTTGTAAATTTCCTACTGTAAATATATAAAAACGTAATTTTTGGTTAGTAATATGCATTGTTAAGAACTTCATTTGGACAGCTTTAATGGTGATTTTCTCAATATTTATTTATTTATGTATTTGCACCGTCCGATTCCAGATTTTCAAACAGATGTATCCCGGCCACATATTGTCATAACAAACAATACATCAATGGAAAGCTTATTTATTCAGGTTTCAGATTGTGCATAAATGTCAATTAAAAAATAAAAATACAAATTGACCCTTATGACTGGTTTTGTGGTTCAGGATCACATTTTAAAATTTACTAAAAATTATCTCTACACATTTTGTTTTCAGAGTACATCATGAATATGTATTGATTTAATGATTCTATAAGAATCTGAAAACAATTATGCTTCAGTGAAAAAAAAATATATATTTTCATTTTGGTTAATTATTAAATTGTTACCTTAAAATCTCAGGAGGTACTTCAAGTAAATATAATAGGTGCAAGAAATTCCAGATGACAACAAGGTTGTATACTCTGAAAGACAAAAGACATAGTAATAGATGGTTAAATATTCAACTGAGTGACAATTAAAATAAACATAGTTTATATTTAGTTATAGTTAGAAACAAACAAACAAAATCACTGAAATGATTTTTGTAAATCCAGTGGTCAGATGTGTGTCACTAGTGACTGTTTTTGTGTGAATTTTGACAAAACTGTACGACTTTCTGAATGTATATAAGCAGTAGGCTATTTCAGAAAGGAATATTTAAAGAATTTAGGGAGAATGATTAAATTCTGAATCATTTATTGCTATTGTGTGAATAATATGTAATCATGTAATGAAAATAACTGTACTTTGAGTATTTTAAAAATGTAATGTAATCTAATTACAAGTACTTAATTTTTGGAATCTGATTACGTAATCCAGATTACATGTAATCAGTTACTATTCAACACTATATATTCTTCTTGTCATTTTAGAATCTCTTAGCGTGTCTTACAAACCAAACATGTCACAACAAATTTCTCTGTATTTGATTGACTGATTTCAACTGTCAAACTTAATACTTACATGACGTAAGTACCTTTTAAACATGATTTAGATGATAGTTCAGCCGTAGTGTGACAAATGATGTCATCCATCAGTCAGAAAACTGAAAGGCAATGGAGGAGGCTGAGGAATGAAACCTTCGCCTTGAACAGTGTGCCAGGATGTTAGAAATGTTTGAGTAAATATGCTCCAACACAAAAGAACACAAGACTCAGCTATAAGCGTAGCCGTTTACACAGGAAATCAGCAGTAATTTAATTTCTGACAGTCAGACGTTATGTCTATGTCTGCCATGCAAAGACTATTGACTGGCAGCATGAGTAATTAAGTCGGAGAGACAATATTGGATGAGGCGTGAGGAAGTGCTGACACATCAGAGTGTAAATAAGGCTTTGGCAGGGTTTGGCACTCCCCTTTTGACTCCGTAATCTGCAGACAAAATGTTTGGGTTCATTTCCACAAATGTGTAGGTTGCATAAAGCCCAGGGCTTTGTTTCCAAATCATCGTTTATTCCAAACAGATGCCTTATAATGTTTTAAGAGATTACACTTAGTCTACTATATGAGGTTCAATCTCAGTTTGGATTTCTGTTCAAGAAAAAAACAGATGACTATATAGCTTGTATTCATGTGATCTTACACTTTATCCAATTGATCCAATAACACAAAATCTTTCAAGGGCTAATTCTGCATGAAATGCCTTGTGCAAGTTAACCCTGTGGTACAATCCCAATCTCAGCTTGAATCTAGAGGACACACTGTCACTTCAGACTGATTGACTCACATGTGGAGAACCACCAAATGCCATTTATTAGATAATTAATGTCTGACTGGGACGAGCTTTGATTTTATTGACCTGGCAGGGTCTGATTGTGCTTTATTGATGCGCTACCATCACAGAACAGCTGAGTATTTGAAGCTTGACCATTTACTGAACACATACATAATTGGGGTCTCTGGGATCTCAAAGATGAAGACAGCCAAGCTGATCTCAGTATATGAGGGTTAACATTTACATGTATGCTCTTTGAACATAATTTTTGAAAAAGAAAGTGTGCATATTTTGTAAGAATCACCTAAGCCATTTTAAAGGGCGAGTTTGCGCAAAAACATAAATTCTGTCATCATTTACTCACCTGATATTCTTATATTACCATGACTGATATTCTTATGCTTTTTGGTATATACAGTGCCTCTATATCAGGATTGGCAGGTTTTCACAGCAAAACCCACCCAACTGCTACTCAAAACTAACCCAAACCTAGCCCAGTGGCTTTTCAGGGGGAAAAATAGCATTCCATTTGGTAAAATACACGTTTTTCGGCGGGGTTCCCTGGTAAAAGTTGCATTCCAGAGGCTAAATATCACGTTATTGGGTCGCTTTAACCCGTGGACATAAAAAAAAACATTTAAAAAAATATATATAAAATAGCTCAATTCCAGAAACACTTTTCCAAGACTTGGCAACACTGTTCTATACATTTCTGCAACACAGTAATGACGTACCGTAATGCATGTTTCGTAGCAGTTTCAAAGTTAAATGTCCAGAGGGTGGAGCTAAAATACACGTTCAGCACATGGACTGTGGCACATTTTTATTTCGTTGGTACAGGCACATATTGCTGGGTTGTTATTACGCTGTTTGAGGTACGTATTGCAGCTGTTCAGAATTCAAATATCTGGGGAGTGTTGCTAAAGGTTAATGCTCTATCGTGTTGAAACTATCCCCTACACCAAACCCAACCCAAAACCTTTTTTTGTAACTTCTTTATGCGGATGTGTTGAACCGTAGTTTCGCAGGGTTCATACCGGAGGTCTTCATCACTCAAGTGTGACACGTATCACGTGAGCTGCCGAGGTAAAACTACTCAATTAGAAAACTCACGCATATCAAGCTGTATATGTGACGACAACGTTCAAAAATATCAGTTTTCACATTACGCAGGATGTTAAAATTGTTCTGAAGTCATAACATAACATTCTGCAAGTAATTGTGTGAACTCTGTACCTGTAAGTCATGCTTTGTGTGAAAAGTAGTGCTGTCAAACGATTAATCGCGATTAATCGCATCCAAAATAAGAGTTTGTTTATTTTTGTTTACATAATATATGTTTGTGTACTGTGTATATTTATTATGCATATATAAATACATACACATGCATGTATATATTTAAGAAAATTTTGTTTATATTTAAAAAAAGTTTTCAGTTTTGTAGAAATGTATATAGAGACATGTTTTTCCAATGAGCCTATATTGGTTATTTTTAAATTGGTTCTTTATTGGCACCTATGGATCCATTAACGTTCATGGAACATCTTCAATTCACAACGGTTTTTATACTGAAAAAAGGGATTTTAAAATATTCTTCAAGAAAAGACAATGGTTCTTTTAAGAACTGTTGACTGAACGGTTCTTTGGGGAACCAAAAATGGAAGGGGGGAGAAAAAAAAAAAAAAAACTTTTAGAATCTTTTTATTTAAGAGTGTATTACTAGGGTAAACTGGGACATTGGGTAATGTGCATCACAATTTATGTTAACATTACCATATTCTAGTTGAGTTGTCTTGTGATTGAGGTTAAGAAGCTCTAGACTTAAATCACAATATATTCCAAGAATTTAAAGTGCAAAAACAATGTCACAGTTTAGCATAATTCACGCTTATATATCCAGTAAGAACACAGTACGGCTAGCAGGGAAAATGGTTCAAAGTCTTTTTAATTCAATATTGCTAAAGAGCAGACAATGTCAAAACAATATAAAAATGTTTGCGCTCATATACACTCTTAAACAAAGATTCTTTATTGGCATCAATAGTTCTATCAAGAACCTTAAACATCCATGGAAAATTTCAAATGCAGAAAAGGCTCTTTATAGTTGAAAAAGGTACTTCAAAATGGTTCTTTTAGGAACTGTTCACTGAAAGGTTCTTTGGGGAACCAAAAATGGTTCTTCTATGGCATCACTGCAAAAACACCCTTTTGGAACCTTTATTTTTAAGAGTGTATTTTAAGCTCTGATTACTGAAGCATTCTGATCTCAATCTGCTAGGGCAATTGTGATCAAAACAAGGGTTACACGTATGAGGAAAAAACAAAACCCATGCTGGTTTGATTCCATCACAGGTGGAGTCGGTCACTTTTGTAACTGAGCCAGAAGCTCCCACAGCTCTGCAGGAAGTGAGGCACAGTACCAGACAAGACAACCCAGGACATCCAGACAAGAGGAGGAGATGGGAACAAACACTGCTGGACAGAGAGTCCAACTGCTGCACCACTGTGAGGCAAAATATTTACTGTAAGTGATTGTGATGCATTGTCCATTAGCAGAAAAAAATAGGGCATCTCCATTTAGTATACATTGCTTTAAAGTACTTTAACTGGTCAAGTTGTCCTATAAAAGGAACAGTTTAAACATGAAATTATGTCAAGGTTTCCTAAACTGGGGTTCGTAAAGGAACTACAACGGAGGTTTGTGAGTTTAACTAAAGCTGATAATTAAATAAATAATAAATATGTAAATGAAAATAAATCATTTTAAAATAACAATAATAAAAACAAGTAAAAATAAGATTTTGTTTACCTGCATGTCATGTGGTAACAGATAGCTGTGAACATGCAAATAACGGCGTTATAAAGAAATGTCATTACTAACGGCGTGATTTTTTTTTTCAGTAACGAGTAATCAAACGAATTACTGTTTCCCCCGTTACAAAACCGTCACCGCGACTGACAATAATTTATTATAATATTATTATAATTTTATTTTTTCAGTTCATGTGAATTGATGCATAGTGTACCTGTATTTAATGAACTGTAAACTCTAGTGTGAAGGCACACAACTAGCTGTTGTTTTGTCTCACACACACACAAAGAAAGATACAGAGCGAGAGAGGCTTACATACCATGCAGAGTTGACGTCCTACATGTAAACAATATACTTTGCTGTATGTTCCTGTAAAAATAACGGAGCTCCTCTGGAATGCTTCAGCGTTTAAGCACTGTCGGTTTCTCCAGTAGTAGGCGGAACTAATGTGCAAATGACGATCTCATTGGCTGGCGCTCACCTTTTATCGTCCCTGTTTTGATTTCAGCAAATCACTTCGAGCGAACATAGACAACGTGATTAATATTCATGAAGCCAGTAGCTCATTAATCCTTAGTGTTTTATATTGTTATTAGTAGCAGAATTCATAGTAGTTTTGTTATCTAAATTATCATAATATCATATTATAATGCTTGACTGATTGATGCTAAGTGTACTTTCAGATATTTAAAAAACTGTGCCATTAAGCTTTATATATGTATAGTAGTCAACATTTAAAGTGGATCAAAACCTTTCATCAAAGTTGTCCTAAAACCAAATAATGGTTTCTTGTCTTAGGACAACTTAGATGAACTTTTTAAATCCACTTCAAATGTTGACTACTATATAATAGTATATCAGATATTTAATATTAGTCTGGTGAGTAAACTAAACATTTCATTAATTTCATTTACATTTCTTTCATTTAACATATTCAGTATTGGGGGCATCCAAGTTATTTGACAAATTTAAAAAGTATCTCAATAGTTACTTTTATAATGATGTAACTCAGTTACTAACTCAGTTACTATTTGTGAGAAGTAACTAGTAACTATAACTAATTACTTTTTTAAAGTAGCATGCCCAACATTGGTTGTTAAAAACAACAAACTGAATATGTTTGTATTATTTTGTATTTTTGTATTAATATGGTACAAGATTATCCTGTTTAAATCAATGTGATAAATGAGTTAGTTAGAAAGTAATCTAAAAGTAATCAAAAATTAGGCTGATTGTATTACCTAAAATGTGTAATGTAATGGATTACGTTGCTAACAACATTTTTTGTCATTTAACTATGAATCAGTAATGGACTACAATTTGTAAATAATCTACCCAGTTGACTGGAAAATTAACCTCTTCAATTTGGAAATTGTTGGTAATTTTCCATTGAAGACCAAATCTAAACACTTCCTGCACAATTCTCCATGGAACAATTCATATCGTGGCCAAGACAAAAAATGTCACGCTTTGTTTGACCTTTCTGGAGGAGCCTGGTGGCTGAGGAAGTGTGCGGAAAACTAAACCGACTTTATGATAATTACTATGGCCAGACTCAATGAATAATTTAGTGTTTAGAGGGAGAAAATGTTAACCAAGAGCTTCCACCAAAACATTTGCACACATGTAGTGACAGCCCTGCACCTGCTCACCTCCACCACAATTTCATTACCTAAAACAGACCATTTTATGTCCTTATCTACAAAAATACACTACGTATTCTCTAATTTCTCGGATATTGTGCTTACTACATCATATCTTATGCATGCAGAGCCCAGCTCATGCCCTATAGAGCAGCGCTGTTCTACACTCAACATCACATGGTGTTGCAATAGGGCAACATCTCAGAGGACCAGCTAATCACCAACACAAATATTCATTTTTTTCTTCTCTCTGGTTCTGTTTATGATTGCATACATATTTATGTTGTGTGTGTCTGTGTGTGTGTTTATAACCCATGTCTTGCTGTAGTTCCATGTAATGTATGAATTAATTCTGAGTGCTTACAGAATGCAGTAATTACTAGGGAGTGGCTGCTGATGTGCTGTGCATTATAAGCAGTTTTGATAACTAAATGAATGGACACTGGGGATCTAGTTTTTGATGTGAGAGGTGGGGGGTGTAAGCATGGATTTCTGGTATGTTTTACAGTCTGTCAAATACATCAGTGTTTTCTTCATAGGAATGAAGGCTTAACACAATATGAAAATAGTAAATGTGACCCTGGACCTCAAAACCAGTCTTAAGCAGCACGGGTATATTTGTAGCAATAGCCAAAAATACATTGTATGGGTCAAAATTATAAATTTTTCTTTTATGCCAAAAATCATCAGGATATTAAAAGATCATGTTCCATGAAGATATTTTGTAAATTTCCTACTTAAAATATATTAAAACTTGATCTGGAATTTTTGATTAGTAATATGCATTGCTAAGAACTTCATTTGGACAACATTTAAGGCGATTTTCTCAGTATTTTGATTTCTTTCTTTCTTTTTTTTTTTTTTTTTATTTATTGTCCTATCCTAACAAACCTAACCTAACTTATTTATTCAACTTTCAGATAATGTATAAATCTCTAAATTATGACTGGTTTTGTAGTCCAGGGTCACAAATGTTACATTTCATCCGTATGTCATTTCTGCAAGTGAGTAAAACAACTTATTGACATCTTTCTATATTATTTTTATATATGAAATTGCAACAACAGAAGTGTTACTTATGTTATACATGTTGGTTCCATGTGTTTTTTTTTTTTATATTTTTGAAGAAAAAATAAATTAATTAATTTGGTGTAACTGTAAAGTAAATAGTAATAACATATTTTCTTTAAACCTTACATAGAAGTGTGCAGGTTAATCTGTATTTTTAAGCTTAAATATAATTTGTGTTGAAAATAATAAGATTTGTTGATTTGTTGTGTTATATTTTTGCTAATTATTTATGCATAAATATCATTACTGTTGCAGGATTCATATGACTTCATTTCATGTGTCTTTTTTCTGCATAATGGTCACACCACATGACTTTTTTTTTTTTTTTTTTTTATTACACATGCTAGAACATATATTTTTTTTGAAAGTCATTGTAGCATATCAGAATAGTTATATTGACTGATATAAGTTGACACTCTTCAAATAAAAATTAAATAATAATATAATTTAATGTATTTTTATATTTTTTCAATAATTAATTGTTATGGAAAAATAATAAAATAAAATAAAATAAAATAAAATAAAATAAAATAAAATAAAATAAAATAAAATAAAATAAAAAATCATTGTTATCCAATTTTTCAGAAGACCTCAAATTCATCATCAGATTTCTTCGACCCAGGAAGGAGACACTAACTTACATGCACTCACTCTCATATTGCATCTCATATATTTTTTATAGTCTTTTTTTCTTCTCATGCCAAAAAAGAAGTGGGGGGTTTCGACCCCCATTTCATCCCAACCATTCCCCCTCTCCTGAATATCAATGACATCCTCTTTAAAAACATACATATTCTGTGGAATTTACCCTGTTCGGCATGCATAAAGAAAGGCCTGAAATATAGATTTATAGATTTTTTTTTCTCCTCCTCTCCAGGGTGGTGGAAGGTGGCAAAGTTAATTTAAAATTCACACAGTCAACATAAAGAAGGTGGTGAAGGTGCATGCATTAATAATTGTGCAATTTCAATAGTTTATTGAATGTCTGATTTATTTATCACCAAAAAATATTAGGATAGCCAATTTAACAATGTGGTTTTTAGTTGAAATCTCAACAGATGGCAGAAAATACACACTTTACACTGTATTTGAGATGCTATTTGGAAGTAAATATCTGTGTGTGATATGTTTTTTTATGCTTTTTAGAGTCCATCTGACAATTAAGAATTGTGGTATGCTGTGGAAAATGTAAACTGTCCTAAATCACATCACCCCGTGGCACTTTTTTAAAGACTCTATCCTATAATCTCCATCATTTTGCTGTCCATATCTAGAAACGGTGGCTATGTTCGACACAAAGCCCATTCCTCAGCACAGTGGCATATTTGATGTGACACAAACGCCGAGCAAAACTTTTCCCCGACCTCTACATCTCTATCTGTCTTATACATTATTCCAGTACAGCAAATCTGTAACATACTTCATTTGAGTCTTCAACCTCCATCCTGGTCTGGCAGACACATATTTAAAGTAGAGATGGATGGAGCGTCGGAGCATGCTCATATGTCACTGCGCCGCTTGTAGAGAGGGGAAATAAATAACGCTAGCATTGAACAGAGCTGGAGACAGAGTGTCAGAGCAGAGCTTGATCCAGGGTAGTAATACTGTGAGGTGTTAAATCAACAGCGGATAAATATGAACCCAAGGTTATTGAGTGTCGAGTGAGTGATAGAGACTTCAAGATGTTTGGCCCCAGCAAATCAGGTTGCCATGGAAATTGCATTGTACTTTGCACTTTGCCATCTCCAGACCCATGGCCACAAGTATATGGAGAAATCTCTGGATTTATATATTTATACACATATACAAAATATTGCTGCTCAATTCTTGTCTTTAGATTAAGGGCGGACATTAAGAAGCTATTTCTATGTACATCTCCTCCTATCTATCTGTCTGTCTGTTTATCTATCTATCTATCTATCTAAATAGTATTGAAAATTACTACTATCACACAGAATTTAGGATGGATCTATCCAGGGGTGGCAAATTCTGGACCTGGAGAGCGGCAGCCCTGCAGAGTTCAGCTCCAACCCTTCTAAAAATTCACCTGCCTGTAGTGTCCCAGTAACTCTTCAGACCTTGATTAACTTGTTCAGGTGTGTTAGATTAAGACTGAAGCAAAAGTGTCCAGGGCTGTGGCCCTCCAGGACCGACATTCACCACTCATCTATCTATCTATCTATCTGTCTATCTGTTTGTCTGTCTGTCTGTCTATCTATCGTCTCGTATGTCCATTCGAATGTCAGAGCTTTATGTACTATGTAACATTTATTGAAACTAAACTGCAAACTGCAACAGTTTCATAAATTATGATCATCTATCCATCTGTCCATCCACCTGCCTAAGTTTAATGTACTATTTAGCATTTATTGAAACTAAACTGCAAAAACAGTCCAAGAAATTGATTTTGCATCCATCTGTCCGTCCATCCATCCATCCATCATCCATCCATCCATCCATCCATCCAATTATTCATCCAATCATCCATCCAACCATCCATGCATCCATCCATCTATCTATCCGTATGTCTGTTTATCTATCCAAAAGATCTATCTATTCAGGGGTGGCAAACTCCGGTCCTGGAGAGCCGCAGCCCTGCAGAGTTTACCTGCCTAAGTTTAATGTACTATTTAACCTTTACTGAAACTAAACTGCAAAAACAGTCTAAGAAATTGATTTTTTTTTATCCATCCATCCACTCACCCATCCATCCATCCACCCATCCATCCAATCATCCATTTAACCATCCATGCATCCATCCATCCATCTATCCGTATGTCTGTTTATCCATCTAAAAGATTTTGATGTATAATGTAACATTTATTAACACTAAACTGCATAAACAGTCTAATTGTTCATCTATCCATGCATCCATCTATCCATGTGTCTGTCTATCTGAGAGATTTTAATGTACTATATAACCTTTATTGAAACTAAACTGCAAAAAGTCTAATTATAACTATCTATCAATCTGTCTATCTATCTATCTATCTATCTATCTATCTATCTATCTATCTATCTATCTAAATATTATTAAAAATTACTTCTATCACACAGAATTTACGATGGATAGTATGCACACTGGGATGCAGGAGTCTTATGCTGCAAACTGCAAAAACTACGGTGGCCAAGAAGTGCAAAACAAATCACAATTCTGAAAACAAAATAACAAATTACAAACGCAAACGCAAATATCAGAAAACACAATGACAAATTCGAAAACAAAATAAAAAGTCATAAAACACAATGACAAATCAGACAAACTGGAAAAGGTAGGTATAGTTTGAAACAGCGCTATTGGTTTGAGAATAGATTACTGCTGACTGGACGAGACATCTGTCAATCAAGGTATACAAGAAGAACAGCAGAGTCATGAAAGTTCAGAGATGGTCTTAAAGTAGCTCAGTTTAAATAAAATATTGTATGAATTGCCCTTACTATGGAATAAAAAATATACATGTACATTTACAACACTGTACTCTACCTTTATCAGTAGCCTATCTCTCTATTTTTTCTCCTTTTTATTTTCTTTTTGTGAAAACACTCGTCACACATTTCTTTTGATATTTGAGCAACTGGGAATGAAAAAAAGAGGATATAAATACAACATATTAAGAGGTAAACAGTCTTTTTATTAGGCAATTTAAACTGGAATTGAGTTATATCCAACAGCAGTAAGACACGTACAACCCCAAATCAGAAAAAGTTGGGACAGTATGGAAAACGCAAATAAAAAAATAAAGTAGTGATTTCTAAATTTACTTTGACTTGTATTTCATTGCAGACAATATGAACACAAAATATGTCATGTTTTGTCTGGTCAACTCAATTTCATTTGTAAATATACATCCTTTCCTGTCATTCTGACCTGCAACACATTCCAAAAAAGGTTGGGACAGGAGCAATTTAGGGCTAGTAATCTGGTAAATTGGTTAAATAATGATGTAATTTCAAACAGGTGATTGTAATTATGATTTGGTACAAAAGCAGCATCCAAGAAAGGTCTAGCCCTTTAGGAGCAAAGATGGGCAGAGGATCGCCAGTTTGCCAACAAATACGTGAGAAAATTATTGAAATGTTTAAAAACAATGTTATCAAAGAAAGATAGGGAGACATTTGGATATTTCACCTTCAACAGTGCATAACATAATCAAAAGATTCAAGGAATCTGGGGGAATTTCAGTGTGTAAAGGACAAGAGCGCAAGCCTAAGCTGAACAACTGTGATCTCCAATCCCTCAGGCGGCACTGCATCAAGAATCGTCATTCATCTATAAGCGTTATCACCACATGGGCTCAGGACTACTTTGGCAAACTTTTGTCAAGTACCACAATACGTAGTTACATCCACAAATGCCAGTTAAAACTGACTGTGCCAAAAGGAAGCCCTATGTTACCAGTGTCCAGAAGCGCCGTCGACTTCTCTGGGCTCGGAGGCATCTGGGATGGACCATCACACAGTGGAAACGTGTACTGTGGTCAGATGAATCAGTATTTCAGGTATTTTTTGGGAGAAATGGACGCCTTGTGTTCCGGACCAAAGAAGAAAAGGATCATCCAGACTGTTACCAGCAACAAGTCCAAAAGCCAGGGTCTGTCATGGTAGGGGGTTGTGTCAGTGCCCTTGGCAAAGGTAACTTGCACTTCTGTGATGGCACCATTAATGCTGAAAAATACATGGAGATCTTGGGAGCACAAACTGAGCTACTTTAAGACAATCTCCGAATGTTCACGACTTTGCTGTTCTTCTTGTATACCTGGATTGACCGATGTCTCGTCCAGTCAGCGGTACTCTGTTCTCAAACCAATGGCGCTGTCTCAAACTATACCTACCTTTTCTGGTTTGTCTGATTTGTTGTTGTGTTTTCTGACTTGTTTTGTTTTTTAGATTTGCGTTCACGTTTGTAATTTATTTTGTTTTCAGAATTGTGATTTTTTTTTTTTTTTTTTTTTTTTTTTTTTTTTTGTTTGTCACTTCTGTCACCAAAAAAAAAAAAAAAAAAAAAAAAAAAAAAAATTGTACTAATTATAACTATCAATCTATTTATCCATCCATCCAATCAATTTGTATGTTTTTCTATGCATCCGATAAATTTTAATGTTCTATGTAACATTTATTGAAACTAGACAGCAAAAACTGTTTAATTATAACTATCCGTCCATCCAAGAAATCTAGATGTACTATTTAGCATTTATTGAAACTGAACTGCAAAGTCTAAGAAATTAATTGTCCGTCCATTCATCTATCGTTCGTCTTGTCTGACTGTCAAGAGTCTTATGTATTATGTAACGTTTATTGAAACTAAACTGCAAACTACAACAGTTTAATAAATTATGACCATCTGTCCATCCACCTGCCTGTTTGATGTACTATTTAACATTTATTAAAACTAAGCTGCAAAAACAGTCCAAGAAATTGATTGTTCATCCATCCAATTATTCATCCAATCATCCATCCATCCAACCATCCATGCATCCATCCATCTATCCGTATGTCTGTTTATCCATCCAAAACATTTTGATGTATAATGTAACATTTATTGACCCTAAACTGCAGTCTAACTATAACTATTCATCCATTCAGTTATCTATCCATCCATCCATGTGTCTGTCTATCTGAGAGATTTTAATGTATTATGTAACATTTATTGAAACTAAACTGCATAAACAGTCTAATTATATCCATCCATCCACTCATCGCTCCAGTTTAATTTGAAGGGTTCAGAGGGGGGAACTGTTAAATCAGCTGTTTTTGGTGCAAAATGCTACAAAAGGGTAGAATATGACTTGTTTAAATGCAGAAAAAGTTTAGGACTGAGGAACTGACATACTGTAGTGTTATGGAGAGGGCAAAAGGTGTTACCAGAGTTTAGGGGGAACAGCTGCCGCCCCTCAAGCAGGCACTTTACACAAACTGTTTCAGTAAAAACCCCATCTGTTAAAATGATGGCCAGGAGTGTGCGAGTATATTTCAAATCATTTTGGCCAAAGGCATGCATGGCCGAAACAGAATGTGTGCATATGTGTTTGAGTGTGAAGAAGAGCATGTGTTATCTAATTTGTGTTTTAGTGACACCATTGTTCTGAGAAAGCATGACAGTGTAACAGTACAGCCTGTTATATTGCACTGCTTCAGAGATGACCCAACAAGGTTAATTTTGATTGTTTGGTATTTGAGCATCAACAAAACAAAATCTATTTATCATATGCAATTCAGCACCATGAGCCATTCATTAGAGTTGTTCGCTAAGGCAAAAGGGTCAAGGTTTGGATAGTGTTGGAATGGTGCTATTTGCAGGTGAATTTCTGCTGGTGATTGCTATAATTACACCATCTAATTCTAAAAGCTTTGATAACCATTAAAAATGAGCAATATGTTTATATGAAAATATACACTCATAAATCATATGGCATTTACAGCTCAGGTAAACTACTCAAAATTGTGTTTGTGTATATATATATATATATATATAAGACAGACCTCAAAGGTGCCTTGAAGGAAGCCTTGGGGGACAGACTTCAGTATAGCTCCATTATGTGTAAGAGTCCTTCAGTTGTGAACCGTTGATACAAATTGAAATGTAATGGATTATATCAAAAAAGTAATTGCTTCCATTAAAAGACTATGAGAGTTCAAACTTGTGTGCAAGACAAATCCAAGGAGCTCAACACAGTTTAACTGAGACTCTCAAACAAAGTAATGAGTTAGAATATGATCCATTTCATCTTTTATTTTTATCTCTTAACAACCGTAAATGGCAACATTAAACTAGTTGAGCCTAGAGGGCACTTTCAGTGCCCCTAAAGACACCTAACTCATCTCTCCATTTTCACTCCAGCCATGTCCATTTAACCCACCAACTGTCTTTTTCTATTAAAAAAAAAGTCTACTGGGGCAGTCTACAAGTGTCAGAGCCTCTCTCTCTTTCTTTCTCACTCTCTCACTATGGATTTGAAATAGCCCTAGTTGCCTCATTTAAGTTGGTAAAATGACATGGCTTCCCGTCGGCCCCAATCTTGAGAGGAGGTGCAGCAGTAGGGGTTTATGTGTGCGCTCATGCATGTGTGTGTGTGTGTGTGTTTCCAGCAGTGAGGTTCTGGGGCATTAATGACACTGACTCCACATGGGAACCACCAACCATCATCATTTCTATCCTTCCCGTATGTCCTCTTTGCTTCAAGGTCATTCACAATGACTGACGCAAAAAATAAAATACAGACAGTGTAACACACTATTAGGAACTATGCATTCTCAAAATTGACTAGTCAGTGGTTTGACGGACTAGTTGACTTTAGGTTTAAAGGAAGGCCTATATAATTATGCTGTTTTCAAATGTCACTCAGTCTGAACCTTTTCATTAGACGCGTGTTTAAAAATAGCTAGACAAAGCACAAAGGAAAAGAGCAGAATGGCCCCAAGATGCTTCTGTTTCTTCTTCTTCTTCTTCTTCTTCTTCTGTGGTTGAAATTAACTTCTAAAGAATTAAAAAAAAACAAACAAAAAAAAGAGTACTTTCTATTTTCACAGGATGACAATTGTGACCTATCCCATACACTTATATTTCTAATGAAAAATAGCAATTAATCAATAAATAATGAATCAAATGTTGTAGATTTAATAAGTAGAAATTTAATTGTTAAAAATCTCTTTTGCATTTTGTTTAAAAATGTAGTTGTATTACCATTACATTTGCAGCAGACAGCTAAGACGAATGCTGTCACTTACACAAAGTTTGAGAAAAGAAAAGAAAAGAAAAGAAAAGAAAAAAAAAAAAAATGAAACAAAACAAAAAACTTACAATGCTTAAAGCCTGGTAGTATTTTTAATAGATGCTAGTATGTTGCCAGTTCTCTTGGATTTCTTCAAGTCAAGTCAAGTTACCTTTATTTATATCCACTGTTTCTTTTCTTTATTTCTTTTTTTCCTTCTTCTTTCTCTATACGACTAGGCTGGCCATTTGTAAATTTTATGGGTCTCGCTTTATGGGTCTGCAAATTGGTGTGTCTTACTATATTATTTTAATGTATTACTTAACTATAAACACACTGGTTTGTAGTGTAAACATTGCCATTTACTGCACATTGTTATTCTTCACATTATTTCTCTATAGCGGATAATGTACTAAAAGTCTCACCCATAGGCTAACTTTCACGTTGAAGAAAAAGGTGGATACTGCTTTATACAATACAAATTGTGTCAAATCAACTTTACAGTGTTAAACAGGAAAAGAGTGTCAATAATGAAAAAGAACAATAGTAAGTTTTGTTCATCAAGTTCATCATTGATTTAGTGATGTCATCATCCAGCTCATCTCAGTTCAGATAGTATCTTTGCAATCAAATCAATATTGGCCTAAATTAAGTGTCCCCAACTTAGCAAGCCAAAGTAGCAACAGTGGCAAGTAACTAAAACTCCATCCGTGACAGAAATTAAGTGAAAAAAAAAAAAAAAAAAAAAAAAAAAACCTTGGAAGAAACCAGGCTCAGTCGGGGAACCAGTTCTCCTCTAGTAAGATGAAACCAGGATGTGGTTTAATTCCAGGCTGCAACACAAGTCAGATTTGTGCAGAGTACTCTGGTTCTCGTGGTCTGCCAGTGTGATCTCAGGATCTTCATCTCCATGCTGAGCAGCGAGTCCAGCAGCAACAGCAATAATCCTGCGCTAAAGTGCATTTTACAAATTCAAATAGTGCCGCATCAAGAAACTACAGGTTTTACCGCAGGAAAATCAAACGTTCATTGGTTCTCACCTGCATTTATCACAGATTACGACATGCTGTGTTTCTGGTGAGGTGTGTTTTGAACAAAGTCCTTTTAAGGCAAGTCTTTTCACTCGGCGGCCATCTTTGAAATGCCTCTCGGGCAGGCAAGTGCAGCTCCTGTCTATTTGAATGGGGAAACATCAAATTCTCCAAAACTTCTAACAGCAGCTGCAGTGATGCGCTGATTTTACTAGTCAAGGATTAGCTCTTACATTAAGAAGGCGGGGCTTCACGTAAACATAATGATCTTTCCCCATTTAAAACTATACGAGTGACAAGCCTTGGGAATTCTGTAGTCTTTGGTTTTGAATGATGCGCAGGCGCCTTCACGGAGTAGATAGGGAAAATAATCTGGATAATGTTTTCAGTGGTTAACAACTTAAATTCTGCTCTGCACCTCACACAAAACTTTCATATTCCGCCAGAGGACTGCAGCTGCAACGAATCATTATTTGGACTGCTTTTTGGTACTGCGTTCAACATTTTTGCAGTAAATAAATGATTGCGATTGCACTTATTTGTCTGTCATGTTTTTCTTTATTACTGTTCAGAGAGAGTTATGGTTAGGTTTAGAGGTAGGAGTGGGATTCGCGACTATAAAAACATATTTTTTATTCTATATTGTTACTAATAAAACGGTAATTTCCCTGCATATTTTAGTCAGTTACCTTTTATATCCTTTTATATTCACTATAAAATGGGTAAGTTTAGGTTTGGGGTGGGTTAAGGGGCTAAACATCTAAATAGCTTATTAAAGGAGAAGTCCACTTCCAAAACAAAGATTCACATATAATGTACTCACCCCATTGTCATCCAAGATGTTCATGTCTTTCTTTCTTCAGTTGTAAAGAAATTATGTTTTTTTAGGAAAACATTTCAGCATTTATCTTCATATAATGGACTGATATGGTTCCCCGAGTTTGAACTTCCAAAATGCAGTTTAAATGCGGCTTCAAACGATCCTAATGCGGTTGTAAACGATTCCAGCCGAGGAAGAAGGGTCTTATCTAGCAAAAGGATTGGTTATTTTCATTAAAAAAAAAAAAAAAAAAATACTTTTTATTCTCAAGCGCTCGTCTTGCCTTGCTCTCGTTGAACTCTGTGTATTCTGGCTCAAGACGATTTGGGTATGTCGAAAAACTCCAATCGTATTTTCTCCCTCAACTTCAAAAATCATTTCAAAATCATCCTACATCACTGCAGAAGTACCAGCCCAGTGTTAGCAAAGTGAACATGCAGAAAAGATCAAACACCCTCAACAAAAAAGGTAAAACAGTGATATAGGACGATTTTGAAGTTGAGGGAGAACATGAGATGGGAGTTTTTCGACATACCCTAACTGTCATGACCTAGAACAAAAACAGTTTAGGCAGGGTGAGACAAGATGAGCGTTTGACATTAAAAAGTATATAAATTGTATTATTTGTTATGAAAATAACTGATTGTTATGCTAGATAAGACCCTTCTTTCTCAGCTGGGATCATTTACAACCACATTTGGGATTTTTTGAAGCCACATTTAAACTGCATTTTGGAAATTCAAAATCAGGGCACCATATCAGTCCATTATATGAAGAAAAATGCTGAAATGTTTTCCTCAAAAAACATAATTTCTTTACAACTGAAGAAAGAATGACATGAACATCTTGGATGTCAGTGGGTACATTATATGTGAATCTTTGTTTTGGATGTGGACTTCTCCTTTAATAAAATTAATAAAGTTTTAGCATCAATAAATACATACAAAAATGTAAATTTTGTGCCTCTAAACGTTACGTATAAATACCTACATATAAACAATGAGACCAGGCTGCATGGTCATGTGCCGATGGTCTTCACAGAGGATCTGTTTCTGGGGCTCATCTAGTTGACATGGTCTCCTCACATTGCTTTCATCAACAAAGCCTAGATTATTACTGTGATACTGCAATTTAAACCACATATTAGGTTGCACTTCCTTAAAAATTGGTCAGTAGTTCCATTTTGTTTACTAACCAAGGCCATTTGTTCACACTCTCCAACAAACACCAACAGTTTAAATATTGTAGACTTCAATTTAGATGTTGGAACACACAATTGTTATGTTTACACTGACCCAAAAAAATGAACACAACAGTTCAGCAAGACCCCATAACCTTTTCTTTCTGTCTTTGAGCAGGCAACATACAGTAAAGTAGCCTGCTAATTTTTAGTCAGTCTCCATTTTGTTTGCTCAGAGGTTTCAGATTTCTCAATCCTGAACACAGTCTTCTGAACACAGTTCCTGTGATGGTGATTGTTGTCTTGTCCTGCACGTCTTGCTTTCTCATTAGCTTTGCTCCGCTCACCTGGACTCGTGTTCCCTCGTCTGTCTGCTGCTCAAAAATTCAGTCCCCAAGCCGTCATCAATGGGCAGAAAGTGTGCAGTCATTTAGTTAATTAAAATCTGGAGGGCATCAGGCACCGGCGGGCCTTGCGCCCCACATTTTGGGTACAGCGTAATTACGGAGTAGCGCAGACTAAAATGGCTGCTCGCTACCGGGGACTTCCTGCCAATGCTTTTGAATATTCATCAGCAGTAGTTAAAGGGGGGATCGGCGGCTGTTGTTTGTGGGGATGAGCTACCGGCCCCTCAGGGGTCCCGTCTCCTGCTACCATCTCTCGCTGTGACAGAAGTGGAGATGGCTGGAAGACTCTCTTTAAAATGATAGATCGTAATACATGAAACGAACATATACTTTGTGAAAATTGGAGGGTGTGTGCCAATGTGCTGGTTTCCAACCTAAAGGCCCTCAAGTGGACAGTCTATCCAACATGGCTCAAGGTTTCTCATCTCTCGCCTTTGAAATGGCTTCAGTATGATAAGAGTGCATAACCATCAAACATGGGCAATTATCTTCAAAATAGACTGCCATGTGTTGGCAGAGCAGTAGAGAGATATACTGGCAGCATTGTGGTGTTTCTGGCAAGAGGGTGATATACTTGAATAAATTGGAAATAGAATAGGATTGGTAGCAACATCAAATCCCCATCAGATTACAGAGTGAGGAGGAGAAACCACAGCAGTCGTGGTAAGCACATGCTTTTTGAAGATTCTCACACCACAGATTGTATATTAAAATATGTCCACAGTTCCAGGAAAGCAAGACAAAGTCGTAATTTAGTGCTGATGGAGAGAATAAATGGATCCAGATGGCTCATTGTCTAACTGGATACGAATACAGTTTATTTGGAAAGACAGACAGTCACTGTGAGAGAGCGCAAGAATGCCAAAAACAACAAAATAGCTGTTTTTTTAATGGCAGCGGCAACTCTGAATTTACATGTCATACATAAATGTAAAAATTTAAGTGAAGCAATGTAAGTTCTCAATGAGGAGTTCGGTAAGTTTGCACTTTGGTTACAGTTAGTTATAAAAAGATATAATGGATTATTATGAACAACTTTACTTAGTATTCTAATGATTTTTGGCATAAAAGAAAAATCTATCATTTTTAACCAATACAGTGTATTTTTGGCTATTGCTACAAATATACTCGTGCTACTTAAGACTGGAATTGTCTTTATCCTACTACATTATAGTATTTTTCTCACACACTACAAATGTGTCTTTATACCAAGGGTGTCAAACTCATTTCCTGGAGGGCCGCAGCCCTGCAGAGTTTTGTTCCAACCCTGCTCCAACACATATACAATGCAGTTTTCAATTAAGCCTAAAGGACTTGATTAGTTGGATTAGGTGTGTTTAATTAGGGTTGCGTCTAAACTCTGCAGGGCTCCGGCCCTCCAGGAATTGAGTTTGAGACCCCTGCTTTATACAGTATGTGACATTATATGTATATGTGTGACAATGTATATAGCAGTCTTGGAGTTCCCTTTAAAGAGGAGCATCAAAAAATCTTTTCAAGCAGTTATACATTGGGGCTGATAAACCACTTTGAGGTTGTACTTGTAATTTCTTTAAGCTGCTTGAAGTACAGGTGTTAGCTAAATGACAAATGAGCAAGTAAATTAATTTATGCATGTATCTCAGCATGGTAGTTTGCATTCATTGACTTTACTATCTGGATTGCACAACATGCTTGTTTGTTCCATCAAACATCTACATGTCTCCAGCATGCACTTGGACATGATAATGCTGCTAGACATGCTATAAACACTTCATTTACGATAGAGGTGTGACAGGCTGCCTGAGCTTGCATTACTAAACACTTGGCACAAGGCTGTATCATGCGTCCTGAATCTTAACTGAGAATATCACTATGCTTCACTC
Organism: Labeo rohita; assembly: GCF_022985175.1. NCBI lineage: Eukaryota > Metazoa > Chordata > Actinopteri > Cypriniformes > Cyprinidae > Labeo > Labeo rohita. The sequence continues at coordinate 26,309,276 of NC_066885.1, read as the reverse complement.
AACCTTTAAGTGTCTTTTGCTGCAAATACAAGTTCTACACAGGTTCACTTTGGCATAAATAGCCCGGTTAGTAGAGTCTCCTGGGAGAGATTTACTCCTTCGTTTGAACCTCTGAAACGTGGCTCGCGGCACCCTCAGAGGATATCAACAGGATTTGTGCACAAGGTCTATGCTTTGGCATTAAACAATAGATGTCAAAAAATAATAGTTTTCAGTTTTTGTTATTAGAACATTACTGTGTATTGCTTTTTAAAATTACTGCTTATAGAAATGGTGGCAGTTGTAATCAGATCTGTGATGTTTCCTGAATTGTGGTGCTTCAGAAAGGAAATTTGAGCAAGTGTTATGGAAGATGAATCTGATAGGTCTGTTTTTCTAATTTATTGTTAACTAGAGATATTATATTTCCATCTTGTTGAATCCTGAGAAATTGTATGTAATAATATACTCTTAAGCTTAAAGGAGAAGTTCACTTCCAGAACAAAAATGTACAGATAATTTACTCACCCCCTTGTCATTCAAGACGTTCATGTCTTTCTTTCTTCAGTCATAAAGAAATTATGTTTTTTGAGGCAAACATTTTAGGATTTTTCTCAACATAGTAGACTATGGTGCCTGTGAGTTTGAACTTCCAAAGTGCAGTTTAAATGCAGCTTCAAAGGGCTCCAAACGATCCCATCTGAGGAAGAAGGGTCTTATTTAGTGAAACAATCTGTTATTTTCTAAACAAATTGACAATTTATATACTTTTTAACCTCAAATGCTCGTCTTGTCTAGCTCTGCGTGAACTCTGTGCATTCTGGTTCAATACAGTTAGGGTAGGTCAAAAAACTCCCATCTCATTTCCTGCTCCAACTTCAAAATCGTCCTTGCCGTTTGACCCTCCTTGCACGCTTACTATGTAAACACTGGGTTGGTACTTCTGCAGCGAAGTAGGATGATTTTGAAGTTGGAGGAGAAAATGAGATGGGAGTTTTTCGAACATACCCTAAATGTATTGAACTGAAGTTCACGCAGAGCTAGACAAGATGAGCATTTGAGGTTGAAAAGTATATAAATTCCACTTTTTTTTTTAGAAAATAACCAATGATTTCGCTAGGTAAGACTCTTCTTCCTCGGCTGGGATCATTTAGAGCCTGCATTTAATCTGCATTTTAGAAGTAGAAACATAATTTCTTTATGACTGAAGAAAGAAAGACATGAGCATCTTGGATGACAATGGGGTGAGTATATTATCTGTAAATTTTTGTTCTGTAAGTGAACTTCTCCTTTAAGTTAATGAAATCTATTAAAGGATTAGTTCACTCCTGAATGAACATTTCCTGATAATTTTCTCACTTATGCCATCGAAGATATTAATCTTTATTCAGTTGAAGAGAAATTAAGGTTTTTCAGGTAAACGTTCCAGGATTTATCTCCATATAGTTGACTTCAATGGGAGCCAGTGAGTTGAAGGTCCAAATTGCAGTTTCAATGCAACTTTCAACCCAGCCGAGGAATAAGGGCCTTGTCAATCAGCCCAATATTTTTAACCACAAATGCTCATCTTGCACTAGCTCCACGATGCACATCTATGACTTCATGCAGTAAATAGTCAAGTTGGAAAGGTCAGATGAAGTTTGTGTACTCCAGTTCAAAATTGTAGGGTAGGGTGAAAAACTCCATCTCCATTTTTTCCTCCAACTTCAAAATCGTTCAACATCATTGTTGATGTGTTCCTCAGGGGAAAAAAGCTGTCATATAGTTTTACAAGACTTGGAATATAAAACAAGACCACTTTTCTGGAATTTGTTTCTCTTTTTTGGACTATAAAAGCCTGGAGTCACACTGTGCTTTTATTGTAAGAGTAGCAAGAACATGCAAACATTGCAAGACATGCTTGCGAATTTCCTCATTCCAGTCACTATGGGTAAAGAGTGTTTGATAAATAAGAAATAAACAATGTAAAAACAAAAAGAAAGTGTTTGGAAAGACGTAGTTTTGGACAAAATTCAAATTTTTGCATGAACTATGCTTTTAAAAACCAAGACTTACTTGTAGAGGGTGAAAGAATCAAATGTCGCATGGAGAAAAACAAAGAATATCTTTTGAGTTGCTGCTTCTGTGCATGTGTGTGCATGTGTTTGTCCCTCAGGTTGTTGTGTCTGTCTGTGTTGAGCTGTATGAGCTCCACACACAGCATCCCGTCTCTCTGGCTGTGCTGAGAGGGATTTGGCTCTCACGCTGCTCCAAAGAGAATCCGCTGTTCCCTCTGCAGGATGCGTCTGTCAATGGAGAGAAGTGTTATTGCAGATTTGCCCTGCAAGCTCACACCTCAGGTTCTGCTGCTCAGCTGTGTATTTTTATTTATTTATTTATTTTATATCACATCTGCGTTGGTTGATTTTGCTTCACCTTGTTCATCTTTGTCCTTCAAGAATTTCTTTTATTCAATCTCCGTAGGAAACACAGCTGGAGTGTGTTGCTGAAATGTAGCCTGAATGCATTTCGAACATGTCAGTGCATTCTGTGCACAATGAACCTTGTCTTGCATGGAACCGTTAAAGAGATCTCTGCGCATCTGTGACGCACCCTGGTGTATTGAGCTAATATTGAACCTGACCCGCAACTCTCACAGTGTCCTTTTTCCATACCTGCTGGGAGACATTTGCATCCTGTCTGATTTCATCAAGTCTGAGACCCAGCACGCCCCGGTTAGCCACCAATCGGTCGCCGGGATGGATGACTATACTTGCACAAGTGGACGCTGGGAAAACAAGGGTGTGTGATCACTGGTACATCGCACTGATTAAAAGAGCACCTGCATATGAGGAAGAGTCCCCAGAAAGAGAAGAAAGGGCTTAGGATGAGAGGCATCTGCCTTGTAATACAGGCAAACAGATGGACACTCGTGTGGGGGTCCCACAATGTTGGTTTAGAAAACATTTTGATTTTTATATTAACTGCTTTGAATAGACAGATCTCATAATTAACAGTCACTGCAAAAATATATATTCTGGTGAACATTCTTTTGTAAATGAGCTTTGTGAAAAACAGTTTGTGGCATATTTGTGGCAAATGTTCATAACCAAAACTGACTCATAGTCATACTCAGTTCACTGAGTGCATTGTACTAACTGCTTTGAGCTATTCACAAGCTGTGTCCAAAATCGCATACTAGGTAACTATGAGTAGTTATATTTGACGAAGAACTTATTTTGCAACTCTTATAAAAGCAGGCTATATGCATATGAGTTTATATAATTATATATTATACACTACCAATCAAAAGTTTTTGAACAGTAAGTTTTTTTTTATATTTTTAAAGAAGTTTCTTCTACTCACCAAGCCTGCATTTATTTGATCCAAAGTACAGCAAAAACTGTACAATTTTGAAATATTATTACTATTTAAAATAACTGCTTTCTATTTGAACAGATTTTAACATGTAATTTATTGCTATGATTTCAATGCTAAATTTTTAGCATCATTGCTCCAGTCTTCTGTGTCACATGATTATTCAGAAATCATTCCAATATGCTAATTTGCTGTTCAAGAAACATTTATTATTATTATTATTATGAATATTTAAGACTTCTTTTTTTTCAGGATTCTTTGATGAATAGAAAGATTCAAAGATCAGCATTTATCTGAAATCAGCAAATCAGAATAGTATGATGATTTTTGTAGGATCATTCTGCTGGAATAAATGACATTTTAAAATAGATTTAAATAGAAAATTTATTTTAGAAAGTAAAAGTATTTCAAAATTGTACTGTTTTGCTGTACTTTGGATCAAATAAATGCAGGCTTGGTGAGCAGAAGAGAGACTTTTGACTGGTAGTGTATATACATATTAAACATATCTGAGGAAAACAGCTAGTGGAGTATTTGTGGAAAACATTGTAGCAAAACTTTTGTAAACACATTTGCCTAAGTAACATACAGCACAAGCTGTGTCATCAGATTAATGCCCAAATGATTAGAAGAATTTTTATTTTTTTTTTATGAATCAGGATTCTCAAAAACAGACTTGAACTCGCCTGTGAAACTCAGACTCTGTGAGTTGTGATATGATCTGTTTTAGGTTGTTGTTTGGTAACCTTAGGTTTTACGTTACAGATAATAGGTTGTTGTAGATATATCACAGTAACGGCAGTTCATTGTTTATTTTTAAATTCAAAATGGGTGTACCTGAAAACTGACTCATTTTTCAATGAGGGAATTAGTTGTACCAATGTATTTGAACTCATGAATTCATTACCTGCGTTCAAAATCGCAAACTGAGTAGGTATTACATTTGATGAATGTATTTTGCAACTGTTAAAAAGTAACTGCAAATATTAGGTTATATGTAGCCTACAGTATAAACGAACATTCTTATTAAGGCCCCGATCACACGGAACACGTTTTTCGCACCACACTTCCTTTTTTTGGGTGACTTTTAAAAAAAGAGCAGTGCGTTGCGTTTTTTTATGTTGCTAGGCAACCATCAAATCAGCCTTCCTGTCAATTTAATCAAAGGATTATAGCGCAAACCCTCTAAAATCTTTGGTTTTTAGCTGTTAAGTAAATTGTTGTATCAGCAAAAACCTTAAAACATACAGCTCCAGATAACCTACGACACCAAAAGTTTCTCCTCCATCACTGCAGTCTCCAGACTTTTTAACCAACCGTAAAACTTTCATCACCACAACAGAAGGCCCGCCTCTCTATTCATTCGATTGGACAATGGAAAAAGACGCGATGATGTCAGGCGCTTTTCTGCTCAGAGTTGCTTTTTTTTTTCAACTTCAGGCGCCCAGAACGCTCCGACAAAAACGCGATGTGCCCGGGGCGCATAAACAGAGCGCATAACGCTCACTGGCAATAGAAAACAATTTAAAAAAGGTGCCTCTCGCTGCAAAAAAGCGTTCTGTCTGATCAGGGCCTAACGGCGTATTTCCACTATAGCGTCAAAACCACGCTCAGTGCCGCTGGCAATGCTACAACGCCACTGTTTTGGGGCGTGTGAAATCTAGTGCAAAGCACGCCTCTGAAAACAATGTTTACTCCATGTTTGCGTTTCATTTTCTTATTTTAACAGTATAACGTAACGTAACGGCATATTTCCACAACAGCGTAGCGAGTGGAGAGGGGCGGAGGGTTTTCCATTCATTCCTATGGAAGCTGAGCGTAAACGCTCTTGAGGAGCATTATGGGATTGAAAGCAGCACAGAGAAAGCGCTGAGAGCGCTTTCCTGTAGTGGAAATACGCCGTAACGGCGTAGTTCATCGATGGAGCAGCTGAGCTGATCTGAGAGAGAGAGAGAGAGAGCAAGATGCAGTGCAGAGTGTGTGCAGAGCAGGGGATGAGAGGAACAGGATTGAGAACTACTGCTTTAGAACATTGATTTTGAAACTTGTGAATCCATTAGAATGGTTAGAAAACAGAATCACGATTGATACTGCATATAAATAGATTTTTACGTGCACCCCTAGTCTTCTTCGTCTTTCTCTTTCTTCTTTTCCTCTTCCTCTTCTCGTGATTACATAGAAAATCAATGGAAAAGTTTTTGGAATGAAAAAACGCGTTCTGTGTGAATGGCCCCTAATATTGTCATTGTCATGTGACTTACGGGCTGTTTTTCAGCTGAGTCACTTCACGTCCATTCACAAATCCTTTCCGTGGCTTCGCATGCGCACTTTGGAATCTCGTAATAATATGTTTACCTACTGTTTTATGAATATTGAATGCGGAGTTACTTCACACAGTTTTTCACCTAATTTAGTGAGTGAGTCTGATTCAGACATCTCGCCCACGCATTCGTGAATCATTTTTACAAATCGAACATCATTCATGATTCATGATGCTTATAGTCCAATTCAGAAAGTGCTGCCGTCCGCTCTAAGTAAACAACGCCAAGCACACTGACCTACACAAACCAAACTATTCAGAGTACGGTGAGTAATATGATAATAAGCAGTTCTAAGAGATGATAAATGCTCTTAAAGGTTTTCCTGATTTTTGCCTTGAAACAATTTTAGTAGCAGCAGTCTTGAAGCCTAAGAACATCTTATGTTATTAAGGACAGATCATCGTAATAATCTATTTTATTGTTATCTTCAAGCCAACGTCATTTTCTGTGTAATCTAAACAATCTGTTTTATTTTTCTGTGGCACATGCTAACAGGTAAAATCAGCCTAAAAGTGTAAAATTTGTGGGCAAGAAAGGTTCATTGTTGATTATACTGTGAATAGTGTAACAGCTCACACACACAAATCGCTTTCAAACTAAGCAGCTTTTCAACTTGGATCTGTTGCAAAAGCTGCATGGATTCCTATTGAAATGACTGGATTCTGCCCACAGAAATTCACAGAACAACGATAAATATGACCGGATCATAAAGATTAGGGTTTCCACAGGCTAGCGTGCCTTGATGGTCTAGTTTTGGGCACTTGTCTGCTGGTTAGGCTCAGGAACACCAGCTAAAACTACTTTTTTCTCCCGCATAGCATTATTTGAGTAAGAGATTGCTGGGAGTGCCATGGTGCTAAATTGTAAGAGTTATGGCAATAGTGTTTCAGCGAGATGCGGCTGTTTTCATAGCCCTGCTCGTCAACCACCTACTCTTACGACCAGCTGTCAGGACGTTTGGCTCATGATGAATGAACACTGTCTACATGATGAAGTCTTCCTGGGAGGTCGTTTGCTCACAAATATCCTCTCAGGCTGGCTTGCGATACTTTCCGTCATAACAAAAACATACCGGATCGACCAGTGGCCTGCTAGAGGCAAGGTTTTATGGTTAATTAATCACATGGGAGACAATTAATCAAGGACTAATTTCACTTTAATGATTCCTATCAAATTACTCTTTACATTGGGTGGTGTGTAAGTACACGCTGAGAACATCTTCATTTCCGCAGTCTTGCGGACCCGCCGAGGTTATGAATTAATAGATTCATTTATTTATTACTGTCTGGTACTCATGATATTCATTAGGGTCTGTTGAGCACAAGCGTAGGAACATATCTCAAGAGTTAAGTGAAGTTAGTGAGAGGTTAAATTATGCTATGCCTTTGCGGATGGTTAGCAATTTATCAAATCCTTTTACTAAATAGACAGCCAGATATGAGTGAATATAGTAATATATATGGGAGACCTCTAAGAAAAAAAAAAAGTATTATACAGATAATTGTGTAGATAGATTTTTCTGTATAGAGGGATAAAAATAATAATAGATAATTGTTTTTATAGATCTATACAGATTTATAGATATAGGTATATAGATAGGTGGATAGTGCAGTTTATTGAAAAAAAAATTGTAAATCAGGCCTTTGTCAACTTTTCATTTTTTTATTTTTATTTATTGTTTTATAGATATAGATAAATAGATAGTGCACAAGTTAAATTAAACTTTCTTCTTCTATCAAAAAGTGTAAGAAATTAGTTTGTGCTTCAATTAAGTTACCAAAAAAAAAAAAAAAAAAAAAAAAAAAAAACCTTCTAATAAAATTAATTAATGCAGTAGAACGTATTCTTTGCAAATGCTTATCCAGGCAGTCTATTTAATGTAATGTAATTTAATTTAATTTAATTTAATTTAATTTAATTTAATTTAATTAAAAATTTAATTTAATTTAATTTAATTTAATTTAATTTAATTTAATTTAATTTAATTTAATTTTGTTTTATTACAGTGCTTACAATTTTTAGCTTGTGCTTCAAGTTACAAAAAAAAAAAAAAAAAGAAAAACACTTTTAATAAAATTAATTAATTGCAGTAGAATGCATTATTTGCTAAAGCTACTTATCCAGGCAGTCTTTTATTTTATTTTATTTTATTTTATTTTATTTTATTTTATTTTATTTTTTATTTTATTTTATTGAATTTTATTTTATTTTGAGGTAAATCACTACAGCGCTCAAAAGATTTAGTTCGTGCTTCAAATAAGTTACAAAAAGCACCACAACTGCAATGAAGCACAACGACAATGTAATAAAATTAATTCATGAACATATTCTTTGCTAAAGCTGTATTGTTCCAGGCAATTTATTTATTTATTTATTTACATGGAGGTAAATCACTACAGTGCCTAAAATCTTTTTTTAGTGTAGATCAGGCATTTGTCAAGAACTTTTAATTTTTTATTTTCATTGATTGTTTTGCTGTTTTTGATGTAAAATACATATGAGCAGATTATCCCATTAATATATTATCCTTCAGATGAATAATGAATATCGTTCTTTAATGCTGTCCTGTTGACTCCTCTTTATAGTGAAGCAAATTCCAGTAAGAATCCAGCTGAACTGTTTAATTTGACTATCTTGTTGCACTTGGTGTAATGGATTGAATTCTAATGCACTGAGAAATGTTATATGGAAAAAATGAACTCTCAAGTATTGCCTTAGATAAGAACATCTAGTTATGGCTGATTCAGAAACCAGTACTCTGGAGAATTCTTCTTACTATTCCTTTTTTTTTTTTTTTAAATGTGAATTTCCATGATACTCTAAATCTTGGCTTAGTCTATGGATCCTTTAGAAGAAAAAGAAAATAAAAGACACAGGCTTTTAAAACACATCCAGGGAGCCACATTTACTCAGTGGAGTTGCCAATTACACTGAATGTTTCTTTAAGGACTGTTAAAGGATATAAATTCAATTTGGGCTAATGCACAGATAATCTGCACCTCATTATAATATGCCTTATATAAAAATAACAATAATTAAACATCTGCTTTATTACAATTACCTCCACTTGTATGAAGCAAGAATGCCCCGCAGCAAAGGATTTCAGACCCTGCACGGTACGTCCCGAATGATATATCATGAATAATCAAGATCATTATCTCTGCCGTCAAAAGTGTTTTTCCAGTGTAATTGCCATAAAAACATCCTTTTAATTGGACCCCTAATTACAAGAAGGAGCAAATGCTCACTAATATTCTAAAAAAGGAAAGTGAGAGGAGGAGTAGAATAGAAATGCATTGTGTAAGGAAGAGGAGTTTTAGTTAAGACACTAATTAATAAATAAATTAATTAGTAAATTAATAAATAAAGTGTATAGCTTTTTTCCCCCTTTCTCTGACACTTTTTAGGATAATTGGAGTTCATTTAAAATAATGTCTTAGGTTAAAGTACGGTATAAATTTTGATGTCTTTTTTAACACATTGCACAAGCGCAAGGTCTAACAGAGTGAAACAGAGTAAACGGGTTTGGAAAGGATGTAGAGCTTGGGAAAATCATTTCCGCTCTCCTTTATGGACCAGAGGGCTCAAGCAATCCCAAAGCCATAAAGCACTATAAATCCCAGGTTAACGTTAGTGTATAATCTATAATGATATTAGTGAGCTCTGCTCTGATAGTAAATACCAAGGTGAATTGCTGGGCTCATGATGAATTGCCATTCGAGTCTCTGCTGACAAATAAACTCCCCTTGATAGAGAGATGCATCCGAGGTCAAGTTGTTTTCAAATTGAAAAAAAAAAAAAACTTGACCTTAAACTGTTAGTTATTTACATTTAGATGTAGATTATGTGTTTTAAAAATGCTATACTAAAACTGTAATGACTTTTGTGTTGACCTCTTGGTTTCCATGTAGCCTGTCATTGAAATACTTGAGAACTTAAGAAGTTAAGATGACTTGAAATTAAGACTTGTCTTTTGAATCACTGCTGGAAAATTAGCCACTTCTTCATCTTTTTAAGTCAAAAATGTCTGTTTTGGTTATTTTGGATCTAAATTATGAGTCTGTTGCTGCACTGAAACTAAGTGTGAGAAACCCATTTTACCCTCACAAGGGTTTGAACAAGACAAAACAAAAAGGCAGTAAAAATAGCAATAAATACTACTTACACAAATAATGTTAGATGTTAGATTTATCATTAGTTGTAGTTATTTGCATCACATTTGCGAGTGTTAATTTTGACAACAAATTCTGATTTAGTCTTAGTCATATTCTGTTGACTAAAATGCCATTTTTAGTCATATTTTAGTCATCTGAATTGTTTTAGTTTTAGACTACTTTAATGTCAACTAAATATCTACAGTAGATTGATTTAGTCAGATAAAACCTAATGAGTATAGGTTTGATAAACACAGATTATCATGATAAACACAACTGCTGTGACACACAACATGCCTTTATATTAAAATTAAATAAAACCACTTCTCGAAAGAAATAAGAACATGGTATTTTTTTTTCAGTGAAATACCAATGGTTATTAATTATTATATGATTAATCTATATTTAAAATAGGGCTAATATGTGATTCAGTGATTCAGTCAAGAGCAGTGAGTGATTTTTTTGTCTTTCTTTTGTCTTGATGAACATCAATGTCAGACAATAGCAACTAAATGAGGCTGCTGTCCGTTTAAAACCGAATGCACAGATGGAATGTTCTGATACACGTCCGATATTCTCCTAACTGTTTACGTTCACCTAAGAAGTAACCGAGTGTGTTTGCATGAATACTCATCAAAACGGATTTGTGTGTATTTCTCCATTCATGAGATGCGAAAGAGTACTCATGCTCTGTGTGAGAGGTGCTGCTTCGGTGTGTGAGTTCTGAAAACCAGACCGAATTGAGTTCTCTTTTGCGTCGTCAAATTTATCCATTTTTCTGCTGTTTTCTTCCATTTTTGAATGTTTTGAGATGTGCAGCAAGTGTATGCTAGTTTATCTCCCCTGGATAGATCAATAATCTACGATACAGTTCAAATGTACAAAATGTTGTTTATAAACATTATAATGAAAATTATTCATAAATGAAATTAACACTGTTCTGTGCAGCTAATTTTAAACAAAAATATTCAGGTCAAATGGACTGCTAAAACAAAGGTTGTAACTTTTTTATTCATTCATTCAGAACTATCCTTTCATCCTCCATTAACGCTAACATTAGTAGCGCGCCTTTATGCTAGTATTTCCTATCACTGTTTAAGTTCAGAGATAAGAAGACTGCAGTCTAGCGGTCAGGATATACACTCAAAACCAAGCAACTGTCATGAATCTTGTATGATTTATTTATTTATTTATTTATTTATTTTTTTAAATATCGATATTCCATTTTTGAGAATCGATACAGTATCGCCAAACAAAATATCGCGATATACACGTGTATCGATATTTTCTTACACCTCTACTGGTTGGATGGTCTCACCAGGTTTAAACTGGAAGTGGCTGGTTAAGCTGGGTAAACTGTTCAAACTGGTTTTAGCTGGTCGTTCCAGCTGGTCTCCCATCCTGATCAGATTAGAAAGTGGCCAAAACCCTTCTAAAACCAGCTTGCTAACCAGTTATGGCCATCTAAAACCAGGCTGGATGACAAGCTAAAACCAGCCAACCAGCTTAGGCTGCTTTCAGCTGTTTTTTTTTTTGTTTTTTTTTTTCTAGCAGGGTAGACAAGTGTTTGCAGTAAGTAGTAATCTGTAGTTTTTTTTTTTTTTTTTCTCCAAATTTAAAATTTTCTGCAAAGTGCATGGAAATTAATAGAGGGGCCAATTTAAAGGGACAGTTCACCCAAGAATAAAAATTCTGTCATTAATTACTCACCCTCATGTCGTTCCAAACCTGTAAGACCTTCATTAATTTTCAGAACACAACTTATATTTTTGATGAAATCTGAAAGATTTCTGACCCTGCAAAGACAGCAACCCAACTACCATGTTCAAGGACCAGAAAGGTAGTAGGACATTGTCCATAGTCCATGTGACATCAGTGGTTCAACCGTAATGTTATGAAGCTACGAGAATACTTTTTAAGTGCAAAGAAAACACAACAAAACAACTTTATTCAACAATTTCTTCTTTTCTGTGTCAGTCTTTGACGCACATTCACAATAGTACCACGGCGCACGCATGTGGTGCTGCTGACGCAGGAGCCAACGTTTTTGGGTGAGCTATCCCTTTAACTGCAACACAGAAGTTGTATCCGGATTTCAACACACCTGGAGGATTAATTTACTCCTAACTTCATTATTTAGGGTGTTCAGAGCTTCAGTTGAGCTTCAAGTTCAAGCTCTCAATCTTGCATAGAAGCCACATGTTTACTTTCATTATACTTGAGGATTATAACAAGCAGGCAAACATGGAATCTACATGCACCATTTTAAAGACTTTCCCTAGGAATATTCTTTTAAATTCACTTTGTGATAAATTGCTTCCCACACTACTGGCCCTTACCTGCACACAGCCCATTAATAAAGGCAAAGGCCAGAGAGATTTGTATGTGTGTGGGACAGGGTGTAAAAGCAAAGAGTTTCTCTCGCTCACATTTTCTTGAATCGTGCCGCTGTTAGTGTACTGGCGGTGTTGTGTGTGTGCGGTACACCTACACTGTACGATGCTTTCCTAATCGTAATCACACAGTGTTCTTCTCTCATTTGTGCAGGGGAGTTGCAAGCACACGCACTGCTTCTCTGATGTTCGCAGAGATGTTTGCTATTGTGCCAGGAACAAAGAATCAGCCCCTCTGAGAATAGGTAGGCTAACTTTTCCTCTGTTCTTGGTGGGCCTTTGAAAAAATGTTTGTTGGGGAAGGGGTGTCCTTTGTTTCAACGCCTGTGCCATCAGCGCTGAATTTAATTATCGTTGGATTTTTTTTTTTTTCTGCCCTGATCTTAAATGGAATGGAAATTGACAGTATTAATTGTATGTGCGGAGGAATGAAAGACAAATAAAAATGAAATATGACAGAGAAAGCTTCTGATGTTGCTGAAAATGGCACGTGGAGTAGAAGCTAATTCCTGATACATAAATTCAAGGCAACTCACTTGGTAACATTACAATTTCAAGACAGAAAGAGGAGCAATATATTTTATCAGACGTTGGCATTTAAGTATTTCTCCAAAACACATCTCCTAAATAAATAAATAAATAAAGCCTATTTTCTACTTCTGTTTCCTCCTTCCTCCTTATGAAAATCAACAACCACCATTGAATCATACTGTATATACAATATTAAATGATCAATATTAAAATAAATATTGATTATAAAATAGTTTTAAAATAGTATTTTTTTAAATAATTCTGTTATTTAAAAAAAGCCAGTTTTAAAATGGAAATTGAAATGGAAATTGAAAATTTCTGTCATAATTTGTATAATTTGCTCAAACCAAACAAAACACAAAACAAAAAAACTTATGCTCACCAAGTCTGCAAAAAAAAAAAAAAAAAAAAAAAAAAAATATATATATATATATGCATGTATCATATGTTGTATAAATATTGTTTAGAAAATAGTTTTAAAATAGTATTTTTAAGAATTCTGCTCTAAAAAAGCCAATGCAAATTTAGTTTTAAAGAGATTGATCAACCCAAAATGGAAATTTCTGTCAAAATTGGCATAATTTGCTCAAAAACAAAATAAAACATAAAACTTAACAAAACAAAAAACAAACCAAACATTAAAAAAAAAAAAAAAAAAAAAAAAAGTTTTTGAAAGGTCTCTTATGATCACCAACACTCTCTACAAAAATAAAGGTTCTTTATTGGCATCAATGGTTCTTCTGTCGTCTATGGCACCACCGCAAAAACCTTTAGTATTTTTAAAATTCTTTTTTAAAAAAGCAAATGCAAATTCAGTTTCAACAATTCAAGAGATTGTTTACCCCCCAAAAATGGAAATTTCTGTCATAATTTGCATCATTTGCTCAAAAACAATACAAAACAAACAAACAAAGTTTTTGAAAGGTCTCTTATGCTCACCAAGACTGCATTTATCTGTTAAAAAAAAATCATACTTTATGTATTGTATGTTGTAGAAATATTGTTTATAAAATAGTTTTAAAATAGTATTTTTAAGAATTCTGTTCTAAAAAAGCCAATGCAAATTCAGTTTCAACAATTCAAGAGATTGTTTACCCCCCTCCCAAAATGGAAATTTCTATCATAATTTGCATCATTTGTTCAAAAGCAATACAAAACAAACAAACAAACAAACAAAGTTTTTGAAAGGTCTCTTATGCTCACCAAGGCTGTATTTATTTGTTTAAAAAATCATACTTTATGTATCATATGTTGTAGAAATGGTTTATAAAATAGTTGTACAATAGTATTTTTAAGAATTCTGTTGTAAAAAAAACAACAAAAAACAAACAAACAAAAAAAAAGCTAATGCAAATTCAGTTATAAAGAGATTGTTCACCCGAAAATGGACATTTCTGTCAAAAGTTGCATCATTTTCTCAAAAAAAAAAAAAAAAAAAAAAAAAAAACCTCACCAAGGCTGCATTTATTTTATTTTTATTTTTTTAAGAAAATCATACTGCATGTATCATATGTTGTAGAAATATTGTTTAGAAAATAGTTTTAAAATTAGATAAGTATTAAAATTTTTAAAAATTCTGTTCTTAAAAACCTAATGCAAATTCAGTTTTAAAGAGATTGTTCTTCCCAAAATGGAAATTTCTGTCAGAATTTGCATAAAAACAAAACAAAACAACACAAAAAGATTTTGAAATGTCTCTTATACTCACCAACGCTGCATTAAAAATTTCTGCGATAATTTGCATCATTTGCTTACTATCAACAAAACAAAGCAAAATAGACATTTTGTTTCAAAATGTCTTCAGGTGTGTTCAATCCCACTGTCAGAACAAAAAGGTGTAGTTCTGTCACTGGGTTGGTACCCTAAGGTATAAAAGTGAAAAGGTACAAATATGTACTTTTAAAGTACTACTATGTACCTTTAAGGTACTAATATGTACCCTTTAGGGCTAGGTAAGGTACAAAGATGTACCTTTTCACTTTTGTACCTAGGGAAATTATTTTTTTTTTCCTGAGAGTACAGATTTGGAATAACATGAAGTTAAGTAAATGAGGACAAAACTTTTTTATTTTATTTTATTTTATTTTATTTTATTTTATTTTATTTTATTTTATTTTATTTTATTTTATTTTATTTTATTTTATTTTATTTTATTTTATTTTATTTTATTTTATTTTATTTTATGTAATTTACAATATATATTCCCGAAAAGGCCAATTTCTCATTTCATTTCCATCCAAAAATAGGCTCTGGAAATGGTTGACCTTTGTTCACAAATCTGGACATCTTGGAACTTTAATTGGACTATACAATCTTCAATCAAATTCCTGCACAAATAGCAGCATGACCACAACTAAAAGTATCCAGGCTTTCTTTCAGTCTGAGATGCTGGTCTTTGAACATGTATTCCAGTCCAGGTCTCCCAGTCGAGCAATAAGCTCCCTCCCTAGGTTCAGCCCAAACAGGATCCTTCTCCCAGAATGCCTCTCCCCACCAGGACGCAGCTGGAGAGAGGAGATAAGGGAGGCATGCAGGGGTCCCTGGCCCTCCGTCATATCACTGAAGGGAGGAGAAAGGGCAATAAAGGGGGAGACATACAGAAAGGAGGGAGAGGAAAAGTCAGATTTGGAGACCCATAGCATTCATTAGCAACGACTGTAAAATGTGCCGATTTTTTTCACCTCTCCAATTAATAGCTTCACTTCCTCTGTGTGAAAATCAGCTTTTGCCCACCAAGAAAGACAAGGTTCACTTTGGCTATGCATATAGTTGCAGTCTCTGTTGCAGCTTATAAAAGAACAAGAGACCTACTTTCTCACTTCATTGCTTTGCACAGCAGTAATTCATCCAACATTATGCTTTTTGAAGTGAACTGACTGTTTAAAATAGTTCACAGTGTTGTTTTGTAAAATGGACATGGATGTGTGTTAAAGCACGATCAGCATACTGTGTCACAGGCCTTAGTGAGTGAGCTTTAATTAAAGTGCAGTGCTTCAGTAACTTACAATCAATAAAGCATGGATGAATAAACTCTGTCGGCTTGCAAAGCTGAAAGGTACACATCAAAGAAAACATGAACAAATAAAGGAATGAAAAAAAGAGAAGTTGGTTAATCAGCCTCATGTTTATTTAGGCCTCTAGTAAACAAATGCCATCCTTTATGTTTGTTTTGATACTTGTATATCTCGCTAGTTATTATAAATGGTTACTTTCAGCCCTGAATGCTGATTGGTCAATTCGGCATTCCAGCTTCCAGTAGTGAAATACATGGTATAGCAATAGGGATGCATCAAAATGAAAATTCTTGGCTGAAGCCCAATAAAATGAAACACTGGGCTGAAGGCCAATTACAGAACATGGTTTTTTGTGTTTTTTCCCCCATGTATTTTGCCAGGTTTTTTCCACCATTGCATAAATTAAATAGCCAAAATATGTTTTTTTTTACAGTTTTGTCTTGCTTTACAAAGAAAAAAAAAATCAATTACAAAACAACAGATTAAAAATATTTACTTAACACTGAAAATTTTAACATTCTAGTAGACATTATAGCCTTCCAACAAAGCACAATTTAACTTAAAATTACTAAGTTAGCAAAATAATATTCTTTGGTTATTTTTAAGACCCCCTTCTTGAATCAGGCATGTGTTTTTTATTTATAAAAAATGCAGCCTTGCTGAGCAGAACAGACTTCTTTTAAGACATTAGAAAATATTACAGATCCCAATTTAAAAACTATGTGTGAATGTAATGTATTAATAGAGCTGCTGTGATTATTGTTATCATTATTTTTGTCTTTCTTTTTTTATTTTATTTTACAGAACAACAGTAAAATGGCAATACTAACATTAAAGGAGAAGTTCACTTCCAGAACAACGATTTACAGATAATGTACGGCATTTCAGTATTTTTCTCCATATAGTGGACTTCTATGATGCCCCAAATTTTGATGTTCCAAAATGCAGTTTAAATGCAGCTTCAAAAAATCCCAGATGAGGTTGTAAATGATCCCAGCCGAGGAAGAAGGGTCTTATCTAGTGAAACGATTGGTTATTTTCATAAAAAAATAATACAATTTATATACTTTTTAATGGCTCATATTAATGGCTTATATACTTTTTAAGACCTCAGTACTGCTTTTTGTTGACAGCATCAGATTTACGAATGATTCTCATCACGCTGATTCAGCGCAGATTTCCCTCATGCTTTGGACTTTTGGAACCCTGGCTAACGAGCTTGTGCAGCGTTGTCAGAATACATACAATTCGTGCGTGTATTAGAAAACATAACGTTCTGTAGTTTATTTACTGATGGTTTAAGGCCATTTCATGATTTCAGTCATCATACACTAACCAGCAACAATCACCCCTTCCTCTTCTCATCGAAGACGTGCGATGTGGTCTCTTGCTATCGGCGGTGGTGATTCTTGATGTCGGTGGACAGCCATGTGCTGATAGTTTCTGTAGGTCATTGAAATTGAACAATACCGATTTAATAAACAGGTCTTAAACATGTTTGGATTTTTTCCAAAAGCAGATACATTAAATGTATGGCATTGAGTTTGTTCCTTTAGATATGTTTAGGGGTTTGTGAATGATTCGTCGTGATGGCTGCTAGATTGTGCGAGTGAGCCGACGGCACACAGAGGGAAGCATCGTTTTACAGAGTTTTTACAGCTGACTTTACACAGCAGCTCTATTGACTGAGGGTGAAGAGAACAGCGGACAGGGACTCATTTCTGACTCCTGATTACAGCTGTTTTGTGACACCTCAGAGAGTGATGTGGTGGACGCTTTAAACCTCCATAAATATTCAGGGCAAGTTTACAGTGCGTGCTGAAGTGCAGGCGTAAAATCAAGCTTTAATGACCCCTCACTAGTGCCTGAATGGATTTCTTTTTCAACCTCTGCTGAGTTGGCTTCATGTGGGGGAACTGGAGTATCTTAGCTTTCTATTTCATTACTGGGCCGGAGTGTCTATAGGGAGAACGGGGACTTTTTCTGGCGGGGAAGGCTGACTTGTGGGCTGGTGGTTGAAATTAATTTATATACACTATAAAAAGCAAATTTCCAAAGATTTATAAGACAAAATTCTAACATCCTCAAGCTGGGTCATTTATGCGACAGTGGCAGATTCTGGCATAGGTGAAATAAGCAGCCATATAAGTCAACATTCTCTCAATGGTCATTGATGGCTTCGATGTGTACAGCTCTCAGATAAGCCATTTTGTGCCACCTCTGTTTTTTTTGTCTGCACTTCTCACTGTAAATGATCAGTGTCCTAGTGGAGGACTGTTTCTGAGCAGCTCCTGGGGTTTTTAAACTGTCGTCCAGTCTATACATATGTAGGAGTCTAAGATTTTATGAAATGTATTTTTAAGACTGCAAAGGTGCAAACATTTAATTTTAAACCTTAAAACATATTTATGAAGTTTGTTTAATGTCATATGTAACACATTTAGCAAATATCATATTCTTCTTAGTTGCTACATTTTGCTTTCCGAAGACTAGTAAATTATGGGACTGATAACAATTATTTTATGTTACTGCTAGCATTGATATTAATACTTTAAATGGAAGGAAAAGAAAAAAAAAAAAAAAAACCTATTGTATACATTTATACATCTAATATAATTCTTGTTGGATGGTTAAAAAAAAAAAAAAGTATGCTGTCAACTTAAGAAAAAGCACAAATTGTCCATATAAATTGTATATATATATATATATATATATATATATATATTTTTTTTTTTTTTTTTTTTTTTTTTTTTTTTTTTTTACGGGGGACACAGTCACAGTGCATCTTTTTTTTTTTTTTATATTGTAAATGGGTTGTTATAAAATATTCAAAATATATTAAAAATATTTTCAAAAATTGTATAAAATATGTATAAAAGCTTGGGTTGAGTTTGTTTGGTTTATTGATTGATTGATTGATTGATTAAAAATAAATAAATATTTTTACTTTCTAGGGATGCACTACTTAGCCACTATTTGAAATACAATATTTAAAAAATATTTTCAAAAATATTTTTAATAATAAAAATAATAATTAATTATAAAAAATATGTATAATATGTTCCATTTTTTTAAAATTGATTACTTAATTGAAAGAAAAAAAAAAAAAAAAAATATATATATATATATATATATATATAATATATATATATATATATATATTTTTTATTCACTCTCCAGGGATCGATTAAACTTTCTTTCTTCCTTCCTTTCTTTCTTTAAATCTAATATATATATATATATATATATATATATATATATATATATATAATGTTTAAAGACTACATTATCACTTACAATTTTACTGATTTTGCAACAACAACAACAACAACAACAACAACAAAGTTTTAATATATGACAATAGTGAGAATTGGTGGAATTGACCATTATGATGTACCAGTATTGGCCCAAACCAGTCCGCAACCTCTCAGTCTTCTGTTTTCTCTTTATGTCAAGAAGGTCCATGGTTGCTCCAATCACTTCTCTCCCTCCAGACGACATCAATGCCAGCTTTAAAATGCTCCTGTCTTCCTCTCCATTGTGATCGGAGCCTCCCACTGTTTTATTGACTATCTCACTAATTACGGCTTGCATAAACAAAGTCCTTAAAGTTACTGTAAAGAAGTTGCAGTTGACTGTACTGAAGAGGGAAAGGGAGGACTCTTCTTTTCCTTTGAGCGTGAAAAGAAGGCAGCTGGAGGGTAGGGAGGTGTCTTTCCCCTGGCAGGTACACCATCCAACTGATCATAGATCATTGATCCCGGTCGTCAATATCCCCCATCCTTCTTGCATATCAATGCTCTCTTCCATCTCTGGATTAGGATGAATGGCCTCTTTTCTTCCTCAACTGGGCGTCCATTGATTTAGGATGGCATATTGGGATGTCCATGTAATTAGGCGTCCAACTTCTCTCTGTCTGATGGTCTGGCTGGCTGTAGTTTATCACCATTTAAATCACTATCCTGGCACACAAAGCTGGCAAAACACCAAGAATTGAAATACAATAAAACCACAGTATTAGAAAGACAGTGCTGTGGTGCATAGATCAGCATCTGCTGCGGTTTTAATGCCATTATTAGTGAGTGCTTGATATTACACTTGATGATTCTGCACATATTGGAGTGATTACAAAAACATGGTTGTTATTAAGACGTATGATCGGACGCAAAATTCACTTTTACGTGGTGTTTGCATATAAATGTGTCTTAGCAGTGTGTGGATACAACCACCCTACAATGACAAAAATCCATTTAGTCTGCTTTTTTAATT
This sequence comes from Labeo rohita, assembly GCF_022985175.1. NCBI lineage: Eukaryota > Metazoa > Chordata > Actinopteri > Cypriniformes > Cyprinidae > Labeo > Labeo rohita. The sequence continues at coordinate 26,289,258 of NC_066885.1, read as the reverse complement.
CACAAAAAATCTAAACAGTCTCAATTATCAAGTCGTTTTGATTTTCTGAGCAGTATGATGTCATATTGCTCAAGCCCTGCCCACGACCACTGACGAACTGTCCCGTATTAACATATTTCCACTCTCAGCCATTTGCACGCTGTTCACCATATTCTCTGCGCTCAAACAGCTGTACCGACAACAACGTCATAAGCAATGCAGGTGTTTTGTAGTTGGATGTAAAAGTGAACATAAAACTCTTCATTTTCTCCCAACATCAGAGCCACTGAAGACGCAGTGGATTAGTTTTGTTTTTGATGGTAAAAAAAAAAAAAAAGAAGAGGGGAGGGGAAAGCAGTAGCTCATTATCATTTAAAGAGACATGCACCAAATGAAGCACTTACTATCAACAGACTTGGGCTGTCTCCTCCTGGGGGACTCTGGGATTAAATGGGGTCAGTGCCTCCCCTCACCTGGTTGGCACGTGTAGGGGACGTCAGAGACTAAAAGCTCATGAGGGAAAAGACAGAAAGACCAAGAAGCGGCGTTGGGGGGTTGACCTTGTACATGGAGGGGTGTCAGGGCCGACCAGCCAACCATCTGTCTGAGCTGCCGTGGGGCTGACCTGCCATGATTGTCTGACTGAGAGGTCAAAAGGATGAGATGACGTGATCGGAAAGAAGAGATGGAGGGAAAAAAAAAGTTGATTATGCTGTCATAGAATTAAATAGTCTAAACCCATCTTTTCTCTCAATGGTGAATCCATTACCTCCATCCAAAGGTGTATCAGTAATTTTTCTAATAGGAGGCACAAAGGCAATTTGTGGAAGTTTGGCTAACCTTTAACCATTTTGAATGCCACCATTGAGCAAGCACAGATAAAAACAAGTGATTTTTTTTCTCCAAAATCGTTTTCACTAGCAGACAAAATAGGGCACTAATGCATGACCATTTATAGCCGACTGTAAATGGGTTATAAGTACAACCCATTGCTGTCTGCAAGCACTTTGCTCTAAAAAAATACATTGTTATTATCACCAGTTTAGTACACTTTTTTTAAGGATGTCTTTTTTTATAAAGAAAAGGTTACAAGAATGTGCGCAGACTTGAGAATGAAAGAAAGATATCTGAAACGTAACCATGCCTAGAATGTGCACCATTCAAAATATAATAAAATGTACAATAATTGTAAGAAATTGTGAAAATACTATAGGGAAGGACAGGCATAAATGTGTATCTATCTATCTAACTATCTATTAAGGGTATGGACTAAATGAGGGAGTTTAACAAATTCAGTATCTTTACCTTCATCCATCTACAAGACAAAGAATTTTATGGCAGGGTGCAATACAGACGGTGTTCCAGACGGTCGCTAATTTGTAAGGACGTGCTCTTTGTGAGTCTGTCCACACCTCTGGTCCATCTAAACCCATATTTCATTCTTTGTCTGTCTGCTCTTTGTCAGGCAAGAGTAATTTAACTCTTGGTTGAGCGAGACTTGTCACTTATGTGGGACTGACACTGATGTAAAGCTGACCTTTGACCCTATGAGCTTGTGTCTCATTATCACCTGCTCCTCATCCGGGATCAGAATTGGCCCAGCCTGTTGTCACACGCTGTCCCACTGTGGACTTCTGGACACTTCGGGAGAGAGTGCACAGCTGTATTGTGACTTGAGAGTCAAGGATTTTTGAATGATTCCTTTGATGCAAACCAAAATCTTCTAGTTGTGCTGTATGCTAATAGAGTTGCAACAGTGCCCATCACATTTTCAGCAACCTTTGTTCTGGAAGTATTCTTCGCATTCTTTAAGAAAGTCTTTACGGTGGCCGAGAGAGCTCAACACGCTGCAGCTTAACGCGCTGCTGCTGTTTTTGCAGTGCGTTTTTGTGTTTTGACTATTTGCAGCTTGTATCTGTTTTTTTGCAGCACGTTATTGTGTTTGGTTGTGTTGTCAGTTTCAGATTTAAATTGATTTTGATCTACAAGCCCTCATTTCGATTTGATTCGGACTTGATCCAGTTCATTAGCCACTATATGGAAATAATGAGAAGAACAACAACATGCAGTAAATGGTAAAACTGTTTGCACTTTAAAATGGTGTGTTCATAATTAAGTTAATTCAGTAAAATAATATGGTAAGACACACCAATGTGCAATATCAAGCAGCAAAACGAGCTGTTTTGTACAGCTAAAAATAGCTTGACACAGATGAGACCCAGGAAGCCAGACCCATAAAATTTACAAATGGCCATACCTACAATTATGGTGAAAATAAGGTGGATAGGAAGACATTATCTCTGTACTAATGGTGTAAAGTATTCGTAAAGTATTCAAAACTTGTAACCAAGCTTTTTGAACTGTTTGTAAAAAGAAATGTCTCCCAAGAGTCATTTGTCTCCAGAATTGGGCTACACTGCTTGTGCAGCATGTTTGTTTTTGAATGCAGCCTGACAACAAAAAATACTTTTCATGCTATTATTTTGTGGTATGTTGCCTTGCTGTTGCATCCCATTCAATACAGACAGTGAACAGTTCAATATTTTCACGTTCAATATTTTCACATTCAATTCACGCTCAAATATGGTGCTGCAAATTCACAAGTGGAACAGGAAACTTTTTTATTACTTCGAGTTAAAGGTTGATCGTGGGTTTTTTTAAGGGCACACTGAATGGCCATTTTCCACAAGTGATTCTTTAGGGTCTTCAAATGTCTGTAACATACTTCACTTAAAGGGGTCATCGGATGCTAAGTTCACTTTTACATGTTGTTTGAACAATAATGTGTGTTGGCAGTGTATGTACAAATCTACCATATAATGATAAAAATCTATGCAGCGGTTTTTAATTAATCTGTAAAAATAATATTCCCTTTTTCAAATCGAGCCATTCTCAGATGGCTGTTGTTGTGGCGTCACACCCACAGAGGCCGCTCCCACGATAGTTGATTGACATGAGCGTTTTACCTCAGATCAGCTGTCACAGTCCGCCCTCTTTTTTTGGATGCCGGAGCAGGGATGTAAGTTAGACAAGAATATCTCAGATTGAGCGATTGAGGTGTTGTGTTGCTGGATGTAATAATGAACAAAGTGGTCGTCATTTACTCCCGACATCTGAGCCACTGCAGTAGATTACGTTTGTTTGTGAAGGGAATGTGCCTCCTGATCTACATAAATGTGTCTATGTTCGCACAAATCATTCATGATCCAGCTTCACTTACAGCAGAAGTGAGTATAAGGGGTCTCTTCTGTGGTGCGTGTCGACACAAGACACGTGAATATATACGTATATGGCTCAGATATGACGTTATTCAAGTAGTTAGCTATCTAAATATAGTGGGGTTAAAAGAGAGTTGTTTGTGAATGAATGAGTGAAACACATTTGTCCATGTCTCGAATCACATTTACGGACATCGCTTGAGAAACAGTGTCTCTTCCACAGCTTGGTGCACTTTCGACTCGTGTTTTTAGTCTTGAGCAAGAGACTGTACGACATTCACGTTACATGATTTGACTGATTTTAATGTAGAAAGGGTGACAGCGCACTGCATTAAGGGAAGGAACATTTTATGTTTTCATACCTGCTGGCCAAATTAGAAAACGAAACTAAAAATAAATTATTTTTGAGAGCAAGGGGGCCATCTGGCGTTTCGGGGGCCTTACACAGTTTGCGTATTTTGCTTATAAGGAGGAACGGCTCTCAGAAACCTAAGGAAAAAAAAAAAAAAAAACTAAAAAAGTGAAAATGAATAAGAAATATTTTGTTCAAACACCTGTTTAAACCAAAGTAGTAAAATATTGAAAACGCATGCTTATGTTTAAGTTATGATATTGTAATAACAGAAAATTAAATATCGAATTCAATATTTTATGCAGTATATTAAGACTGCACTGCATAGAATGAATGACCTAGTAGCTCTTTTACAGCATGTGTTAAACTCTCTGCTCTGACTGATTAGTGCAGTTACATGAGACTCAGTCTTGTAAAATAAGTCTCTTTCGGGGAAAAAATGGGGCACCCAGCTCTCTGATGTGGCTCTGAGATCCATAAACCACCATGTTGTTGAGCATTTGGTGGCAGTATGCAGAGTGCAGTCATGGCCTTGCCTAATGAGACCAATTTAAATTCTCAGAAAGAAAGAGGAGGGTGGGAGTTTTAAGCCTGATTAACTTACCAAAATCTGCTTATGTGCTTTTTTCACACTAGACTTCAAAGGGATCGCTTTTTAAATTTCCTGGACACTAGTATTAAGTGGACCGGTTTACAACTTCTTTCTTGATCTTCAAAGAGTGCACGAACACTGAAGTGAATCTGCCACTGTCATAAGTTCACGGGGCATCAGATAAACACATTTTGTCAGCAGAAAGGCTAATAAAGAATGACCAGGAGTAGCAAGAGGGTAATGAAACTCTTTATGTGTGGGAGTTTAGAGCTTTGTGCTGTAAAATGACCTCTTTTTGCTGCTGGCTGTCTTTCAGCATAGTGTAATTGTGAGTCTAGTGGTGTATGACCATACACGTGTTTGATTCAAGTGCCGAGAATGGTTTGGTAAAGTGGAGAGGCTCTTTCTTGCTGTATTTCAGTTTGATGTTGCCTTTAAATGGAAGGCAAAGATGATGGCAGGAGGTATTTGGAGGATTTATGGACATTAAGTCACTTAAAAAACACTATTATAGGGCCCTATGAAATCTGTTTTATATTTTTCCAAATTCCATTAATTAATTAATTTATTTGTTTATTTATTCCCCAAATTCCATTTTTTTTTTTCATTTTAATTTTTATGGATTCTTTTCCCCCTCCTTATAAATCAAAAAGGATGAAATTATCATGAAAATCATGAAATGTATATAAATTAAAACTTTTAACAAAAGTTTAACAAAAATAACATTTTTAGCGCCCTTTTTTTTTTCTTAAACTCAGTTTTATTTTTTTAAATGTTCTGTGATTTCCTTTAATTTTCTGGATTGCATTTTAGTGGTTTCACATAATTTAGTGATCAGTAATATTCAGAAATACTGTGTTGTGTATTTACATTTTCTGGTAATTTCTCTGGTACATATTCCTTAAAAAACAAATGTTTTCATATAATTTTATTAGTAGTAGTAATACCATTCAAATTTAAATAATTCTTATAATAATTATTAATTATATTCACGAACACTAGTCCATATCGGATTTTGATTTAAGTGTACTAATCTACTTTAGATTTATTCGTCCAAAATTTGGCAAATTGTGACTTTCTGTGTTATACAGTAAATTCCATTTTTATGAGTGGATTTGCGATTCCGTCTGCGTTTTCTGCATCATGGAAATCATAGTACTATTATCAAAAATCTTTATATACAGAATAAAAAAAAAACATATATATATATATACATACATATACATATACATATATATATAAATATTTAATTTATTTTTTTATTTAGTATTTTTATGCATACTTTCCAGTGCAGGAAATATAAAAATAGCATTTATGTCTTTATATTATCATAATATTTATAATATGAATTTATTCTATAGATTTCAAAGTTTTCACATATACACTACAATTCTAAAGTTCAGCAATGTTTTTCAAATAATTTTGAAAGACGTCCCTTATGCTCACCAGGGCTGTATTTATTTATATCAAAAATACATTAAAAAGTCATATTGTAAAGTATTACTGTAATTTAAAATACTTGATTATAACAATTTATAACCGTCTTTTTTATTTATTATATTTTAAAATGTAAAATAATTATCTTTTTTTTTCTCCAATCCAATCATACTTATGCTTTATTGCACAAAAATGTCTTATTATTTTATGTTAAAAACAGTTGTGCTGATTAATTTTTATTTTATTTTATTTTAATATATATATATTATTATTATTATTATTATTATTATTATTATTATTATTATATATTCATTATTTTATTTTAGTTTTTGTAAAATATAGTGCATAATGATTTGAATAAATAGAAAGCAAGTTTTAATAGAGTAATGATTTAAATTTCAGTATGTTCCTCACAAAAATCTATTGTATGGGTTTAGGACACTTACAATTAAATCATGTGGACTACCTTTATGGTGTTTTTTGTCCTTCTTGGGGCCTGACAGTCTGCATCTTTATCAATATGTTCTGAACGAAAGATGGACATCCTGTCATTATCGCCTGTATATGGTGCTGAAATGAAGTGAAGGTGAGCAAATGGTGACAGAATGTTAATTTTTTTTTCATACATTTAAATCTTGCTTGTACAAAATATTCTCTTTTTTAAAAAACCAACACACATAGGACACTCAAATCTAAAAACACCCTCTGGAGAATTCAAATTACTTCCAGAGTCATGGAGATGAACTCATTTTTAAGTTGTGTGAAAGGAACAAGGAATTAATCCAACAGTATAATGAATCATGTGACACCCAGCTAATGATGTCTGGATCACAGTGACCTTTCCCCAGTGTGAATGAGGTAAACCATGTCCACCTGTGACCATCCTCAAGCTGTCAGATTGAGGTCTGAATTTGTCTTTTACCCCCTTTGTTAAGTTTGTCAGTGACCCCTTGTTCTGTTTTCAGGACCTATTTATCTTTGTAAGTAGGTTCCATTTTGCTGATGTCTTTAGCATTTACCATAAATCATGACAACAGAATTAAAATTTGCCAAACCTCAACAAACACTGAATTACATTGCAGTAGTCTCGCATTTGGCAGTGACTGACAGCTCTTGTTCAAGTTTTTTGACTTGCTCCACTCTCAAGGTACTTCTAAATCATAATCCATTATTGTTATAAAATATGTGTCATGGCTGCTGACACTGCACATAACTCAGCTCACAGATACTGTTCTGAGACACTCTGTGGTTTAGTTTATTATATTATAACTTTTCACTGAAAACCTGTGATTCTCTAAGGCATCACATATGTGGAGCATGTCAAGTGTTGCTTCAGTTTTCACAATTTATCTTTCAGGCTTAACTTTTCCATATTGGTGTCCTCCTTTCCTATTTAAAGCCTTGACTTTGACATATGAACTCTTTATTTAGCTAAAGAATCACATCAAATGTCATCTATCTTGTGGAATAGATGCCATCTGTCCCTATAGAGCTGTTTAACCTCCTGTCTTCACTACCTTTTGTTTTTTGACCCTTTTGTTGGTATAACTGGACACTTCCTCAGACTTATGCAAAGTGAAATAAAATATTACTCAGACTTTATTAAATGTACATGTACATGGAACTATTGTTATAAAAGCTGCAGTGGTTATTTTTTTTTTTATACCCGTAACCGACATGAGGACGGCTGCGCCCCCTGGGAGCGGGATAATCTGGGTGGACTTGATGGAACTCGGTGAGTAGCGATGGATCCAGGACGTCATCTCTGTCCACCCATGATCTCTCCTCAGGACCGTACCCCTCCCAGTCTACGAGATACTGGAGCCGGCCACCTCATCGCTGGGAGTCTAGGATCTGTCTGACTTTCTAGATGGTCTCGTTGGTGTCGACTTCGGGAGGAGGAGGTGGTATCTTGTGCTCTGTGGATAGAGGAAGAGTAGGATTAACGTAAGGGTTGAGAAGGGATACATGAAAGGTAGATGCGATACGGTAGTGCTCTGGTAAGGTAAGTTCGTAAGTGACATTGTTAATTTGTCTGCTGATGGGGAATGGACCAATGTAAAAGGGACTTACATTCCTGCTGGGCAGTCGGAGATGGATGTCCTGGGTGGACAGCCAGACGCGGTCGCCAGGTTGGTAGAGTGGAGTGGGAGAGTGTCGGTATAATCCTTGTGACTCTGAATTGCCCACTGGAGATGGACATGAGTCCCATACCCTCTCGCTCTCAGGGAACCAGTAGTCGACGAGCGGGGACCTCTGTAAGTTCTCCTGTCCAGGGGAATACTGGTGGTTGGTATCCAAGGATGCATTGGAATAGAGTTAGACCTGTGGTTTCTTAACAGAGGGAATTTTGGGCGTATTCTGCCCAGGGTAGAAACTGGCTCCAGCTGTCTTCTTGTTTATGACAGTAGGCCCGGAGATACCGCCCGATTTCTTGGACCTTCCGTTCGGTCTGGCCATTAGTCTGCGGGTGGTATCCTGAGGATAAACTTAAGGATACTTCCAGCAGGTGGAAAAAACCTCGCCAGACCCTGGAGATGAACTGGGGCCCTCGATCGGAGACGATATCTTCTGGGGTACTGAAATGATGAAAGACATGATGGAAAAGGGCTTCTGCAGTTTCTAATGCAATAGGTAATCCTTTCAGGTGAATGAGCTTGCATGCTTTGGAGAAGCGATCCACGACAACTAGGATCGTAGTGAATCCTTGTGAAGGAGGAAGGTCAGTGGCGAAATCAATGTCAAAACTCAACATAGGCATAATCACTGAAGCTCAAATGCTTGAAGGGTAAACAGTCTTATCTTATATCCACAGGCAATCCAGGACAGCGCGGGGGAAAACGAACACGTTGGTAAGTTCCAGGCAAGTAAGTTAGAGCAGAGAAATCCATGTGCAACCTTGAGACCAACTGACAAAGGAATGAGGTGAGTGAGTATTTAAGCGTGCAGGTAAGTGGATGCAAGTGTGAACAATCAGTAATCTGGTGACTGTGAGCATGTGTAGGAGGCTGGCGTGGTTGGTGAGGTGGGTGTGGCTGGTGACTTTGTGACAGTATCCCTTCCCTACGGACGTCTCCTGATATCCGTAACCGATGATGAGGACAGGTGGAAAAAACATCGCCAGACCCTGGAGATGAACTGGGGCACTCGATCGGAAACGATATCTTCTGGGATACCGAAATGATGAAAGACACGATGGAAAAGGGCTTCTGCAGTTTCTAATGCAATAGGTAATCCTTTCAGGGGAACGAGCTTGCGTGCTTTGGAGAAGCGATCCACGACAACTAGTATCATGGTGAATCCTTGTGAGGGAGGAAGGCCAGTGGTGAAATCCACTCCCAGATGGGACTAGGGTACTTCTCCAGTGGTCCAGTGGAGGTCTGGATGATGCCAACCAGGGGCATCCCAGGACGATATCCAACGTTGCTTCCTCCAGCACCAAGAGAGAAAGGCGTGTGTGTTTGGTGTGAAAGCATCCAATGCGGAGGGAGAGTTCTGGAGTGTGGTGGTGCACCAGCCCCTTGCCCAGTGGTTTTCCTTGTATCCTGCAGGTTTGGTAGGTGGTAGCAGGGTTGGGGTCAATTCAGGAATGAACTCAACAATTCCAATTCAAAGAAGGAAATGGAATTGGAATTGGAATTGGAATTGGAATTCAACAACAATTGCAGGAAACAGAGTTGGAATTGAATTGGAATTACAGGAAGTGGAATTCAATTCAGGGAAATTCCACTGAATTCCGTTTATTGCTGTTTCTGAGCATTTATTTGTGATTGCATTTAGAGACATACATTTGAACTTTATTTATGATGCTTTACAAATACCAAGTAATGTATGAAATAGAGTTGATCAAATGCAAGTAAATAAAAATGAGAACTGTACATTATGAATTAATAATTGAATGACAGTGGTGATAAGTTTCTGGATGTACTATACATTCAATATGTGATTACCACATAATATATGTCTCAACTCACAAAAAAAAAAGAGTCATGTTCATTCATGTATTTCATTCACTTTTTATTGCATCAAATTATCATCATTTCCTGAAATTTGGCATCGCTAAGACTGCATCTCTCAGGCCTAAATATCTCAAGTGGAATTTAGTGGAATTTGATTTCAATTCTGATTCCTGACATTCCAATTCAATTCCAATTCCATTTCCTGTCAGCTGCATGCAATTCCAATTCCAATTCCATTCCAGAAAGTGAATTGGAATTTACCATTCATTCTCAATTCAATTCATGAATGGCCCCAACCCTGGGTGGTAGGACTTTGTTGTTGGGGCATTTTGGTCCATGAGAGACATAATGAGGAGATGAAATTCCCAGAAGCGCCAGAATCCACGAGAACTTTGATTGGAAAAGATTGCTTCAGGTACATTAGGACAGCATCAATGATAGGTACATGCGAAACACCAGGATTGACTTGGACCGGTGAAATCGTGCTCCGAGTGTCCGTCCAGCAAGTGCTCTGTGCAGCTTAATGTTGTCGGGCTGGTCTTCTACAGTTTTAGTAAATGGCAATCTTTTTTTTTTCATCCATATATTTCTAAAAGTGTAGTAACTTGATACATTTTGTCTCTGAAAACCATGTCCTATGGTGTGATGCCATATCTTGATTTTAAATCTATCAATTCCAGAAAACAACCTTATTAGTTAAAGGACCCCATTCATGGTTGTGTTACTGAAGCCCCTTGTCAAGCCCATGACATGTGCACATGGTCAATTTTTGTCTCAGAATTCTTCAAATATGTATATATATAAACTATGTTAAACTGCATAATCATGGAAAATGCAAATGTGTCCTGCAAACCGCTATTGAAAGGTTAGCTTGGAATAGCAAGGTCATTAATTGACACAAAAGGCTGAAACGTCCTTTGGTGTGACAGAAAATGTCCAAATGTCCTCAGGCCTGTACTGTCACACCATAAGACAAAGATGTCACTCCAGAGGACAATGTCTCTTTAAAACCATTTTAAATAATTAAATAAGATTTGTTTAACTACTTTTTGTTCTTTTTTTCTTAAATGCAGTAATTACATTATACTTGTACTGTTATAAAGTGTCATGAAAATAAATATAAAATGTGATACTTCGTTTTTTAAAACAGAAAGAATTGAGGGAGAGGAATTAGTGGAAAAGAGAGGACAAAAAAATATAGACAGAATTAGAGACAGAAGAGTTTTAGTAACATACTGATTGACTACAAGACTGAATTGTGTTGAACATTATTTTATTTTGTTTTAAAAAAAAAAACTTATATTTTTTGTCAAAACAAACAAGCAAACGAAAAAAAAAAAACACAATAAAAGAATTTGCGACGTTAGGGACCCTTTATATTTTCTCAAAGATCAGACTTCAAACAACATAAATATATGCATTTCTTCTTCAAAAATTGTTTTTGTTTTTTTTTTACCATTTACCATTTTTTACCCCCCCTGGCTATTCGTCAACTACTTATATGTTCCATTATGTTGTGCACACTTAGACAGCCCTAAAAATACACTGTTTTACAAGGTACTTAGCTAAGTGATCACTGAAGTGGTTTAGAAATATCTTTTGCAGAGATCAGTGTAAAATGTTCACATTAAAAGAGCACTTATCATTTTTATGGCAATTAATAGCAAGTAATACAAGATGCTTGCTAAGATAATGGCTTAAGATGAATGCCAATCCCCATAAAATTACATCTGCTATATCAGATCACTAATGAGAAGTCCAAAAAGAGGAACTTTGCTTCTGTGTAACTGGTAAGGCATCCGATCTTATATATATTTTAATCTGTTTGACTTCCATTACTGAATTCTGGCATCTCCCATAAAACTGCGAGTAGTTTATACAGTAGAGTTTCTATCTCATACTTTTAGTCTGATTCTCTATACACGCCAAACCCTTTATCATCCTCATATATTTAATCTCAGTCATTTCTCCATTTCATCACATTGAAGTTTTCTGAGAACTATTGATTAATCCCAATTCACTTTTCCATGTCCCAGCCTCCTGAAGTTTTATCAGATAACCGGTCCGACATTCTCCTAATGCTTCAAAGTCATTTCACGCATGGTACTGAGTTAATCCTCCATCACTATATGGCAGATATGCTCGTCTCTGTCACATGTATCTAAAGCAGACCCCCGCAGACCGATATCAGGCCTATAAAATGAGGTGTGGTGAGTCTAACGGCTATGTGGCCTTGTATTAATGTAACATTTCTAGGCACCCTGTTGATAGATATGGGAACATGGTCTAACGGTCTCTTTGTCATAGTTAATGAAGCCGACTGGGCATGCGGTGAAGCTGTTTCATTCGCCTGGCTCGGTTTCTTTTTGCACTTTTGAAGATTTGGACCCCCTACAAGCAAAGTCAGTGGGGTTTATATGTATAATAAAAGCAAAACATCAGTATTTTATCATGATGGTGCACAAGAGGATGATTTCCAAAGTTATCTGTGTTGATAATCTTGACTTCATTGCAGAAGGATGAGCAGAAGGACAATAAAGCCATTCAGTTGTCTGATAGCTTTAACCTGTATCTTCTCTAATGGTTCTTAAGGGTGTCTTATGAGCGATAATCCTCAAACTTTGACTGAAATGTCAAAATCCTGAGATATTATAGATTAGTTGGGTCAGGAATAGAGTAAATGGAACTGAGTAGCTAAAACATGACCAGAGTTATATAAGACACTTAAAAAAGTTCTGATCCCACTAATAAAATTTTTGATTTTTAGTTGATCGACACTGGCATTTTACCTTAGATCCGCCCTGAGTGAGCTGTGAACAGTTTGCCATTATGTTGACTCCGGTGCAGACAAGAACAAGACAAGAATGTCATCTAAGCAATTGAGGTGTATTGTTTGTTAGATGTATAATGAAAATAGCAGTTGTCATTTACTCCCGACATCTGACCGCTGAAGATGCTGTGGATTACGTTTGCTTTTGAAGGAAATGCACCCCCCAATCTACCTAAATGCGTCTATGTTTGTGCAAATCATTTGTGTTCCAGCTTCACCTACAGCAGTTTTTTTCTTTTTAAATGAATCTTTGCAAATCGCCTTTACTAATAATGTGCTAGTTGGCAAGTTTTGCGGCTAAATGAGGCTAGAGTAAACAAAACGGCTTATCACCTCACAGAAGAGAGGGGCGGGGTGAGCAGAGCTCATTAGCATTTAAAGAGACATGCAACAAAATTGGCTGCTGTGTGCAGAGCACCTTTCACAAGGTAAAACGGGTGTTTTTACAGTACCATTTAGAAATTTTAACCGAAGTATGTTATACCCTTTTCTTTAAGACCCTAAAGAATCATATCAACTTGTGGAAAATGGACATCTGATGGTCCCTTTAATGTAATTTGATCTTGATTTCTCCCTCCATTCTTTTTCATGCTCATGTAATTGTGAGAATTCAAAACCAGGAACAGATATGCATCCCAAAAGCTGTTATGAAGTTTTAGTGTTTGATCTGCAGATGGCAAGGAGGGTATATCAGGAAAAATAAATACTAACTACAAATGGCTTGCGCAAATTGAGAATAAACAATATATAAAACCACAGATTTGAGTTATGATTGAGATTAGTTGCTCTGCAAACTGAGCTTCTGATCCGGAAATGTACTACAACCCAGTACTTGAACTCGGGTAACCTTAAAGGGTTAGCTCACCCAAAAATTTAGATATGTCGTTCCAAACCTGTAAGACCATCTTCAGAACACAAATGATTAAGCTATGACGTTATGAAGCTATGAGAATACTTTTGCCGCACAAAGTAAACAAAAATAGTGGCTTTATTCAACAATTTGTTGTGGAATACTCATGAACATCCATCAGAGACTGAAGAAATTGTTGAATAAATGTGTTTTCTTTGCGCGCAAAAAATATTCTCGTAGCTTCATAACATAATGGTTGAACCAATGATGTCACAATGACTATTTTAACAATGTCCTTACTAGCTTTCTAGGCCTTGAACATGGTAGTTGCATTGCTGTCTACGCAGGGTAAGAAAGCTCTTAGATTTCATCAAAAATACCTTAATTTGTGTTCCGAAAATGAACGAAGGGGTTACAGGGGTGAGCTATCCCTTTAAACAAAACCACGCTATATGACAGAGGACTGTTAATGAGACTCTTGACTTTCCCTGTTTCTGTTTTAAGCTTAATGTAATTTACAGTGTAAAACCCAAATGTGCTTGCACTGTGTGGAAGTCAGCACTTAGCAATGTTTTATACAGAATAATGTAATGCAGGTAAGTTTTATATTGTATAAGAACATTTTCTGATGACATTGATATAGCCTTTATATAGCATAAGCATAGTGTTTGGGTGATGATATCTGTGAATATTTTGCTACACTGCAGAGTCATCACGCTAAGGCTGCTTGTGTGTCACGTCACAAAGAACCCGCAAATGGGAGCTTGTCCATTGTGAGCCATGTGAGTGGTTATCTAAAAATCGTTCTTACATTTGAGGCTAAAATGGGAAATGCGTGAATCTGTGTGTGTGGGCCAGACGGCTTGCCATATGGATAATGATATAGCTCAGCATGTAAATCTGTTATTTCAGTGATTCAGTGTGCAGAGGGGTTTGGTGTTGGAGCAGAGAATTGAAACGAGCATATAGATCTCCAGTAATTCTACAATTTTGAGTGCTTTTTTGGAGGGAAAAGAAAAAGAATTTGAGAAAGTGACTGCATATGTTTGCCACAGTAAGAACTGAGGCGGTTTGAGATAAAGGGCAGGCTGGTGTTCCAGATGTGCATGTGTCTCACATGAGAGCCGTCCATAATTAAACTCTACACACTCAATAACCTTAAAGATTCTGTGCTGCCAGCATTTTCCTCTTTGTTTTCCACACACTGCCTCTCGAATGAGCCGCTTGTTGTTGGCATGGCTCCCTGGCTACCTGCTGAGCTGTGTCGCAAAACTCAAGTACAAACGGGTGGCGTCATGTCTGTGTTTTGTCCTCACCTCCTCTGGGAGATCACACTTGAGGAGAACAACAAGGGCCTTTCCAGTTCTCACCCCTAACATCTTCCAGGCACAGCCGGAGGACACATCCCATGAACTTTCACCTTTTCCGAAACACATATTGTTACCGGTAATGTTCGCAGTAAAAAAAAACAAAAAAGCAAAAAAAAAACCAGAAAGCTTCTGTTTGGAAAAATGTTTCAGGCAACGGTTTAACTTGTAACTATTTAATCTTTATACAGCCGCGGTGAACCAACAAAGATCAGGGAGTTTTTATTTCCCTCATTTTGCTTTTTGGAGCCGTGGGCCACATGCATACCGACTGCGACAGATACGGTGCCAAGTCAGATAAGCTTGTAAAACCGTAAGGAGCCTTGTGCACATTTTTAGCTAAATGGAGGCAAATGTTGTCAGAATGTGTCAGTGAGTTCCCCTCAGGAGCCAAAACTCTGGCAAGTCAACAGAAACCAGTAGAGTCATAGGGAAAAAGCTTAAGGATGGAAGGAACGCTAGCACATTTAGCAAAAATCATTTTACTTACATGACTCAGCAATGCAGTGCTAAGGGTTCTAAAAGTTAATTCTAAAAAGCACATTCTAAAAGATCAAGAAGAGAATGTGTTAGCATCATTTCACCCAAATATGAAAATTCTGTTATTTACTCACCCATTTTGTTTCAAACCTGTTCGACTTTATTTCTAGCGTGAATCACAAAAGGAGATGTTTTGCTGCTCTTTTCCATATAATACAAGCATATAGTAACCAGGGGCTGTCAAGCTTAAAAAATGACAATGAATAGAATATCATAAATATGGTTCATATAACTTGAAATTCCAAGCTTTCTGTTATCATACTTAAGGTGAAGTGTTATTCACTAAATATTCCAGAACGCATTTGTGCTTTCACGTATTCAAACTTGGTGTGCCACTTTCAATTTACAGACATGTCAATAAACACCAGTGGTTCTTACAATAAACTCAAGATGCATATTGTATGTGCAAGGATGAGTTACACAATTCATTCAGTTTTGGTGATCTGTTCCTTGAAGTCCACTTCCAGGACAAGAAATTACAGATAATGTACTCACCCTCTTGTCATGCAAGATGTTCATGTCTTTCTTTGTTCAGTCGTAAAGAAATTATTTTTTTTTTAGGAATTTAGGATTTTTCTCCATATAGTGGACTTCTATGGTGCCCCAGGTTTGAACTTCCAAAATATAGTTTAAATGCGGCTTCAAACGATCCCAAATGCGGTTGTAAACGATTCCAGCTGAGGAAGAAGGGTCTTATCTTATCTAAACGTTTGGTTATTTTCATAAAAATATACTTTTTAATGTCATTTACATTTTGGAAGTTCAAACTCACAGGCACCATAGAAGTCCACTATATGGAGAAAATCATGAAATGTTTTCCTCAAAAAACTCTTTCTTTACGACGGAAGAAAAAAAAGACATGAACATCTTGGATAACAAGGGGGTGAGTACATTATCTGTAAATTTTAGTTCTGGAAGTGGACTTCTCCTTTAAGAGACATCTTTTATGTAGAGACAATATGGACAGCACGTTTTTTTTTTTTTTTTTTTTTTACCTAGAATTCCCTTTAGCAATATTACTGTGAGCCTGGATTCCTAGGTAGTATATTCATGGTGTCAGCATTAGTGCAGTTACTCAAAGTAAAGTAAATTCAAGGTAACAGATGGTGTTTGGACATATTCTGGGCTTGTCATTGACCACAGGGGATCACGGATGCCTGGGTGCAAAGATTCTCTCATAGCAGCACAACACCTTTTAAAGGTTTTGAGAGAATATTAAATCGGGAAATAGCATGTGTTTGATTTTTGTGCAGTTGACTGAGATCCACATTTTTCATTTAACGGGTTTGTTAGGATTGTTGGGCTTAAAAATAGAAAAACACTATTTAAATATTTGGTCATCTGACTGCTTTATTGGTCTACTAAATGGTGAGGAAGCTTTGGAAGAGAGATACAATGGGATACAATGGTTGTATGATAGAATTAAGGAAAAAAGTCACCTAAATATAACCCATATGCTCTCGAAATGTGAGGAAAATGTGTAATTTGTTGTCATTGATGTGTTGTAAGCACATATGAGATTTGAGAGATTTAAAACGGTTTATGTTCCTCACACAAAAATATCATTTTGGCTTTAGAAAAGGCTTTATAGAAAGACTTGGAAAATTGTGCACAAGTCACATGCACCATTTAAATAGTAATTTTTCATGACGTGTTTTTTTTTGTTTGTTTGGGTTTTTTTAGGGTAATTGTTGTTACACCTACTTCCTGTTTGTTATTTTTACTTACTGTCATTTATTATTCTTTATGTCTTGTAAATTAAATTGCACGTTGCTTGTAATGCAATATAATACACAAATAAATTTATTGTAAGCATACTGACAAGTCACAGGGGTTAAGAAATGCTTACTAAATACTCTTAATAGAGGGCATCAAGTAGCTATTCCTGCTGTTAACTCTGAATAATTTGCCTTAGTATGAACCCGTAAGTCACCTCTGCCTTTCCTTTTGTGTTCATCTTCCCTTGAGAACATGTATTTGTCTTTGTCTTCTTATTACCATTATCTCTGTCTCTCTTTCTCACTCTTCTTTCTGTGTCCTCTTTCACATCCCTCACTCTTATCCCCCCTCCCTGATCTCTTTTTTTTTTCATTTTCACCCTGTCTGAGAACGATGGCTGGAGGCTTCTTTGAACCCCAGGGGGTTTAAGAGGACAGCAGTAGACAATTATCAGCAGCGTGATGGCAGCCGCTCATGGTGATGTTTTTTTTTTTTTACCCATGCCACATTGAATGTCAGTGCAGGGCAGGTGCAAATAAGTGGTACCTCTCTAGGTCATTATCTGAAGCCCTTGTTGATGCCCATCATGCATTACACAGAACTGTAATATTTCAACCTGAATATAAATTTGCTATAATCATTTTTATAAATCATTGATATTTTGCTTGAAAACGCATATTTAAGATATCAACATTTAATCAACATTTAAATTCTACGATTATTTACTTACACACCATGTCATTCGACCACTGTCTTTAGTGAGTGAGTGAATGAATCAATGAATGAAAAAATATTATACACTACTGTTAGAATGTTTGGAGTCAAAAAATTAATTAAATTAATATATTTATTCAGTAAGTAAGCATTAAATGCTTAATATATAATGTATATGAGCAATATCACATGAGTAGCAATGTGAGATGTCTTTATATCGGCAAGGCTGTGATTCGGCCGTAGTCTAAGAAAGTACATTCTTGCCTAGAAAAACTCTTACAATTATTTTCTGTGACACAAAAACAGCATTGTTTATAGAATTTTAGTGAATTTGGGTGTCTGCCATGACACTTGCTGTGAAAAATACTGCAAGTGGAGTGATACAAACCTTGACATGGTTGGAGTGCCGATATCACTAGAATATTCACACCTCTCAGCCAATCAGATTCAAGGACCAGAAAGAACTGTTGTATGAATGAGCGCTATATCACACAACTAGTTGTAAGATATGGCTGTATATCTGTATATTTATATATACAGCCATATCTCACCTCTACCTGTGCTTATACTACAGTCAGTTTGACAGTTTAGCAGCTGAGCCCAAGCCTCCTTTGTTAATTTGAAAACGTCACTTTAGAATTAGTAACGAAGGAACGTTAAGTTGCTTCATTAAAAGCTTATTGTGTACTCTATTAAAAGCAGTGTATTATATGTTGTAGAGTATTATGGGAGAGAGATGGACTGAGTGGGTGTGATTATTACCTGCATCTGATACAGCATTCCTTCTTCAGCTCAATCTCATATTCACAATAAAACATTAGTTTGACTGTCAGCTGAGGAAAGTGTTATCTATATCGTAACATTAATATACTTGCCTCTGTTAAGGGTGATTTCTGATGACAGCACTGCTCAGTGCATTTGTTAGCAGCGTCAAGCTGTTCTTGAAACATAGCTTCCGTTCCCAACAGTGTTTATTTTTTTCAATATAAAAGTCTTTTCCTCTCACTCATAAAACCTCTCTATTCGCCATATAATGGCGGAACAATGTAAATAAAATCACTATTATACATCAATACTAAACACTATTATTTAATACTACTATAATTTGTATAAAATATTATTTATTGAAGAAAAATATTTGGTAACAGCAGCCATCATAAAAGTTGCTAAGCAATTCAGTCAAAAGTACAAAGGCAGTGCTCTGATATACAACATTGAATTTACATAAACATGATGAGATTTTGCCAAAACGATTTGC
Source organism: Labeo rohita (assembly GCF_022985175.1). Classification (NCBI taxonomy): domain Eukaryota; kingdom Metazoa; phylum Chordata; class Actinopteri; order Cypriniformes; family Cyprinidae; genus Labeo; species Labeo rohita. The sequence goes on along the minus strand of NC_066885.1, from coordinate 26,270,443 downwards.
TCTGGAACAAATAATAGATTAATGAGACCAAAGACTGGCAATTAGATTTACCCAACGCAAATTATATCTCATGTTTAACCACTATAGAGACAAAAGAGCCAGCGGTAAATTCCAGAAGATCTGACCGAAGTGAGGTTGCTTTTGGCAGACTCATGAACACTGAAAGCCCACTGACGCCCTGGAGCTTATGTCTTCAAAAACTTCAAAGCAAATTATCAAATTGATGTTATCTTTATTAGCAAACTGCATATTTGAAGTCTAAACAAGTACATTGTCACCTGAAAACCTCTTAAAAGTGCATTCTGTGACAGCTGTTTCATTGTGAGTCATGTTTTTCATGGGATTCGTACCCAAGGATTCTGCATCCTAAATCCAATTCTCAAGCTTGTTATGTCCGGAAAGAACTGTAATCATAACTGTGTTTGAAAACGATTACAAGTGCTCGCTGTTTTACTGCCTCTAGTGTTCATTTCTGTTGGAAACTGCAATGATATGTAGTTATTGGTACATATTTTGTGTCAGGTAGGTCATCTGTAATGACAAATATTACATTATTATATTGAATTATTGAATATTGAGTTATTATATGACATTAGATTGTTAGATTATCTACAGTCTATTTTCTAAGCCAGACACACCCAACGGCAATAAATATACAGACAGAAAATCATTCTCTCATCTTTTTTTTTTTTTTTTTAATGTGTAAAGTTTTGTGTCGTCCCAGGAATGAACAGTGACAGTTACACTGCAGAGTGGCTCTTATTGACACAGAGCCTCAGGGCTCGACACGCTTGTCTCTGAATGATGTAGCCCGTAAGCTGTGCTCACTACTGCACATATGTGAGTTTGTTTGGATGAGTCTGCCGCTCTTTTTTTAGCTCTAGTGTGTGTGTGTCTGCTGGATTTCCGACAAAGACAGGATGGATTTATTGATAACAGTATTGGAATAGTGTGGTGCTTTTTGTGTCCATGTGTAAGTGTGAGCATGTGTATTAGTATGTGTGTGACGCTATTGATTTACACAGAGTGGCGATGAGTTTCTTTGTCTGGATCCTGATTATACGTGTGCCGGTGGGGGATGGAGGGGGGGTAACAGCCAACTCAGCAAACCTGTCAATCTGCCCAGCCTTTATTTTAAGAGATTAAATGCAGTGTGTGTAGCTGATATACTGCTGCACTGATACAGATACACATGCCTGTTGCTTTGCTTTTCCGTTATATCTAATCTAATTCGCAAGATGTTAATGCTTCAAGCTGGATGACATTTCAGTCTTGGTTTGTTGATGTGAAAGCAGTGATATAATGGCACCAGGTGGGCCTGTGATATCTGCGAGACAGATTTGAAACAGTTTATTTTCTCCAGCAGTGGTTTGCTTTGTTGTTTGCTTACTTTACTTAGTTAAACTGTGACGGCTTATGGTGTCTACCATTGGGGTATGTTGTCACAAAAGGTCAGCATGTTTTCAGTAAACCCAATAGCTTTTTTGTTTTCCAAGATTTTGGTCACAGTCATATTTACTGTTGTTCAGCTCATTTTCACAGATGAAATCCAGTCATTGCGGTAGGAGGGGGGGGGGAGTTCCCAATGCAGATTTTTCATGCTCAAGTTGGTGACGAGAATTTGTTGTGTTAGAAAGTGACTAATGTGAGAGCTTAATGCATTGTTATTTACAATTATTGATTGATTGATTGATTGATTAGCACATACTTTTGCAGAATAAAAATAAAATAAAATTAAATAAAATAAAATTAAATTAAATTAAATTAAATTAAATTAAATTAAATTAAATTAAATAAATTAAATTAAATTAAATTAAATTAAATTAAATTAAATTAAAGTAAATACATGCGTACGTACATGCATACATACTTTGCAAAATATTAATAGAAGTAAACAAAACAACTGTGACAAGCAGCTCCAGGCTGGGTTATCACTAACTAAAATAATAATAATAATAATAATAATAATAATAATAATAATAATAATAATAATAATAATAATAAATAACTTCAATAACTAAAACAAAATAAACGTAATAACTAGATAGATAGATAGATAGATAGATAGATAGATAGATAGATATATTAACTAAATAGATTAAATATATAGATATTAAACAAACAAACAAACAAATAAATAACTGTTCATTGGAGTAAAAAAATAAATAAATAAAAACTGAGACAATTAACTCCACCCTAGGTTATCATCAACTAAAAAAAATAAATAAAACAAACTTGGTTGATGTAAAAATCACATCAATAACTAAAGCAAAATAAATGTAATAACGATGGGAAATCTTTATTGAAATAAAAAAAAAAATTGTGACTAGTAGCTATAATAATAATAATAATAATAATAATAATAATAATAATACATACTTAATAAAATAAACCTGAAGTAACTTCAAATTACTCTGATAACAAAATAAACATAACAAACTAAATCTAATTTGTCAGTGATACTAAAATAAAATCGACTATCTGTCATCCTTAATTTCAAGACTGATTGCAAGACTGATTCTTTCATAAATCTGATCTTTGTAGCCCCTCGCTGAGGCAACTTCACCTTCAAATGCTAGTCTTATCATACTGCATTATGGTGTGATGTTAGCATTTTATAAGGTCACCAGATAATTTATGCGCATCATATTTTCCCTGATCAATTATGAATCAGACCAGATTTTTTTCAGATTCTCCAGTCTGTACATTGATAATCATCTGTTTACCACAATTACCCATGTCAGCGCAGGGAGTGTGGGGCCTTCAAGTCTTGGACTAACATGAAAACATCTGTGTGATTGACAGGTGAGGCTTTGCATTGACAGACACAGGAAGGACATGTATGTGATTATATTATTATTCATATACTATGTATGTGTGGTTTGGAACATGGGGTCTCCAGGGGCCACACTAACCATACTGACCTGCCTGTCTTCGCCCTCATTATTCATGCATGGTGGCGGGTGGGCCTTTCAGTATTAACATTAGTAGGATACAGTATGTTGTCAGTTTTACATTAACTGTTGACAAGAGCAGTACATTTTCTTCAAATTTCCTTTAATAATAATACATTGTATTATAATAAAGGGTTCAGAGTCATTTTAAAAAGGTTAAAAGAACATCTTATGAAAAGGTAAAAGGCATTCTTCAGGAATGTGATTTTTTTTTTTTTTTTTTTGAGAAATCTCAAGAGAAATGTGCAACACTGTGTTTATTTACGAATGCAAACTACATGTTAGCACTATGGGTCACTTATACACACACATTTAAAAAGCATTTGAAAGCAGAACATGCCAACAATCTTCTTAAAACTTGAAATGAGCATCATTTATGTCAAAAGAGAAGCTTTAAGGTTTCACAACAGTCTAAAATAAACAGCTGTAAAATATAATGCTTGAAAATGTAAAAATAGTATAAATATATAAATAATAAATAAATAGTCATTTTAATAATAATTTATACTCTAACTAATGTTGGTACACTATGATATTATTATATTTCAAACAATAATCAAATGTAAAATATAATGGTTAATAATAATAATAATAATAATAAAAATAATTGTTATTATTAATCTTAGTAGTAGTAGTTGTAGTAGTAAGAATAAGATTTTAATTGTATTATTATTTAAATGATAAAAATTAAACAGATGAATATAATTAATAAAAGTTAATTATAAAAAAGTAAAAGAATAACTTGTTTATTATTATTATTATTATTATTATTATTATTATTATTATATAACAACAACAACAATAATAATAATTAGTAGTAGTATTAAGAAAAAGAACATTTGAATGACGTTATTTAAATTAAAAAAAATCATAGTTTAATAAAATGTCAAAGATGTTAAATGCTAATGCTAATAATGCTAACAATGCTAATAATAATACTAATAATTGTTGTTGTTGTTGTTATTAATAATAATAATAATAATAATAATAATAATAATAATGTTTTAATTTTATTATTATTTAAATGGTAAAAATGATGCTAATTAAAAAAACAATAAGTAAATAATTAATATATATATTAGTAGTAGCAGTAGTGGTGGTATGAATAAAATACATTAATTAAACAGTAAAATACACTGTTTATTATTATTATTATTATTATTATGAATATTTTAATGTTATTTAAATAATTAGAATGTAAACAACAGTAACTAAATAATAATAATAATAATAATAATAAAAATAGATTAACAATAATACATCCATTTTATTGTTATTATGTATTTATTTATTTATTTAATTGTTGTTGTTGTTGTTGTACAGATCGTGTAGCTCCGCCTCTTTTTTATTGCTGCGCTCGTTGTCTTCAGTCTTCCTTTTGTATTTCCACAGTGTGAAGGTAAGATTGTACAAATTTATGGACCGCTCATTTTAAAATGGTTTAAAACTACTCTTCAGTAGAGATAGAGCTATAGACCTACCACAAAAGTGGAAGTTAAAAGACAAAAAGATGGCTGTGCATTTGTTTTCCTGACACATAAGGTCTATAGTCATACTGAATAGGAAAAAAAAAACAACAACAAACAAACAGGTTTTCCTTCTTGTTTGTTTTTTAGCCAGTCGCATACCTGCATCTTCATGCAGTGTCTTCACATTTCCTATTCAGAGAAATTTCTGTTGGAGAAAGCCTGACATAATGTATCACACAGAGTATTGGCTCACAAGACTTTAAAAAGGATTAACTTTCAGTGGTCCTGCACGGCATGACAGCATCTGTGACGGGTGTCTGTGCCACGGCGTCATCACTAACAGAGGGGATGAGCATGCTGCCACACTGCCACACCGTCAGCGCCAGCAGAAGCCTGGCACAGATCTGGGTGTTGTGGTCAGTATATGATGAAGCACAGTGGCAGCCGGTGTACTGGCCACCCACAGCCACAGTCATGGAATGTGTGATTCATGTCTGGACAGTCACATTATTATCATACTCCTGCGTAATAGATTTGTTTTTAGTGTAGATAGTGGCTTTGTACCAAAAACCTAGTGAGCTGCTGTCTATACAGTCTCCCTTTAAGGCAGGATACTAATCGAAATGCATCCTACATTGGCATGCAATGCACAGATTCTTCTGTGTTTGGCTTCCATATGTCAACAGCGCCACCATCTTGGAAGGGTTTGAATGGAAGTCAGTATAGCTGTCCATGTCTTGAATTACCATACTGAATTAGCCAGTGCCTTATACAAATTTACACAAAATGCTGTGAGAATGAAGCATAATATAAGACAGCATAATTTGGCTGCCTGCAGTTTTAAAAAGCCTTTACAGTGCCCTCCATTAATATTGGCACCTTTGGTAAATACGAGCAAAGGTGGCTGTGAAAATGAATCTGCATTGTTTATCCTTTTGGTCTTACATTTAAAAAAAAATCACAAGATTCTAACTTTTTATTGAAGTAATTCAATGGAATGTGGGGGGGAAAATTTCATTTTGAAATAAATGTGTTCTCTAGTTCACAGAGTTTTCTCCTATAATGCCTGATGAGTTTGGAGAAACACCTGACAAGAGATCAGAGATGATTTCTTCATACAGAATCTCTCCAGATCTTTCAGATTTCCAGCTCCATGTTGGTTCTTCTCTTCAGTTCACTCCACTCATTTTCTGTAGGTTTTAGTTCACGAAACTGGGGCAGCCATGACAGAATCTTCATTTTGTGTTCAGTGACACATTTTTGTGTTGATTTTGATGTTTGTTTTGGATCATTGTCCTGATTGAGGATCCAACCACGGCCCATTATAAGATTTCTAACAGAGGCAGTCAGGTTTAGATTTTTTGTTCAGATTGTTCAGATTTTTTGGTTCAGATTTATCTGTTGGTGTTTGATAGAATCCATGATACCATGAATCTGAACAAGATCTCCAGGATCTCCAGCAGAAAAATAGGCCCACAACATTAAAGATCCAGCAGTATAGTCGGTGCCGATAGCCTAGTGGGCAAATATGCCAAAATATAGTGCCATTACACTACGGGCGCCCCGAGTTCGAATTCCGGCCTGAGGACCTTTTCCGATCCCGACCCCTCTCTCTGTTCCACTTCACTTCCTGTCTGCTCACCACTATCATATCCTAATAAAAGGGAAAAACACCAAAAAAATAAAAATAAAGTAAATATCCAGTGTGTCTGACAACTGAATATGCTGAAGTGTTGGGGAAAGTTACTTTTAAAGGTAGTGCATTACAGTATTGAGTTACTCCCTAAAAAAGTAACTAATTATGTTACTTTTTATGGAAAGTAATGCATTACTTTACTACTTTTTAAATCTGGGCAGGGCTTGCTTGTTTCTTTTTAATATAAAAAGTTTTATTTTTGGCAAATGTAAAAGCCTTTTCACACTCAAAGCCTCAGGCTTTGAGAAAAGTAAATTCACGTCTGTACAGTAGACCACGGAAGAAAAAATATCAATTCTTCAGCAATAAAAAAGGAAAACAAATGTTAGATTATCTTGAGTAATTTTTGCTTATTAGTATGGTTGAATTGGATCATCGAAGGTCTGCAGCAAAGACATCAGTTAATAAAATGGTATTAAATGCATAAAGTTTATATTATTTAACATTTGAATTAATGCATGTTCACATTTACTCTAGAACTAACATCTTACTCAACATGGGGAAAGGAGAGCTTTTAATAATTAATCATTTAATAATTAAATTAAATATTACTTTTTTATTTGAAAAAAGTAACTCAGATATTTTCTTGTCAATTAAAAAGTAATGCGTTACTTTACTAGTTACTTGGAAAAAGTAATAATATTACGTAACTTGCGTTACTTGCAATACATTAACCCCAGCACTGTTTGTTTTGTTTTTGGATGATCTTGAAACCTTCCTGAACAACATGTGGTGATGTAGAGGCTATATTTCTTTCTTTTTTTTTTTTTTTTTGGAACCCAAGACTCAACTAACCTCTGCAATAAATTCTTGGAGAGTCTCAAACTAAAACTCTCCTCATCAGTGTGCATTAGGACGATGTAGACACACGTCCCCTTCCACCCTGAAAAACAAAACAAAACAAACAAACAAACAAAAAAACAGCAAATGCTGGTTAGGTGGGTTTTGATGTTGGGGTGCTGGTTTTAGCTGGTTTATGCTGGCACTTTGCTGGTCCTTTGCTGGTTTACCAGCACATGACCAGCTAAAGACCAGCATAAACCAGCAAAGGACCAGCATAAACCAGCTAAAACCAGCATCCCAGCATCAAAACCTACCTAACCAGCATATGCTGTTTTTTTCAACAGGGCAGACAGATCTGTAACATCTTAGTTGAATGGAGCTTTTTAATTATTGCCCTGATGGTGGACATGGGGGTTTTCACAGCTTTAGCACTTTTCTCTTTTCTTACAGCCACTTTCTATTTTGTGAAGCTCAACAATTTTGTTGTGCACATCTGAACTACGTTCTTTAGTTTTACCACTTGTAATGGATGATGAAAAGAATTTGGCTTTTATGTTCCTCATATTTGTATAATCCTGTGGAACAGGAAGTCATGGCTGAACAATTTTATGCACCTACTCACCCTGGTGTGCTAAAAAAATATAAATATTAATGGGATATATTAATTTATTTTGATTTCTAGGGGTGCCAGTAATTGTGGCCAAAATGCACTGGAGAAATACATTTATTTCATAGTTCTGTTGTTTCATTTCAATCAAATGTTATTTTTATTTTATTTTATTTTATTTATTTTTTTTTTTAATAAAAGATCAAGATAAACGATACAGATATATTTTCACAGCCACCTTTGCTCATAATTACCAAGGGTGCCAATATTAGTGGAGGACTCTCTATAATGACTAAAAATAGTAAATACAGGCAGCGCTCAAGTGTTTTGATATAAAGCCAGTCACATCGTGTAGAATTCCGCATTAACCTATGTGATTATCATATTAGAAACCTAGAAGAAAAACTTTCAGATTAAGATTACAGTGTGATTAATGTCGATTAAGCATTAAAATGAGGTTAAAGCGATCATGAAACATTAGAAGTAAATCCCCAAATCGTCTTTAGGCGACTATCCAAATAAGACTTATCCACTTGTTTACCACAGATCATTTTTCTCTGCTGCCCCAAGTGTATTTGTGTATTTCTGACTGCTCTTTCGGCCCACTTGAACCCTAAGGTCTCTTTTGTGCACACACAGGTGGTCGGCCTGTTATAGCATAATTAGTATAATTATCTCATTCTGTTTCTTAAACAGTACTTTTAAATAGAATGGATCAAGTGGCCAAATATTTGCTAGCATAGAGAACACTAGAATCCCAAGGCAGAATACAAACAGCAATTAGCCATCATTCTTCAACCTTACAATTTTAGGACAGATTCCTTAAGAGCCACGTAACTCGCATTGCGCAAATCACACGGCACCGAAGTCATCTCCTCTTACCTCGTAAAGGAAGTTTTGCTTTATTTTTCTCTAGTTTTGATGCAGAACAGCACCTGGAAAATGTCATTGCCGTGTCAAGTGACAAAAATGTCACCCTTTGTTTATTCTGAATAAGCAATAATTGGCAATAATTGAAGCTATTAGCGGGTATTAACCGAGCACTTGTGTGGCACTCCACGGGGTTATTCTCTTCTATGCCAACCCATTAAATCTAAACACCATTTAAGCTCGGCAGCATATTTAGTTCATTATTCCTTTAATTGCTTGTTTATGTCTAGTAATTACAACCACGGGTGACACAAAGCCTTAGCGTCGCACATTCAAATAGAAATCCAAAATCAGACAAGGCGATTATGGCAGAAATGGCACAGGCCAGACAGACGCGCCCTTCCCTCATTTCCCTCTGAAGCCAGTCAATAAACAATCTGCATATCTTTAGTCCATCAATATTTAATAGCAGCCAGCTAAAGGGCTCCTATCTCAGGCTCAGTCAGGTTTGATGTTTGATGCTTTGAAATGTGCCACAGACAGCAATCGCACGGTCCCCAGAGGGATTGGTGCTCGATGTGTGTTTGTATTTGTGTGTGTATGCCAGGGTGTGTATGTGTACACATTGTTCTTTTGAAAGCATGTGCTAATGTGTGTATTCTGAGCTGTATATCTGCAATGTTAAGCATAAATACATACTTCTCAGCTGTTTTCGCTTTGGGATCCATTTACATTAGACAAAGTTGTGACCCAACACTGTAAATAAAGCCTATTTATATTCATCTATATTATATAAAACACTTTACAAGATTTAATGCACAGAAACATGTTCGGGTCCTTTTCATGAGTGTGTAATTTGACCAGTTTAGTAAAGTGACATCCCAAGACTGTTGAGGGGAAAAAAATAATTGAGCTTTTTCTTTTCTTTTTTTTTTTTTTTTGGAGATGTAGTCTCATGTTCATTTTTGCACTTTTGAACCTCGTCAAATTCGCTTTACGAAATCGGTTTGGTATATCAAAAAGGTTTTGATAACTTTTTGGCAGAATGCTCTGAAGTTGATCTGAGACAATTTTAGTGAAAACTGGACAAACTGTCCAGGATGAGTTCGAACAATTAAAAAAAATTACCATATAAGTTTAAATTCTGGTATGAGTTCAACTCGGTATGAGCCAAGGAAATAAAATAGCTTAGCAGAAATATGAGTGCAAATTTATGCTAAAGTGTTTGTAAAATACAGCATTTTACTACAAAATTTAAAATGGTCCACGCTCAAAATGGCTGATGTAGGAAAATTGGGTATTGTTTGATTCAGTATGCTGCTCTGAATCTAACAAGATCAATCTTATGATTTAAATTTTTACATCTTTTGACCAGTAGGTGGTGCTGTGCTGAAACTACTCATTTGCCCTCAGGTCATGTTTGATATAACATACCAAGTTTGGTCAAATTCTGTTAAAGCGCTGCAAAGATATAGCCTCACGTCCATTTGTGAGCAAATTTTGTCAATTTCCGTTACCGTTATTGACAATAAAATGTGACATTACTATTATTTATTATAATATCAATATAATTTTTAGTTTTTCAGTTCATCTGAATGGATCCGTAGCATACCTGTATTTGACGAAAAGTAAACTCTAGTCTGAAGGAACTAGCCGTCACTTTGTCTCACACACACGTAAAGAAAAATACAGTGAGGGAGACTTACATACCATGCAGAATTGACGAGTCATATGTAAATAATATTTTTTGTTGTATTTTCCTGTCAAAATAACGGAGCTCCTGTGGAATTCTTTAGCTTTTAAGAACTGGCAGTTTCTCCGGTAGTAGGCGGAACTACTGCACAAATGGTAATCTCATTGGCTGGTGCTCACCTATTATCATCCCTGTTTTGATTTCAGCAAATCAGTTCGAGCGAGCACAGACAACATGATTAATATTCATGTATATTCATTAATCCTTAGTGCATTTTATCATGTTATTAGTAGTAGAATTCGTAGTAGTTTTAATATCTAAATTATCATATTATAATGCTTGACTGGCTGATGCAAAGTGTACGTTCAGATATTTAAAAATCTGGGCCATTAAGCTTTATATATGTATAGTAGTCACAATAGTTATTTTCTTTTGGTTATTTGTTACTTTTATAATGATGTAACTCAGTAACTAAGTCCGTTACTATGTGTGAGAAATAACTAGTAACTATAACTAATTACTTTTTTAATATAACATGCCAAACACCGTTTAATATTGAGACTGCCCTCTGTGTGCCAAATTTCATAGCCAAAAGCAGTTTTATGGGCTGCCATAGACTTTCATTGTAAAATTGCAAAATAAATATTTAAGAAAGTAAAAACAGTAACTTTTTATTTCCCATTGCAACTGTAAAATGACACTAGTAATATTTGTGTCTTAATATCTTAATTTTCAGATGTTAATGTTAAATGTTTTGGCTTAAAAACACAGGGTTAAAACTTCTCTGTTTGTGGCAAAAGGTTTACAAATGCTTCTCATTAAATATCTGGTTAAATATTTGGTGCATATTGTGTTTTAAAATGCACGCAGTAAGCGATGCAAACACACAGTGCTTTGCACACATGCAGAGATGAAAATCATATAAAGCAGCATTTTGCAGCCTTTGTGATTTGATAATCGCACTAAGCCAGTATTGCAATTTCAGTTTTATTCCAATTAATTGTTCAGTCCTACTAAGAACCCAACCCAACATTTCCCTTTTGTCCATGATTACTGGATAATGATTAAGGATTTAAAATAATTTTCACAGAGTTATACAATTGCATTAATTTCCTTTACTTTTCCAGGTCTAAAAATCACAATTCTTAGTATATCCAAATGTTTAAAGACAGTGGTGTAAAGAACCCTTGTTTTTTTTTGTTTTTTTTTGAAAAATCTTGAGGGGGTAATTTAAAAAGGGGAAAAACCTTGATTTTTTTTTTTTTTTTTCTCTATTTTAATTTGTGTTCTTTTTCTTATCCTTTTAAGTCATCTTGAAGGCCGCTTAGAAGTTTGCTGAGGTCCCTAGTGGGCCCGGGCTCCCTGATTGAGAACCACTACTATAAAGGTGATACATATGTACCAACAATCATAGTGTATTCAAAAGGTTGGACAGTCCACTCCAAATCAACAATTTGGCTACTACCCCTGCTGCATTAGTAAATGGTCTGTGTTTGTGTTTGCAAGTGAGTGTGTGTGTGTGTGTGCCGCTGGGGTGGTGTTATCCATTCTGAACTGAGTTTTAACGATCAAAACAAATGAGCCAGTTCAGACCCACAATTAGAGGACAGTCATGGCTATGTGTTGCCTGTAAATGAGCAACACGACAGCCTCTTTACCCCCTCTGGAGTAAACCTCTGCCCCTGGAGAAGCCTCATTAACTGGGCTGGGTTATGGGGGGAAAGGGGGTGATGGGGCTCTTTAAAGCTCAATAACCCTGGAGAGCCAGGGATGGAACCTGTTCCCTATAATAGACAGTATTAGTTCAAGGTGTTGCTGTCAATCATGCTTTCTTGTGACTCTAATTTAACGGCTAATAATTTGTGTCTGGTGCAGTCTATAAGATTGACAGACAAGTTGCATAGATTTTACACCCTTACTACTTCTTTATAGAAGGAAATGCTTTTTTAGCAAGTAAATTCAATTGCAGCAATGCATCACTTCATTAAAAAGTGCATCAGTATGGCAGATTTCATGGATCAGTTTTGTATTTGTATGTACTTTTACAGTGTAAAAATGTTACAAATGTAATTTGTAAAAACACACACCCACCCTACAATGATAAAACCCCACTTCTTTTTTATCCCCCCAAAACCCAAACAGTCTCAATTATCAAGCCGTTTTGATTTTCTGAGCAGTATGATTTCATATTGCTCAAGCCCCGCCCACGTCCGCTGACAAACTGTCCCATATCAGCATATTTCCCTCAGCCAGTTGCACACTGTTTGCCATTTTCTAAATGTCAACAACAACGTCTCGTAAACAGTACAGGTGTTTTGTGGTTGAATGTAAAAGTGAACGTAAGGCTGGTTTTTGATGGTGATGCACCATCGAATACACAAAAAAAAAAACAGAAGAGAGGGGTGGGGTGGGCGGTAGCTCATTATCTTTTAAAGAGACATGCACTGAAACGGGTTACTGTGAACAGAGCTGTTTTTGACAAGGTAAAAAGGGTGTTGGTTTACACGACCATTGAGGAATTTTAACTAAATTATGTTGCAAACATTTCATTAAGAGCCTAAAGAATCATACCTACTTTTAGAACATGGATATCCAGTGTCCCCTTTAAAAGTTGTTGTTGCCATATTTTACAGACAATTTCTTGTAATACAGGATGCCATTGTTCTCTTACCATAAATTTAACAAAATATACCTTTGAATAAAAACCATATGTATACAACTTTGTTGTATGACTTGTGCACCATTTGTGCTGTGGATATAAATGATACCTCAAACTGTGTGGAGGTGTGTTGTCAATTTACTAAGTGTTCAGACTCATTTTACTAAGTGTTTCACTGGTGGAGAAAAGAGAAGGGGAAAAAAATCACATAGACCGGAATATATTTAAATAAAAAAGCTCTTTTGACTTGAACCAGTAATTAACCACCTTGCATCCACAAAGCAATGTGGATCTTATTACACTCGCAAAAAACAGAAAGTATGTTGGTTACTAACGTACTAGTTTAGAATCTATCCATTGGTTGTTGATTGAATTAGAATCACCCTTATTACCTTAACAAAACCCATTTCCATTGGCTTTTTGGATTTTGAAGCCTAAATAAACAAACAAATAAAGGTATGGTACTTTTTGTAAAATATATTGGTATTCTAATCAGTCTCAGTGTGTTGTTGGTTGGTTTAGGTCTGCTAATGATGAGCTTTCATTTAGTAGTTAGTGCAGTCACGATTTTGTTTGAACATTTCTCATTGCTGAAATATAAGAGAAAGACTTGTGTTTCTGTGGAATCAAGCCTTGTTGTGGATTTGACCCACGTACGACGGCTTCAGCACTCCTACGGAATGACACTGATAGCTTCACAGCGGAGGGAAGCTGTCTATTAACATTTAAATGATCTTCCTCAGAAAGAGATAATATTATGAAAGAAAATGAAGAATTAGCGTAATGCTCAGGTCTTAGCTGGTTGGAACGAGCTCTCACTCGCCTTTGGAAGGTAATAAGTGCCTCCCAATTACGCCTAATGAATTCTAATGGGCCTTCACCATTTACAGTTCATCCATGCTCAATATGGGGGCTTTTGGTCTTATTTCCTACACAGTAAAAGTGCAGTTAACTACTGACTGATGGGGATATAATCATTTTGTCACTCTCTTATGCAAATTTATTGTGTTTCTAAAGCCGTAGCAATCTTTCATTTGTTACATTGTACAACTGAAGTGCAATGCATTATTAGAATATTTGTATATGTGCATTGCTGCAGTTTTTAACTGTATATTGTATCTCTACTGGAACTGGATGTGTAGCAATTGTACCAGCTCAAAAACAGTTTAACAATAGCAATACAAAATATACTGCAGCGTCTTAAAATACTTTTATTTAGAGCTACTGACAAAGAATCATTTCAATCTTCCATGCTCCATTACAGTTGTCTTGTATTTTCATTGTGTGCATTGGCCTTAGTTGACACAGGCCGTGTGCTGTGTGCAGAGCAATATTTGGTTAAATATCACTAAATGACTGGCAGCTGAGATGAAACTGACTGTGTCCTTTGTTCTGTTGAGCAAACTGGAGTATAGAGGGGCTGCGGGGAGAAGGTGGGCTCTGTTTAGACAGCTTTGGAATACTGCCACCATATGGAGGAGGTGCAAACTTAGCCATCACAGGGATTGGTATAGATTTATGACCCTTATAAAAGAATTAGACTATAGCATATATATATATATATTATAAAAGTAGAAATATGTTTAAATGCAAACAATTGTATATAGACACCACAGAGCATGAAAGTGTACTGCTGAATGTACTGAAAAAAAAAAAGAAAAAAAAAAAAAAAAAAAAAAATATATATATATATATCATGCATTTCTACTGAAACTTATATGCCTTGTATTTAAATATATTTCTAATCACACATTTGTAATAATAAAGCTACAATGTAGCACCTTTAACATATAGTATATTAACTTTAAATGTAATAATATTGAATAACATACTAAAGATAAAATTACATTTAAGTGCATGTGCTTGAGTTGCTCAGCAAACCAAAATAAGTGTACTTTTATAAATTATTTTACACATAATGATTTAACATGTAGGCTACTTTGAAGTACAACTTTTAATCTGAAATCATTCTAAAATAAAAGTGTGTTAAGAAAGAGCCATGAAACTGCACACTGCCAGTGCACATTCAATCGAATTAAAAAGGGTTAGTTCATCAAGAATAAAAATTCTGTCTATTTTGGACTATGTTAATCTTTTAACCTATTCTACCTTTCTGGGCCTTAAACGTGGTAGTTGTGTTGCGGTCTATGTAGGGTCAGAAAGCTCTCAGATTTCATCAAAAATATGATATTATGTGTTCCAAAGATTAACAAAGGTCTTTTGGGTTTGGAACGACATGAGGGTAAGTAATTATGACAGAATTTTCATTTTTAGGTGAACTATCCCTTAATCACACTTCACAAGCGGATGCTACTACATACAGTAATTAAATTGCTTAGCATAAAAGCAAAACAATCAAAATAGTCATTTTAAATGGCTCATCTGAAAGTCTAGTGATAACAAGCTTTTAAAAGTTTTTCTTTATCTTTTTTTTTAAGCTTTTCTGCCCAGATTTGGCTCCTGTTCAGTCTGCCTGTTGAATTAGCTTTGTGAATTTAGAATTAGCTTTCTGGCTATTAGCTTTGGAAAGGATTGCACTTAAAATAGTCGAAGAGAGGTTTAATTAACATGCTAATCATGAATCAAGTAAGCATTTCTAATCTGATTAACCAAATGGAATTGTTTCTTGTTAATTAATATTCTGTAATTAACTACAACCCAAAACACTGAAGTGTTTGGTCACCTTTATAGTATTTTGCATTAGTACCAAAGACTTATCTTTGTACCTTTTTGATTTCAATAAGGAGCGACATAAAACTTTTTCATTTGAAAGGTTCATTTGTACTTTTGTGCTGTCTTTATTTATTATGTTTATTGTTTGTTTAATATGTTACAAAAGATTTAATATTTATTTATTAAAAAGGCCACAAACATATCTTAAATCTTGGATGTGAGCTGCAGCTCTGTTGTTTCATTTAAGTGACTGTCTTTTGATTTTGCATCTCCATTAGACGACAGAGCACCATTGTGGAAATGCTAATGAACTTGGATGTCTTCACACAGTGATGGAGTGCTCCCGGTGACAAATCCTTTATTCAACAGAGCTAGTCTTGATGTATAGTGCAATTTCCACTTTTTTTTTTTTTTTTAATTTAATCTATAACTTAATTCCAACAAAGTAATAAAATAACCTGAAGGCACCTCACGGCAATCGTTTAGTGATGTCTGCTCAGTTGATGTGAGCGGCCTCTAAATGCACATTGGTACGGCTTTATGGCTCAGTGGCTTGGCAGATAGACGCTTATCACTGTGTCAGATCCCAGCTCTCTGCAGCCCCCCCTAGAGGTGATGGGATCATTTTTGGGGTCAGTTGAGGATATTTGTAGATGATTTAATGTGTTTAACCCAGTGAAATAAAGGTGCTGGTGGTGGGTGTGGTCTCAAATGCGAACACAGAGCTACATATGACATGCATCTGTTGGGTTGTTATACAAAGAAAATGGTTTCTAATATTAAGATTATATTACTGATGTAAGTGGTGCATTATCATGGATTGAGCATTATATAAGGCATATTTGCTGTATTGAAACATGGAATAGTACAGAGCCCCACAATCTCACACCGCTGGGTCTTTTAGTTTCCCTTTGTCTCCCACAGTGTCTTCCTTTGGTTGTGTCATTATGTTCGGGTGTGTTTTGTCGATTATCTTCATTTGCCAGTGTATTTAAGTTATAGTCTAATCGCTGTTTCTTTGTCCTGTATTTATACATTGATGTTCTATGTGTGTCACCTACCTGCCTGTGGAAAAGACTGTTTGCCTTCATTATCTTCTTTGTTCGTGATTGCTCTACACTGTAGCGTGACAGAATACTGGACCAAGATGTGATAGTATGCACCGTTTTCCCTGTGTTTTGTTTTAAACATTATTCTTTAGTTTTTTTGTTATGAAGCTGGCCCTGAAATTCGCTGCTCTGGCTCGAAGGAGCCAGGATCTGAAGAGTTTCACATGGGACTTCAGCCTTCTCACTGCTACCACCACCTTGGATGATGAAATGCTGACGTCTCTGTTCTGGATCGGGGGAAACTTCCATCGCCCTATTGCCCTACCAGACACTGGTGTCTGGAGAGTGTCTGGCCCTGATCCAGAACACAGCTTGATCCAGAGCGTAGCCCACCATCACCCAGCTGTGTGGAGCCTAAGCCCACTGCAGATGGAGAGCCAAACCCGCCGCAACCAACGAGCCATTGCCAGAGAGAGGATTGCCCTGGAGCTAGAGCCTGACCTGTCTGACCAGGTGCAAGAGCTGGCAACTAAGCGTTCACCAGTGGATTAAGCAAGGGAACACAAGGGCTTGGAGGAAAGCCGCGCCCACAGCATCACTGCTGAAAGTGAGCTTTTAGAGGACTTAATAGACTGCCCACTCTTCTCCCTCAATCATTTGAACTGTCAGTCTGCCCTGAACTCTCTATCTATAATGTTTTGGCCAAGGAGGCCATTTTTGAGCTGTCTGTTTGTCCACAGAGGATGTTCCCATGTCCTCGGCACTTTCGGTGTTGGGAGTTGCGATCTGAAGTGTGTGGGCAGCACATACCATCCCAGAAAGCACTGGTGCTCACAGTTTCCATCACACCCACCCTCCCTCTCCTGCCTCCTCCTGTCTCCTCCTGACATCCCTGTTTCTTCAGCTCCACCACCGCTGCTTCCTGTCAGCCCCTTAGCTCACCATTTGTGCAATGGGTTCCAGCCTCTGAGTCTTAGACTCCGCCTCTGCCTGTCGACTCATCGGCTTCACCATGGCTACTAGCTTCCTCCTCTCCATAGTGGCCCATCAGTCCACCGGCTCCGCCGGGCTCCTTCATCCCTACGGCTCCGCCTTGGTCAGTCGTTGACCATCCGCTGCCTCAGAATTCCACTCCTCCAGCTAGACCTCGTCCCGCCAGGTCTGTCAGGCTCCTCCTTCCCTCTGGCTCCACCTTGGTCCTCTGTCGCTCCGGCTCCACCTCGGCCTTCTGGATCCCTAATCTCCAGAGCCAGTCACCAGAGCCATCTGCTCTACTTTGGCCCTCCAGATCCTTGCCGTCACCCTGGATCAGTGGCTCTCTGTCTCCGCCCCGGACTTCTTTCCCACCTGCTCCGTCGCTGTCACTCGGCCCCCTGGAGTCATCAGCCCTTCCTCCACCATAGCTCCTCCCTCTGTCGGCTCCACTGTGGATCACCTTTATGGCTGCGACCTGGGTCCCACCTGGCTCCTCCTGCTCCAAGTCCCCACTCTGTCTGAGCCACCATGGCTACTTCTGTCTCCGTCCTGGCTCCTCCCTTTGTCTAGTCCGCCGTGGTTCCAGCGGATTCCTTTGTGGCTCCTCCATCCATCATCACCACACTGGTTGTCTGCCTGCACTTCGCCATCCCCTGTCACCATCCCTCCTCTGTCCCGCCCTTTGTTGTTTCTGCGGCGTAAGGTCGCGCCTTCGGGGAGGGGAGCTAACTGTCACACTACTGGGACTTTTAGTTTGTTTTCTTTCCTCACATGTTCCCTGACCTAGTTTCTGTCTCCCTTTGATTGTGTCATTATGTTCAGGTGTGTCTTGTCAATTATCTTCATTTGCCAATGTATTTAAGTTCTAGTCTGATCACTCATTTTTATAATATTATCATATTATACGGTATTATACATCGATGTTCTACATGTATCACCTACGTGCCCGTAGATTTACCTTAATGTGGATTATTAAAGACTATTTGCCTTCATTATCTTCTTTGTGTGTGATTTCTCTACACTGTAGCATGACACACATATGATATGCTAAAAAAATAGATATTGTAGCTACGAATTAAGACTTTTTCTCTACGACTTACTAATTTGTGGCAATGTTTTATTAACTTGTTGCCTTGATATACTTAAATTGTGGCCATGTTAAACAAATTTGTTCTCTCTGTTTA
This sequence comes from Labeo rohita, assembly GCF_022985175.1. Taxonomy (NCBI): domain Eukaryota; kingdom Metazoa; phylum Chordata; class Actinopteri; order Cypriniformes; family Cyprinidae; genus Labeo; species Labeo rohita. The sequence goes on along the minus strand of NC_066885.1, from coordinate 26,251,831 downwards.
GTTAAAGGGGCCATCGAATGCCTATTTTCCACAAGTTGGTATGATTCTTTAGGGCAGTGATCGGCAACAGGCGGCCCACGGGCCAAAACTGGCCAGCCAGCAATAATATCTGGCCCATGCACGCAGCCAGATTATTTTAATAGCGGCTGGTTCTGAAAAAGATCTATAATGACAGCAACAGTTACTCAAAAGGTAATTTACATTGCCTTTTGATAAGAGCTTGCTGTTCACTTTCACTTTCGATTTTGCGATCACATGCACTTTGTGTAAAGGGAGCATGTCTTACAATATAACACAGTGTCCTGCGCGATGCCGGGGCACACAATAAGGAGTTTTTGTTATAGCTAGCCGAAAACGGGCCACACACAAAATTTCTGTTTTAGAAATTATTTATATTTCTGCGACATCTCAGCTGGAACAACAACACAAACTATGACAGTTACAACCTCAGGTGCTGATTATGTGCTTTACTCAATGTTAAATGTGTCTAATGTGAGTTTGAATATCATTCTGCGTGACACGTATAGCCATACTGAAAACAACACGAGTTTACCTCAGATCTTGAAAAAAAAATTTAAGAAAACGTATGTTAAAACTGCAAACCAGCAAGTGTTTTATAACAAAGATGATATCAGTCACTCAATATTTAGTTTTAACAATGTTAACAAGGTTTATTATGTATGAATTAGATTATAAACTTGTCCATTTCGTAGAGAGTGCAGTGCAATTCTGCACTTCTGAATCACTCTGGCATCACGTGACTCACGTCTAGTGTGGACAGCTAAATTGCTTGTCGCAAACTAAGACTGTTTAGTTGTGCTATCTTACAATCAATATATAGTAAATGTAAGTTAAAGTGTTGCCTATGTAACCAGTTAAAACTTAAAATGGCGATGATGTCTTAAAATGTATGGAAAGATTCTTGAAAAGGTCTTAAAAAGGTTTTACATTTAACTCCATGATTCCTGTATATGCCTTGGAGTAACAGCTTACTACCAGTCACAAAAGACACTGTAACAGTCTGTCACAGGCAATTGCATTTTTCATCAGTTAATTTCTTAATGAAATGTCTGCAAAATACTTAAAAATAAAAAATACTTAAAATTCTGCAACGGTTATGTAAAACAACACTAGTTTACCTTGTCAGAAACAGCTCATTTCGGTGCCTTTCTTTTTAAATGATAATAAGCTGCTGTTCACCCTGTCCCTCTCTTAAGGCTTTTTTTTTGTTTGTTTGTTTTTTTTTTTTTTGTTTTTTTTTGTGGCGCGATACAGGAGCATATTATCGTTGCAGACACATACACAGACAATGGCTTTGCTGCACAAATAAGTCTGCTCCTTATCGCCGCCCTAGAGGCAAGATTATTTCATCTGCAGAAATGTAAAGACCACCGCAGTGTCTATGTCTGTGCCCACCCAGAGATGCAAGAAGTATGATACCCTATTTATAATCTGTCTTTGAGAGGCTGGGAATGGGAAAGCGATTTGTCTTACCTATATCCTGACCCACTGAACAGTCCCAAGGTGCCCTGCCTAGAGGTAAAAAAAAAAGCCCTTTAGCTCCCCTCAACAGTACACCTCTTATTCTGGGAGGGCCTCCCCAGGGAGGATTCAATTAACCAGTCAGTGCGTTTGGGACGATTTAATCCCCGAAGCCTCATTTATCTCCATAGCCACACATCGCAAAGGCCAGACTCTGGAAGAGCGCCGCCCTGGATTAACGCTCCGCGCTTTGCGCATTATGTACAGTGGCTCTTCACAGCGAGCCGATTAGGCAGGAGCATATTCAACACGGAGGATTAACCCTTACATGCTTTCGTGTGTGAAGGGCTACCTGTGTATTCAACACCAGAGGCACGTTCAATTCTCTTTTATTTCTGCAATGTGATTTCACAGAAGAGTTGAAAAGCTGAGTTAGTTTGCCCCTAGGCCTATTTTTAACAATGTATACCGATTACAAATGAAAAAGAACCAGACAAGAAGGAAAACACCCAGTAAGTGAAAAACATATAGGTGGATAGTTCACCCATCAATAAAAATGTTGTCTTTAATTACTCACCCTCATGTCGTTTCAAGCATGTTAGACCTTCGTTCATCTTCGGAACACAAATTAAGATATTTTTGATGAAATCTAAGAGCTTTGTGACCCTGAAAAGACGATTGCGTTCAAGGACTAGAAAAGGTAAAAGGGACATCGTTATAATAGTCCATGTGACATCAGTGGTTTAACTGTAATGTTGCGAAGCTACAAGAATACTTTTTGTATGCAAAAAAATAAATAAATAAAATAACGTCTTTATTTAACCATTTTAATGTCCTTAATACCTTTCTGGGCCTTGAACGTATCAGTTACATTTCTGTCTCAACTTTTGGATTTAATCAAAAATATCTTTGTTTGTGTTCTAAAGATGAACATAGGTCAGGATAGAAACGACACGAAGGTGAGTAATTAATGACAGAATTTTTATTTTTGGGTGAACTATCCCTTTAATTCGTCTAATTCATGAAACATTTATTTAACCTCATTATGCAAACCATACAAAATAGATCCAAGACTGCAATTTTTGCACATTTTTGATCTTGTACAGTAAACACAAACTGATTACCAAAAGATTGTAGAGACGAAAATATGTATGATATGTATGATACATAATTTTGTGGGCATGTGGTGTAAAGAGCCATACAAGCGTCTCTATCCTCCTGGGATGAACTGCTACATAATCCTATGATTTGTCTGCTTGCAGCTTTAAATATGAGAGGATCTCATCCTCATGTCCTCCTTATACCTGGATCTACATTTTAATGGGCTCATTACCGCCTGGGCTGTTGAGTGGCAGGGTGTAGTCTAAATGGGGCCCCTATTTCCTCAAAGGATCCCATCCAGACGGCTTCGGCACAAGGTTTGGGGCCCGTGGCGAGCCAGACCTCAGATAATCCATTTTTCCACCTTACTTGTCTTTGTGTTTGGGGCGCTATCGATAAGACCGGCTCAGCAGGGGTTAAAGCAGTGTTCAACGCCAATCCCTGCCCCAATCTAAAATATGAAATATTCAGCAGGCCAATTGAGTATTATTGTTAATACCTGGCTGTACATTACTGTTGAAATATTAATAAGCAATATGTTCGCTATAATTTGATTAATGCATGACTAGATCAGAAGTGAGTCTGAACACTGCAATAGAAATCCCTTGGAAAAAACTGATGGTGGATTTTTAAAAAGTAAAATGAATTAAGTTCCGATAATTCACTGCAGATATTGTACAAATATTTAGTTTTTCTTCAAGAAATAAGAAGGATTTCTCTCTGGCTTGACACACAGTCTGCGAACATTATATTAATAGGGAGTCAACCCCTGTTAAAGTAATGTGCTAACCACAGATTTTTTTTTTTCTCCCTGTGGATGGATCATTCATTCATTCATTCATTTCAGGTTCTGTCCTCAAAGTGTCCATATTCTGTGAATTTTTACTATATATCTTCTCTGACTTTCTTGGCAGAAGTCTACTAACAACGGTTTTGTTACCATGCTCAAACATAGGCTAAAACAACTTATAACTTGTGCTTGTTTTTTCTGTTTTTGGTTCTTTTTTGTGTGTTTGAGCTCTGCCCTTTTGGACAATCAGGAGTGCATGTTTTTGACATTGGTATAGGCTTCTATTTCTCTTCATCTATTCTGAGCCTTTGGCTCTTTAAGTGGCTTTTCTAAGGTCACAACCACAACCTCTGTTTCTACCTTTACAACACTGATGTAGGTAGTACCAACTACACATACAGTTCAGCCTATTGCCTCAATTGTTTCAAAGAAAACACATCTGTGTTCTCCCTGAAGCCCCTAAATAGCATTTTAATCGAACAAAACACATTTAAGAGCTTAATGGTAAGAGCTGTGGCCTAGCTGTTAGCATATGTACTCAATCTGGTGTTTTCATGTGGAAGATACAAGTTTGATTTGGACCTGTCTTGGGTCCTGATCCCATTTCCCACTGTGTCATTACTGCCTCTGTCAATATAAAGTAGAACCCCCACCGCCATACCCATCTCTCATTGATTTTAAGTAGCAGTGGGTGGTAGAATAATGGAAATGTACAGGTTTTGGCACTAGTTTTTGCCAATACGATACAATACATTATTTCAGTCACGTATTGACTTTTTTACAATGTTAGGTGCTTTGGCCCCTAATGGCTATAGCGCTACACTTTCCAGTTTTCAGTGGAGCTGTGACATGGCTTCATCTAGGTTAAGGTGAACTTTTATGGCATTTGTGCCCTTTGACCCACTGCTGCAGTTTGACCTTATAAACCTTATTTCTTGGAATATGTACTTCATTCCCACTTTCATTAATTAATTTAGTCAAATAAAAAGCGTTATTGACAGCTATGTTGAAGCCAATAACCAAAATGGCATACTGTCTGAATAGATACTACATTTGAATTTGAACTTAATTTGTGGCCGTTAAAAAAGTATGTTCTTTATAGTATGAATATGTGTAGAACGGATGAAATTCGAACGTACTACATCTACCAAGCTGTTACTGTCATGTGTCTTACCAACATCCTGTCCCGTGGCCTCGTGTACGGTGGCTGAGAGAGCTCAACACGCTGCAACTAAACAAATGCAAATAGCAAAAGCACCAGCAAATTAAGAAAACATCTTCATCAGTTTGACAACACATGTGCTGCAAATACTCACAATACAACAAGATGTTCATGTCTTTCTTTCTTCAGTCGTAAAGAAATTATGTTTTTTGAGGAAAACATTTCAGGATTTTTCTCTATATAATGGACTGCTATGGTGCCCTGAGTTTGAACTTCCAAAATGCAGTTTAAGTGCGGCTTCAAACAATCCCACATGCAGCTGTAAACAATCCCAGCTGAGGAAGAAGGGTGTTATCTAGTGAAACGTTTGGTTATTTTCATTTTAAAAAAATACAATTTAAATATTTTTTAACCTCAAACGTCTTGTATTGCTCTGCCTGAACTCTGTGTATTCTGGTTCAAGACAGTTAGGGTATGTCGAAAAACTCCAAGCGTATTTTCTCCCTCAATTTCAAAAATCATTTCAAAATCATCCTACATCGCTGCAGAAGTACCGACCCAGTCTTTGCAAAGTGAACATGCAAAGAAGATCAAACACCCTTAACAAAACAGTAAAACAGTGATATAGGACAATTTTGAAGTTGAGGGAGAACATGAGATAGGAGTTTTTCGACATACCCTAACTGTTATGAACCGGAAAAAACAGAGTTCAGGCAGCGCAAGACAAGACAAGCATTTGACATTAAAAAGTATATAAATTGTATTATTTTTATGAAAATAACCGATCGTTTTGCTAGATAAGACCCTTCTTCCTCGGCTGGGATCATTTACAGCCTCATTTGGGATCCCAAGCCGCATTTAAATTACATTTTGGAAGTTCAAATTTGGGGCACCATAGAAGTCCACTATATGGCAAAGAAATGTTTTCCTCAAAAAACATAATTTCTTTACATCTGAAGAAAGAAAGACATGAACGTCTTAGATGACAAGGGGGTGAGTACATTATCTGTACATTTTTGTTCTGGAAGTGGACACAGGTCTTTAGGAAGTTTTATTTGTCCACAGGCATCTTCCCATTCTTTTCTCCTCTTCTTATTGCTAGGAAAGCAGTGAAGACTTAAATTGCTTCCCTTGTTGCCCTTCGACTGAAAATTACAACTAAAAGTTGCACACTTTGGCATCGTACCAGTGTTTTATTTTCTAATTTTTGCATTCCAAGTTGTATTGAAAATAACCGTGCTGAGTTTCTAAATGCTGTTTGTGTAACACAGAGTTGCCACCTATATAGAATGTTTCATATAAGTCATATTATAAGCATGTTTGCATTCAGCTGTGATGCTTTTCTATTGTGTTTGCGTGTGTGTGTGTGTGTGTGTGTTTGCCTGCAGCGGTCACATCAAATGTGTTTTGGAGTGTCTCATGCATCAAAGGGCATTATGAAATATAGTGCACAAGTTAAAAGAAGTTCTGTATAGCATATATCTATATAGCTATAGTATGTATCTCTAGACTTTTTTCATTCCACTGCTGTGCGTCTTGCATTATTAAATGTAAAAATGTGTTTGAATCTGTGTGAATGGCCTGTTATAAGCAAACCAGCTCGCAAGGTCTTGGAACACAGCTTTAGACTCCCTATATATCAATGTATTTCCATATTCATACACATACATTCATATAAATCTCTTGCTGTGAGAGACATGATTTGACTAACACATGGTAAATGCAGACATCCATCTCTGGAGAAAAGCAGAAAGCAGAGCAATGTGTTTCATTTACACAAGTGCCTGCTCTCGCCTGGATGTCTGGAGTCTGGATGATAGAATATGATTTCTTGGTTGTTGCTGTCTGATACATGACATTACCCTCTGTACAGTCAAAAATATATTAGGAATAATAATTTCCTATCCCCTTGATGCATATCTAATACATCAAGAAAACAGTTCAGATGTACACATTTACAAAGAGAAATACACATTTGTTCCTACATCAGTTCCCTAAAGGGTCTCCTAATGTGCATTTCAGTGATAAGTTTATGTTTTTATTAAATCAGCAAAGCTTTTAATGAAAGCATGTGTCCCACTGCTTCATAGGGAATGGACTTGTTTTAAATCAATACTCTACAATGTTCAATTATTAATCATCATATTCAATGATATTCAGTGCAGGAATCCCTCAGGTCTTTTTCTCCTTCATATTTTCTCTCATTTTCAACAAAGCAAACCAACATTATTATAATTCTATTGCGGTTTATGTCACAGGAAGCTTTCATTATAATACAGACTAATTTAGGTTTATTTTCTTTGTACACATAGGACTTTGCAGGAATGGTACTCGTGGCAGTTAGTGTAGCGTTTTCTTTTTTACTTGATTTTATGTACATAGACAGCTATAGAAAAGGCTTTTAATTCACCAATGTTACATCAATATTTTTATCTTTCTTTTTAGTGTTTCTTTTTGACTGTCTTTCGCTCCATTTCCGCTCGTGATCCACCCATGTCCTATTAGTTGCTTTCTAAAGCCAGTGTTTGTTTTGGCAGGATTGGCAATCTTCATATGACAAACGTTCAGATGTGCAGCTGTTGAGTTTTCTGCACAAGTATGGCTAGTGTGCATAACCTCTGAACTTTGACCTATGACCCTGGAAGCAGGTCGTTTTTTGTGTGCTAATCACACGAGAGGCCACAGTGTCATTGGCTGGAGGGGTGGAAGCACTGTACCTGATGTGAAATACTGTTAACAGATTTCATTTCCTCTCTGCCCCGAGGCCTGATAAAAATGCAACAGATTGCAACCCACTCCAACCGGGCTTTTCCAGGTCCTAGACTGGACTTTGTGTGCTTGTGGAGGAAAATGGGCACTGCTTAAAATTCTCATAAGATGAAATGAATGAATGAATCTACTTAAGTGGTTTCCTTCCTTTGTAAATAAAATAAAAGCTGCATGTCTTTACTTATGTGGTACAACAGATGCAAAAGTGATTAGGCTTGTATATTAAAACAGGCACGCAGACACATTTTACTATTTTGTGACACTTTACAAAAATTTTTAAATTAAAAGTATGTATATAGCACTATAACAGCTATTGATCCTAATGTATATTTTCAACATTTACTAATACATTTGTAAAAACCGAGTTATATCTCTTAACTTTTGTTAATACATTTTGAACTAACATGATCAAACAATGTTATTATTCAACTATCATTAACAACAAGTAATAAAGGCTGTAAAATACATGTATCACTAGTAGATCATTGTTAGTTATCATTGTAAAGCAGTACTATTTATTTATTTGCATCACATTTATGCATCACATCTATCTATGCTTTCATGAAGGATACATTAAATTGAACAAAAGTAAAGACACAACTGTTTCATATGGAAGTCTGTTTCTGCTACTGAATAAAAAAAGGTAATTGCTTTTTTTCTTTTTATCTAGCAATTCTGGATTTTTTTTCTCAGATTTGTGATATAAACACAATTGCAAGAAAAAAATCCTCAGAATTACAAGATTTAAACTACAATTTAGATTTTTTTTTTTATATCTCGCAATTGTTTTCTCAGATTTGTGATATAAACACAGTTGCAAGAAAAAAAACCTCAGAATTACAAGATTTAAACTACAATTTAGATTTTTATATATATATATATATATCTCGCAATTTTAACTTTATAACACACAACTCCAAGTTATTAGGTCAGGATTGAGAGTGTATGTCTTTTTTTCCCCTCAGCACTGGACATTATAACTCACATTTGCAAGTTTCTATCACAAATTTAAAAAAAATAAATAAATAAATAATAAAAAAAAAAAAATCAGAATTGTGAGTTATAAATTTGCAATTGTGATTATAAAACTAAAGTTGCAACTTGAAATTGCAGTTCTGAAATTCTGACTTTTTACCCCACAATTATTATTTCTTGCAGTTGTGAGATTATATCTCGCAATTATGAGGAACAAAAAAAGTCTGAATTGCACATTTCTATTTCACAATTCTAACTTAATAACACACAATTGTGAGTCTCCCCCCAGCACTGGACATTAAAAAATTACGATTATCACAATTGTGATTAAAAAAAAAGCCACAACTCGAAAAAAAAAAAAAAAAAAAAAAAAAAAGCCACAACTCGAAATTGTAACTTGGAATTGCGAGTTATAAAGTCAGAATTGGTAAGTTGTGACTTTTTATCCCACAATTCTGACATTATTTCTTGAATTACTAAGTTTATATCCCACAATTCTTAGGAAAAAAGTCAGAATTGCACATTTATATCACAATTTTAACTTAATAACACAGAATTTTGAGTTATTAAGTCAGAATTGTGAGATACAAACTCACAATTCTGAGAAAATAGTCTTTTTTTCCCCTCAGCATCGAACATAATAAATTCGCAGTTGCGATAAAGTCACAACTTGGAATTGCGAGTTATAAAGTCAGAATTGCCAAATTGTGACCTTCTATCTTGCAATTCTGACTTTCCCCCCCTCAGTTTCTCATAATTCTAAATGTATTTCTTGCAATTGTGTTTATATCCTGCAATTCTGACTTCGTTTCTACAATTGCAAGTTTATGTCTCACAATTCTGAGAAAAAAAAGAGAATTGCAAGATGTAAACTTGCAATTGCGAGGAAAAAAATCTGAATTGTGAGTTAAAAAGTCACAATTTGACAATAAAGACTTCGGCTGCTAAAAATTTAGCTGTGTCAACACTGGACCAAATTATATTTTAAATTATATCAATATATTAAATTGTAATAATTTTTCACAATCTTAAATATCATTATTTATTATTATATTATACACATTTAATATCATTATGCATTTATTATACTAATATACTGCATACAGTATATATTTCATTATGTGCAACATCTTTGCATCCCTTTGTATTAGAATTATTCTTAAAAATATCATGACAAGCCTTATACTTTATAACAGACAGACACTGTTTCTGCCCAGCAAACACACTCGAGCATCCACAAAGTGCTAAACATGCTCGTGTTGGATGTTGTCATTTATTACGGACCATCACACCAGGCCCCCTAGCACGTTGGGCCCTAGGCGACTGCTTCCACTGTTATTTTCTTTCTGTGTCTTAGACATCGACCTTTATTATCACATTTAATGCAGGCAGTGGCTCCCACTCGGCCGCACCCAGGTTTTATTCCCAGAGCCTATTATGCAGGATAAATAAGTGAGAAGCAATTTATTCTGTGCTGTGAAGGTTGAAAAGATGTGTATGATCAGCGATGGCCATTATCATACTCCTTGTCAGCATTATACCTGTAAACGCACCACTGAAGCAGCGCAGGAGCCGAAAGGCTGATAAAGCCATCAATAACTTCATTCAAGGGAACATGCGTGCATCTCCCGCCGTGCCTGTAGAGGAAGGGGCGGCCCAAGAGAGGTGTGGCGCGAATTGAGAGGGGAAGGTCATCTGGGGTCGAGAAGCTATGAGTGAATACTGATGTCACCCACCCCCTCGGGTGCACGAGTGGCCGTCTGTCACCTCGTCAGAGCAACACTGTCTGGCCACCCAAACTGTCACTCCCATGGTTCGTCCAGAAGAGACCAGCCCACTCCATGCTCGTGTGCACACAAATAAGTGTACAGATGCACATGCGGGATTGGACGTCTGACAGCTCGTATAAGAAATTTACTGTTCTATCACTGCTATTTAATTCGTTTTTCCCACTATGATTAAATTGAAAAAGGGGGAGGTTTTATTGCTTGAGATGTTATTTAATGTACAGTGGACAGGAGGAGATTAAGAACAGTATTGTCAGGTAATGTTTCTTTTTTTTTTTTTCTCCTGAATTCAAATTTGTTTACAATAACATGCACAATAGTCTATGAAAGCCTGTTTCTGCCACTGAATAAAAAATGTGGTGGAAATTTTTTTTTTTTCTCTGAATTGTAAGATATGAACTCACAACTATGGGTTATAAAGTCAAAATTGCTAGATATAAACTCACAGTAGCAAGTTATAAAGTCAGTGATATAAACTTGCAATTGTGACTTTTAATTCTCAGAATTGCACGTTTTTATCTCACAGTTGTGATTTTGCTACACACAGTTGTGTGTTATTAAGTCACAATTGTGAGATATAAACTTGCAATTCTGAGAACATATCAGTCTTTTTTCCCCCCTCATAACTGGACTTTATAATTTGCAATTGTGATTTTTTTTATCTCACAATTCTGAGGAAAAAGAGTCTGAATTGTAAGAAAAACAGTCAATTGCGAGATACAAACTCTGTGATTAAAAAAAAGTAATTTACTTAATTCCTCAGAACTGTTTAGATCTCACAATTCTGAGAAAAAAGTCTGAACTGCGAGAAAAAAAAGTTTTCAGAATTGACTTCATTTCTCAGAATTGCGAGTTTATATCGAGATTATAGAATTCAAGATGTAAACTTGCCTTTATTATTATTATTATTTATTTATTTATTTATTTTTAAATTCAGAATTCAGTAATAGTCCAACTAAAATATCAAAAAGATGCTATAAAAGGAAGTTATTTTTAGTTTCAACAACAAATGCACTGAGCAGCAAGATCACCCTTAATAGATACTAATTAAGGATATTAAGGTTATGACAAAGATAATGCTTTCCTCAGCAGATATTTAAAGGGATAGTTCACCCAAAAATGAATATTTTATGTTTATCTGCTTACCCTCTGGGCATCCACGATGTAGGTGACTTTGTTTCTTTAGTAGAACACAAACGAAGATTTTTAACTCAAACCGTTGCAGTCTGTCAGTCATATAATGGCAGTCAATGGTTACCAAATCTTTGAGAGTAAAAAAAAAACATACAGCATCTGGTGCGTGACGTGTATGCGCTCTGGTGTAGTATATGCTGTGCATGCGCTCGGGACAGTAGGGTACAGCGGTAAATCAAAGGTAAAAAATGATATAAATACTGTACAGTTTCTCACACAAACCGATCGTTTCGTGTCTTAGGACATCAGTGTATCATCACAAGTCACAGGGTTTAATTTTGTTTGTGTATGGTTTTTTTACTCTCAAAGATTTGGTAGCCATTGACTGCCATTATATGACTGACAGACTGCAACGGTTTGAGTTAAAAATCTTTGTTTGTGTTCTACTAAGGAAACAAAGTCACCTACATCTTGAATGCGCTGGGGGTAAGCAGATAAACATCAAATTTTCATTTTTGGGTGAACTATCCCTTTAAACTAATGTTTATTGTGAATACAGACCGAACTGAAGAATAAATGCTGTGTCAGATGCAGGTAATCATACTCGCTCAGTTCATCTCTCTCTCATAATACTCTATACTCATAATACTCTTTAATATAGTAATACAACAAGCTTTCAATGAAGCAACTTCGTTACTATGTCTAAAGTGACATTGGAATTAGTAACGGAGGCTTGGGCTCAGCTGTTAAATTTTCAACTTTAGATTTGAATCTGTGGCAGAAGGAAGTAGTTCTGCACAAAAGAAGGTTTTCAAAGACACTCTGTTGTTGTTTTGTTGATGTATTTACACACTCGTGCCATCGAACTGTTGTATAAATGCAATATTACACTCAGACGTGAGATATATATATATATATATATATATATATATATTTGACCTTTTTCAGGTTTTGATACCATATGAAAGCGGGGTTCAAGCCCTTTTCAAAACCATTATTTTGTCCATAGCTTGAATGTAACCAAAGTTATGGCTATCTTAATTTGGCTGATAGTGATAATTTTCAGGAATGGAATTTTTGAGAAAAATGGCTTTAAAGTGAGACGGCTTTTACTTTCACTTTATGGGTTTAACGAGAGCTGTCTGTCAAATCAGGAGCACTGTACTGCATCATTACACACACAGAGTAACATCTGTTTTCCATTGTTTATCATCGGCATAGTCTCTGAACTTTTGATCACCCCTTTTATGTTCAGATAGCAAGAATAATGCAGCCTACCTTGTAGTAAAAGTGAGCGCAGCGCAACTGTTTGCGCACTGTGCATAAAACAGACTGTCATCGGACTCCTCCTCTTTAGTAACTTTATCAATCGATCATTCATCTCTGGATGTGAAATAGTCCATTATACCATCGTTTAGGGCACTGACATCACCAAGATTGAGCAGACAAGTAAGATTAGTTAAGTGAGCAGCTACAGTACTTCAGACTGCGTTGCTGCCCTCAACAATATATATATATATATATATATATATACAAAAAAAATAAATAAATAAAAAATAAATAAATTATATATATGTATATATATATATATATATATATATATTTTTTTTTTTTTTTTTTTTTTCCTATGATACCATTCTTTCAGGTATTTCCACTGTTCCTTTTCCTTTTTTCCAAGTCATTAATTGTGACACTTGAAAGATTCTGGGATTTCACACATTTTCTCTCTTCTCTCTCTTTCAGTCTCTCCCCCCAGTTTCTTTCCTTTTCTTTGTCTTCGACTGTGTGTATAAGAAGATAGTTGCTCCCCCCTCATCGAGATCCATTCTTGAGTAAATCCTAAGCGAGTTTAATGCACTCAGACATGCATGAGACCACAATGAGCCTCTATTATTAATGCCCAGATGATCAGGGGTGTGGAAAGGGGATTTTGCTATAGAGAAAAATATCTCATGCGGATGGAAGACTCTTTTAACAATTCCTTTTTTCAAGGTAACATAAACCTTAAGGCAAAATTTCACAAGGAGATAATCTTATCCCAATGTATCTAGTTTTATAGAGATCCCAAATTTATATCTACCACAGCAAGACCATATTTGACCCTAAAAATATGGATAGATGAGATATAATAACTGTCAGCGCTCAGTGTCTTCAGGCATTATGATTGGCCAGTTAAATAAATTACCTGATTTTTAACCAATCATCTATCACCTCACCTTAACCTGGTCATGACTGAAATTCACACAATTCAAATAGGATTTCGTATCTACTATGCACATGGGTTTCACAGAAGATTTGCATAGCTTAGGCCTGTAACAATGGCTGGATATTTGGTTTCGGCTTCTGGATAATCTCAAGCTTTGCTGTTTAGTGTGATGGAACAGAATGTAGAGGTTGGCAATGAGAGCTGTTTTACATGAAACTCTAAGCACTAAACAGGCTCTGACTACAGTATGTCATAAATCCTGTCATACATATATGAAGATGCAAAAGCCTCTAAATCCATCTGATATCTTTCTTAAAAATATATTTTTACCAGGCTCCAATGTATAGGACTTCTGTACCAGTACTTCTGATTGGGCCGAGGCTGGGATTTTAGCGAGTTTGAAGTAAAAGTATTTGAAGGACGTTTAATATGTGTCAAGAGCATTTACTCAGTATGATTATCTCATTTTTGACCAAGATGGCTTTTAGGGGGTTTTGCATCTGAACTCTTTATATATATATACATATATATAAATATATATATATATATATATATATATATATATACACACATTAAAATGATATATAAATATAAATATAAATATAAATCAAAAATTATTTGTTTATCAGTAGTAAATAAGACAAGCAAAATCTAAATCTAAATCTAAAAATAAATAAATAAGTCCATATGACGTTTGGGGTAAGATTTGATTTTAAAAGAAAGCTGCATTTGTTTTTATCAAAAATTCAGTCAAAAAAAAATTCAAAATGCCAGCGCCTCCAGAGCCCGCACCTCCAGAGCAGCCTCCTGAGCCCGGTCTTCCTGTACTCACCCGGGCTGGCGGTACCCTAATTTCCCCCAAGAAATTTTTGGTGGGAGGGGGGGGTGCATACGTATGAACTGCCTGCTCCATCATGGCCTCCCGGACTGTGTGCTCCGTCATGGCCTCCTGGACTGTGTGCTCCGTCATGGCCTCCCGGACTGTGTGCTCCGTCATGGCCTCCTGGACTGCATGCTCTGCCATGGCTCCCGGAGCTCCCTGATCTGCTATGGCCTCCCGGACTGTATACTCCGCCATGCCTCCCCGAGCTCCCTGATCCGCCATGGCCTCTAGGACTGTATGCTCCGCCGTGGCTCCCCGAGCTCCCAGATCCGCCATGGCCTCTCGGACTGTATGCTCCGCCGTGGCTCCCCAAGCTCCCTGATCTGCCATGGCCTCCTGGACTGTATGCTCCGCCATGGCTCCCCCGAGCTCCCTGATCCGCCATGACTTCTTGAGCTCCCTGATCCGCCCTGGAGGCCTTTCCTTCTCTCCGTCCTGTGTCTGCCCTGCACGAGCCTCCAATTGGGCAATTGGACGGGTTTTGTTGTGACCTGGCAACCCTGCAGGTTATGCATCTAACCATGGTTCCCTATAAGAATAGGGAACGAGACGCTAAGTCTTCTAGAGGGCGCTTTGGGGAAATGAAAATGATTTGTCAGTAGTAAATAACACAATTTACTACTTTCATGCCTCATAGTGTCCTCTAGAAGATGCCGTGCAAGTTCCCTTTCGAAAAGGAACCGCATTTATTTAAAATAGGATGATCTGTAACAATGTTAAACTTTATTTTTATCAATTTAATGCATCTTTGCTAAATAAATAAATACATTTATATTTTAAATAAATAAAATAACTCACTGACCACAAACTTTTGAACAGTAGTATACGTGCTTGCTTTAATCCAAAAGAACCACGGGAATGCATTTTGACTGAACAACTCATATGAATAGACCTTTAGATGTCAGAAAGCTATTTTCTTATCAGTCCTGCAATATCAGGCCTTCGTGCCACAGAGTTCATCCATACTAAGTGATATGTCTGTCCAGAGGTTTCCTCCCATTAAAAATCTTTAGCAGTAAGAATATTAGATTCAATTTAGGTTTCATAAATGCCTATTCACAGCCATGGCTCCCATTAAAAAAAAATAAAAAATGAATTACTGTTAATTACAATTTGCATGAATCTTTTCAGTGAGCGCCTTCCCTATAATTACGTATGTAAATGAATGGTAAGCTGTTGGGACTGCAACAGTAGCCGTTTGTGGAGGAGAAGATGAGATGAGATGGACAAAATAATGATGGGGGAAGACTGATAGAGCGCAGCTTTTATTTTTAGCTCTCAATCACTGTCTATACATTCTGATAGTGTGTAATGATGGCAGTAAGAACAGCTATGAGATTGTTTGTGTTTCTATTACATGTTTTCCATCAAAGTCATTGTAAGGGTTGCCTAACCCAGCAGGAGTTCTGCTCTGGATGTTGCAATGCATTTCTTTTGAGATGCCTGTGGTTATGCTGTGTTTGGCCTTTGGTCATCCTTGGATTTTGTCCTTATAATGATGCATTACTTCCACTGCTGTAGGCACCACACACAGTCCACACACACATACACCTTTGAAAGGGTCTCTTGAACCACATTTCCAAGGTCTTTGAAGCTTTCACCCTCTACTTACTTCAGTTTTATGGCTGAATTTTCAATTTTAAAAAAGTAGACACATATATCCATTAGTAAGTCACTGGCTCATATTATACATAATGTGGCTCTTATATGTAGGTGTGTCAGTCTGAGTGTGCTGGGAGGATGAGGCTGTTGCGGGAGGTAGCAGGAATTCATTGCCCCTTCCCAAATGGTTTGAATGTTGTTCATGCAAATGTATTCAGAAGGAAATGTCAAATAAGAAATCAGTACTGGTTGCATTTCAGAAAAAGATTTCAAAGTTTAATTTTACAATTAATTAAAATACAAATTCAATTTACCTTTACTTTATATCTTTACATCTAAATCACATCAGTTATTCATGGGTGTACATCATGGTTTGGTGTTTGGACCCTTTTTTTTTCCCTCAATTTATACAATATCACTGTGAACTATCATCTTGGTGCATTAAGGTGCATTGAATTTTTATCTAATATAATATTTAATGCCTGTCCCATGTGTTGGACAGATTACAGAGTTTGCATTAAGACAGATTTGATCAGTGTAATACTTCCACAATTCTGATTGAGAAAATTATGTAGGAATGAGCATTTAAACATCTACACACACATTGCTGCACATTTCCTAAAGATATTTTTCATGTCTGGCAGCTGACTGAGCAGAAAGATGTAATCTCCTCTAAACAAATGGGAAAGATGTGACGATATGACTAGCCTGAGTAATCAACAGCTGGCTCATTCCTCTATCTCTCGTTCTCCAGGGTTTTCAGAGGGGTAGGGAAATGGCATCCAAATAGATGTTAATGTATCAATGCATTCAAATCATCTGACACGATCATCGTCTAGACATGCACATAATCTGGCAACAACACTTTTATCCGAGCCACACACACATGCACACACCCACCCATATGACCATGGTCATGAACATATGCATGCACACATACACTAAATCATTCAGTGGTTTTCTGGGTAGAAACGCAGCACATAATATATAAATTTTGTCATGTTATGACAAACAGAATACTTCAGTTCTCAATGTAAATATTGATTTGACATTCTTCAACATTGTTTTGGCAGTGGGGGGAAAAATGAAAGTGCCAATGCTATGTGACATGGAATATTTCTTTTGCATGATACTGATGGATGCACCTCATTGATTCCAATTACAAAACCTTTAAGGCTAAATAAGGACGCCCTCGATCATTTTTACCCTCCTGCAAATAAAAGCACTAAAAATCCTCCTTCATTTCATCCAGTGTCTAAATTACCGCATCTGACCAATCCATCAGGCCCTGGTTGGTATCGGAGGCCATTAGCTTCTGCATGCAAAATTGAAAGGCGACTTCCTCGGCTTTGCATCATCGTTTGATTAACATTGCTAATGGAGGGCTACCTCACCGGAGTGGTGGCGGCTGATGCATCTATGCCAAGTGGCGTGGTTAAGAGGTGACAGGAAATAAATTGGACTCCACTGAGATAACCATTTCTGAAAGCCAGTCTCATTTGATGACAGCCATTAGCCTTGGTGTGCCAAATTGATCAAGTTGTCACCAAAGGGTGAACTAGCCAACTTATTAACCAGCATGAGGCTTTTGGTAATTTCATGTTTTTTTCTTCATGGTGATGAACTGAGATGATTCCAGGCTAACTCTTTGTGCTAACAAGCGTGCATTGTGCAATTTTGTATCAGAAAATGCTAATGGCTGCCTAGTACAGACTTATGGTGTATTCAAGTCATGTTTGAAAGATTGCATTTATGAGTTTTTCATATTGGCATTGAATTGGCATTCATTTACGCAAATGAATACCAATACTAGGTCATAATTACTAGTGGGAAACTCTGAACTTTCAATAAGCCTAGAGTTTCCTAGTTGTTTTTTTGTTGTTGTTGTTGTTGTTGTTTTGTTTTGTTTTTGTTTTTGTTTTGTTTTTTTGTTTTTTGGAGAAAAGGTACATTACCATCTTGCTTTGAGCAAAGTGACTTGAAGACACCTGACATTGTAAATGCACACTTCCCAAGAGGACCATTAGGTCTGTAACAGCATGTAGTGATACTTTCCAGTGTGTGTTCCATTAACCCTGTCCCAAGACAGCTACTGGATAAATGTCACACCTAAGATCTTACATTTTTTTTTTTTTTTTATGTTCATAAAATCTTACCTGACAGTTCACCTAAAATTGAAAAAAGCATAACAGTGATCTTATTAGTATCTGTGGACATTTGCACATAGAGTGCAGTTCAGTCATTTTTGTATGTTTGCAAAGACACTGAAACATTCATACTGATAGAATCCAAATATATACATTTTACAAATAAACAGTTTTAGAGACATATAACCTTTATGAATCCTTTTAGATTAATAAAACACTGAATTCTACTGTATTTAATCAATTATATTAATTAATTACTCTGTTCTGTGTGATCTCTGGTGCCTATTCTACTGGTTTTGAAGGATCCCATCACCTGAACACTAAAATGTTCAAATGAATGAATAATCTGGCATTGTTTAGTCCAGGGGTGTCCATACCTGGTCCTTAAGTGTCACTAGCTGCGTTTCCATTACCCTTCAAGATGCGCAAATTTAAATTACGAATTGAAAATACACCTAATGGAACACGTCAATTTCGCAAAAACTCCCATATATTGCAAAAAAGTTTTTACGCTTACATGAGGTGGTTTTTCAGGCAATTTGAAAAATTTTGCAAAAGTGCAATGGAAACGGCTTTTTCACATTTACAGGTCACATGGCACATGAGTCATATGATCATTCTAAAATTTACTATAAGCTCCAAGAAACACTTCATATGTAGCCGTTCTCAAGTATGAGGGGCTTTCCCTGATATTAAAACTGTAACGGCTCCGACGCGGTCACCAAAGCTGATGTTATGTTTATACCAGCAGCGGCGCACACGTTTCCGAAGCGCTGCTTCTGTAAAGATACATGCATACACCTCTTTCGATTAAATAAAGCCAAAATCCATCCAAATTCCACCAAAAACTGTTGCAATGACTTATCGCAGTACTTTTTAATGTCATTTATAAAATATCACCAAAGTTTTGCGCAAATCTGTAATGGAAACGAGCCTACTGTCCTGCAGAGTTAAGCTCCAACTCAAATTAAACACACCTGAACTAGCAAATCAAGGTCTTCAGACTCACTAGAAACTTCCAAGAAAGTGTGTTAGAGCTAGTTGGAGCTAAACTCTAAAGGAAATTGGGACTTAAGGAGCAGGATTTGACACCCCTGGTTTAATCATTACTTAATCAGTTTACTTTTATTTTGTTTGCAGTGGGACATCTGTGACTAAAAGAAGATAAATACTAAATTATAAGTAAACATAATCCATTTTTTAAGCCCATTTCAGATTTTTTCTTCCTCACAATTGCAAGTTTACATTTTTTTTCTCAACATTGTGAGATATAAACTTGCAATTGTAAGGGAAAAAAAAACATAATTGCGAGATATTAACTCTGAGAAAGAAATCCTGAGAAAGAAAGTCGCAATTCTAAATTTAATTAAATTAATTAAACATATCAATCCCCCCTCAGAACTGGACTTTATAACTCACAATTGCGAGTTTATACTGAAATAACATCAGAGTCTTACTTTATAAAAAAGTCAGAGATGTAAACTCAGAATAGTTTTTATCACACAATTCTGATTTTATTTCTTGCAATTGCGAGTTTATATCATGCAGTTCTGAGAAAAAAGATTCTAAAACTCTGAATTCTGAGATAAAAACTCACAATTCTGACTTCATTTCTCAGAATCATTTCATTTCTCTTTATATCTCGTAAAGATTGTAGAGTGCAGACTGTCAAAAGATCACTTTCTTTGTCTTAAGCACCTACAAACATGTCCCCGCAGACCCTCCACCACCACATCCCAGCCCCAAAACAGTGGATATGTAAAAAATCATATGAATTCTTATGTGATCCGTCTGGAATTTCAAAACTGCACATTGAGCTTGCATAGCAAAAAGCTAGTATTCACATACTTGCATAGAATATGTTTTGAGCTTTAAAAGACAGACTGACCCACAGTAAGACAGCATAATAATGGTGTTGTGTCCAGAGTGTTCTTTCTTTCCCTTTCAGATGCTCTTGGTGGGCACTTGTCCACTCCAATAGCTAATCTCTCTGAATAGAAGAGTGGACACCAATCTTGATAGTGCTGTGAGGCAGACTGATAAGAACACAGACTGCCATTACAGAATGCTTACGAAAGTATAACCAGAGTAAGGTCAGAAAGGAGAGTCTGAACCCTGTACATGAAAGAAAGAGTGTTCTGGAGTAGTTCTCTTTGTAACTTTTCTCTAAAGTGCTGGGAACCTTAAATGGGTGTCACTGTAATGCCAGGGCTCTGTAAGAAAGCGAGGACCCTTGTCTGCAGAGCTCAATGTCTCAGGTGCTCTCGGGTGACATTGGGTCTCACTGACTGCATGTTAACACAGCCTGTCCTAGGGTCCTCAGGGAGGGCCTGTCTCCATGTCAGCTTTATCTTGCTCCCTTTGCCCTTGCATGCAAATCCACTGCAGTGTCATGCCTGATAAACAGGAGTCCCATGAGAGAGATCTTGCATTTTTTTTCTACAAATTTACCTTTTTTTTGCAGTATTTATGCATATCTCTTTTTGTATGCATGTTTTCCTGTTTTCCCTTTATTCTTCCTGACCTCTGTCCTCTTTTTTTAATGTTACTCTTTAGACATGCCTACATTCATGTAAAAAAAGTACCATGGTATTGCCATGTTTGTTATAGACATGATACCATGATAATTTCAGCATTTCTTGGACATGCCTGTTAATGGAATAGTTCACTCAAAAATCAAAATTGTCATTATTTATCCTCATGACTTTCATTGAATAAATGAATGAAAAGAGAGATTTTTTAAAGAATTTATTAGTCACTCTTTTCCATGGAATTATTATAAATGGAAGTGAGTCTCTCAATTTTCAAAAACATTAAGACATTCTTTGTAATTTAGTGTTTCTGTTAAATAGGGAAAAAACTAACAATAATACTGATAAGATAACAAAACCACTATGAATTCTACTACTAATTACAATATAAAGTGCACTGGGGATTAATGAGCTGCAGGTTTTATGAATATTAATCATTATTACCCGGCAGTTCTTAAAAGCTCACTCTGTATTTGCATGTGTGTGAGACAAAGTGATGGCTAGTTGTGTGCCTTCACACTAGAGTTTACAGTTTGTCAAATACAGGTATGTTTTGCATCCATTCAGATAACCTGAAAAGTAAAACTGTAATAATTTTTTAATGAATTATAGTAACGCCGCATTTTCTTGTCAGTAACGGGACACTGTAAAAAACTATTTGTTGAGTCAGCTTAAAATAATTTGTTACCTGGCTGCCTTAAAAAAATAAGTTCAGTCAACTCAAATAAGTTTAGTCAACATGTTAAGTTGTACTAAGTGACAACTTAGACATTTGAGTTGGTTCAACTTAAAATTTTAAGGCAGCTGGGTAACAAGCCCAGCTTTTAAGTTCAACAAACCATTTTTTTTTTTTTTTTGTTTAGTAAACTTAAATATCTATGTTGTCACTTAGTACAACTTAACATTTCAAGCTGACTAAACTTATTTGAGTTGACTGAACGTAAAAATTTTAAGGCAGCAGGTTAACAAATTATTTTAAGTTGACCCAACAAATTGTATTTTTGTTTTTTTACAGTGTAATAGCGTTGTAACAGTCATTTGTTTGATTACTCGTTACTGAAATAAATAGCGAGTAAAGCCACTTGTTTATAACGCTGTTATTCCCATTGATCCCACTGATCATTAATGAAAACTAAAATTTCAGTCTGTTCATATAATAGAAAGCTATTATAATGTTTCGAAATACTGGGGTTTGTGAGTTAATAAAAAGCTACTACTTAACTGAATTATAAAAAAAACAAACAAAAAAAAAACATTAAATTAAATTAAAAAAAAAAAATATATATATATATATATATATATATATATATATATATATATATATATAGTCATGTGAAAAAGTTAGGACACCCTATTGAATTCAGTGGTTTTCCGTATCAGTATCAGGACATCATTAAAAAAAACCTGGTCCTTGGCTGGTCTTAAAATTTCAAAAATAAAACCTCAGATGAACAACAACACATGATAAATCGCACCGTGTCATTATTTACTGAACAAAAATAAAGCCAACATGGAAAAGCCATGTGTGACAAAGTATGGACACCCTTACTGTTAACACTGGAATTAAGAGGGTAAATAACAGTCAAGCACTGCTGATCAAATACCTTTGATTAACTGATCATCAGCAAGTCTGAGCGCCTCTATAAAAGCATAAGCTTTGGCAGTTTGCTGGTCTGGAGCCTTCAGGTGTGTGTTAACACAATGCTAAGACATCAGCAATCATCTTAGAGAAGCAATTGTTGCTGCCATCAATCTGAGAAGAGTAATACAGCCATTTCCAATCAATTTGAAGTTTATTTACAAGTGGAAGACATTTAAAACAGGACATTTAAAACTTCCAGGAGTGGACGTCCCAGAAAATTCACCCCAAGATCAGAGCGTGTAAAGCTCAGAGAAATGGCAGACAACCCGAGAACTACACCTCAGACAGTTAACATGTTAAATGATGAAGTTCATGACAATACCATTAGAAAAATATGGGACAAAAATGGCATGTTTGGAAGGCTTGGCAGAAGAAACACTCTTCTATCTAAAAAAAACACTGCAGCACAGTTTAGGTCTGCACAGTTGCATCTGAACAAAACACAAGTCTTCTAGAATAATGTCCTTTGAACAGACGAGACAGAAGTGGAGATGTTTGGCCATAATGCACAGCGCCAAGTTTGGTGAAAACCTAAAGAGCATATCAGCACAAACACTTCATACCAAAAGACAAGCATGCTGGAGGAGGGCTGATAATTTTGGGCTTGTTTTGTAGCCAAAGGACCTGGGCACCTCACAGTCATGGAGTTGGCCATGAACTCCTCTGTATATCAAAGTATTCTAGAGTCAAATGCGAGGGCATCTGTCAGACATCTAAAGTTGTCAGACAAATTGGGTCATGCAACAGGACAATGATCCCAAGCAAACCAGCAAATCTACAACAGAATGGCTGAAAAGAAAAGAATCAAGGTGCTGCAATAGCCCAGTCAAAGTCCAGAGCTCATCCTGACTCAAATGCTGTGGTGAGAGCTGTGCATAAGCAAATGCCAACAAACCTCAATAAACTGAAGCAACGTTGAAAAGAAGAGTGGTCCAAATTCCTCCAGAACAATGTGAGAGACTGATAAAGCCACACAGAAAGTGAATGCTTCAAGTTATTTCTGCTAAAAGTGGATCTACAGGTAATTGTCCTAAATTTGTCACACATGGCCTTTCCCTCTCGGCTGTGTTTTTCTTAAATAAATAATGACACAGTGTGATATGTCATGTGATGATGTTTATCTGAGGATTTATTTTCCAAATTTTAAGACCTGCCAAGGACCAGATCATTTTTTATTATGTTCTGATACAGGAAGCCATGAAATTCAATAGGGTGTCCTCACTTTTTCACATGACTGTATATATATATATATATATATATATATATATATATATTTTTATTTTATGGTTGGCTCCAGTTTCCTTTTAATTGAAATGTATAGAAAAGAGCGGGGTTATTTCTCAAAATGTATTTTTAGTGTTTCAAAGAAGCTACTACGTCATGCTAATTGACATGAGCATAAGCAAATGATGACAGAATCATTAAATTCAATTAAATTTGAAGTATCATGTTTATACTGTACATGAATATGTTAATCATTCAGCAACATATATATATATATATATATATATATATATATATATATATATATATATATAGTACATCTGAGAAACAAGGTTAGTGATTACCATTTGATATCAATGTATCATTGCTCTTGCACAGCACAGTATATATTTTACACTATGACTTTTTCAGTGTGTATTATTTCCTCATCCTCTCTTTTTACACTTTATCTCTCTCTATCCACTTTCCCATTTCCCCCTCTCTTTTACATCATGTGATCTCACACTCCTGACAAGGTCTGTCGGTTTCGTAGGAGGAGCCGGCGACCTTTGCTTAACTAACGACTCCTTCATCATGGCTGTGTTCGCCACCAGCGCAGGCCTCCCCTTTATTGCTCTTTATTTCAAATTAAAGCAGCGGCAGCAGTCATCCATCATGGCCAGGCCTGACCTTTATCAAAGGAGATGACTGTGCTCATACATGCGCGCACACACACACACACACATACAGCATCGAGCGACAGGGGTGTGTTCTCGCAGTGGTGGTCCTAAAGAACTAGACACATTAGAGCCTTAAACATATAGACTTTAATGGAGAAAGATGTATTTCACCCACATCTGTTGACAGTAGCTAACAAGCTATGCTAGCTAGCCTTGAAGGGTTTTTTTTTTTCCATCTCTTCTTTTTTATGTTCTTATCTTCAGTCTTAAAGTGAATTTAGTGAATTCTTTGCAAATACGTGCATCATTCTAATTCAATCTTCATTTTATTGCTAGTCATTACATACTGCAAAATGCTGTTTCTGAATGAATGCCTCTTTCATTGCCATTCTCTCCTTGAAAAGCCTAGCAGTGAAACAAATGTCGAAAAGCACTTTACGAAGAATACCTTCACCATGATACCTTTTATGCAAATTGCACAGGAGAGAATAGAGAAAGTGTACTGGCCATTTGAAAGTAGAGGTGTTATGTTGAGAGGTTTTGTCTGTGCGGATAATTACAGATCCGACAATGTTCAAAAGCACCAAAAGAGGCTCAGCACTTAAAACTGCATTGCACAATAAAATACATTATACAGACAATTATCATCAGACTTCACTGTCTAGTGAATTTTCTATGCAACAGAGCAGTGATTTTCTATGGTAATGATGATTTAAAAGATGGAGTAAATAGACACCAAAGCATTCGACAAATTTAACTAGATTGCTCTAGCGAATTCTTTTTGGCTGGCTTTCTAACCAGCCAAAATCTGGTGGTGTTTGTCAGAAGTCTGATTCAGTGATTGGTGGATCAGTTTTGAAACATATTTGCATCTTTTTTGTTTAATCTAATAATGCTATCATTCATTTGGCATGAATATTAATGCATAATAAGTGTAAAAGCAAAAAAGGATGCTAAATGTGACATTTATTATTGGTTAACACCTTTTTGTGGTTGTTAAATTACTGTATTTGGTCTACCAAAAAACAACAACAAAAAAGAAGAAGTGCAGTTTAGGCCTGCTTGATATTAAGAATGTCTTTTTTAATGTTACATTTATAATATTTACTCATTTTATTCTCAAATTACAAAGTCTTTAATACAACTATTAGTATTAAAAGGTTAGTTCATCCAAAAATGTAAATTAGCCCATTATTTACTCACCCTCGAGCCATCCTAGGTGTAAATGACTTCCTTCTTTCAGACAAATCCAGTCAGAGTTATATTATATGCCCTGGCTCTTTTAGGCTTTATCATGGCAATGAATGGGTGTTTCTCTTCAGCAGGTCAAAACAAGTCCAATAAAGTGCATCCATCCATAATAAAAAGTGTCTCACATCCGGGGGGTGAATAAAGGCCTCCTGAAGCATTTTTGTAAGAAAAATATCTATATTTAACACGTAATAATCACTTTAATCTAGCTTGCGCTGTCACAGTATGCTGCTTGAAGGAACGCAGGAGATGCGAAAAAAATATTTAACAGTCTTTTATTGTGCAAAACATTGGGGTTATCCACAACAGGTATGAGGAGAAGCACATGAACATATCAATTAGACCCAACAAACACGAACTGAACAGACTGGGGCTTATAAACACAGAATAATTGGCACAGAGACAAGACACACCTGAATCACATGAACTAATAACGAGAGAGAAGCTGGGTCATGGAGCAAATGGGGATCAAAACACAACACAAAAACAGTCCATAGTCCTGACATATCGCCACCCTCCTGGAGGGCGCATCCTCACACCATAGAAACAACAGAGGCAGGCGTGGGTGGGAACATGGGATGTGGCTTGCAAGGAGGACAGACACCCAGGAGGAGGACAACGAACATAGTCCAGGGTAGAGACAATGAAGGAAGGAGCCAAGCAGAAAACAGGAGGAACCAGGGCAGACCAGACGGAGGGAGGAGCCAGGGAGATGACAGTAGGGACTTGGAGCAGGAGGAGCCAGGTACGACCCAGGCCACAGCCATGATGACAGAGGGAGGAGCCATGGAGGAAGGACTGATGACTCCAGGGGTCTGACCAATGGCAGCGGAGCAGGTGGTGAAGGAGCTTGAGGTGGAGACGGAGAGCCGATGAGCCAGGGTGATGCCGAAGATCTGGGAGGCCAGGGTGGAGCCCAGGTCTCTTTTGACCGAGGTGGAGATCGGAGATCCACGGCAGAGCCGGAGCAACTGAGGACCAAGGTGGAGCTGGTGAGAGGGAGGAGCCCAACGGAGCCGGTGGAACACAGCGACAAGGTGAAACTGGAGGAGCAGAGGTGGAGCCGGAGGAACAAAGGAGCCTGGTGGAGCTGGTGGATCGAGAGGTGACGGTGGAGACAAGGGAGCTAGAAGCCGAGGTGGAGCCGCTGGGTCTACGGGCTGAGGCAGAGTCCAGGCCTTGGGAGCTGGAGGCGGAGGTGAGAGATTTTCCAGTCACGGTGACGATGGAGGATTGCAGACCCATGGAGCTCGCACCAGAAGGGCGAGCAGAAGGGATGCCGAGACGACAACGGTGGAGGAGGCAGGAGTGGGCGGTGGATGGACATTCGTGAGCCTCCTGACTCTCAGGGCTGTCCTCCGGAATCAGAGCCCACTACTGGCTGTACTCTGGGACTGAGTCTCTCTCTCAGCTGGACTGGGAAACAGGAGTCCACTCTGGGCTGGATGTGACCAACGGGGACGAAGGAGAGAGGAGAGGGGGCAAGTTGGCCACCAGGTCTGTTTCCCAGTCACTTAGGTCCCCCTCGAAGTCCAGCAGTCCCAGATGTATGATCAGCTCACCCTCAGCTGTGGCGCAGGGGGTGGAGCTTCACTTCACACCCACACCATCCATGGCTTTCTCCCGCGCTGGGCACGGTCGACAGCTCTCGCACCTGGATTGCACTCAGCATGCACTCAGCATTGCACATGCACTGGTGAGTCTTATGAAAACAATTGTTTGCTTACAGGAGCAAAGAAAGCAAAGTTTTCTGTCTTTAGCAAAGGAAAACCAGTCTCCTCTTGACTTATCAAAATCCTCCGACATTTTTCTTTACAAATCCTTGTTTTGTACTTCTAATTTGTGACTGTTGTTATGTTTTGTTTTCTCCACTCCGTGTCCATGTCCTATGTCATCCACCCGGAGCTGCTTCAGAGTACTACAGTAAGCACAAGGTAGATTAAAGTGATTATTACGTTTTGAATATGGATATTTTTCTTACAAAAACACTTTGATTCACTACAGAAGCTGCGCGAGACACTTTTTATTATGGATAGATGCACTTTATTGGACTTGTTTTGACCTGTTGAAGATAAACACCCGGCCATTGCCATGATAAAGTTCGAGAGAGCCAGGACATTTTTTTTTTATATAACTCCAATTGGATTTGCCATATACACCTAGGATGGCTTAATGGTGAGTAAATAATGGGCTAATTTTCATTTTTGGGTGAACTAACCCTTTAATATTGATATCCACCATATTAATCAGTTGGTGTGTCAATGTGATAATGCCTGTCAATAATTAAAATTATTACTTTAACTTAGTATTTGTGTTTCTCTTTTTCTTTCTACAGAACAAAAAAATCAGGTTTTGAAAGACATGGCATTATGACAGAATTTTCATTTTTGGGCTGAACTATTCTTTTTCTCATCAGGATGAGATGCGTGAGTGATGAGGAGGCTCTGTCAGAAGAAATATGATGACATGAAGGCTCATCTGCTATACATGAGTACTTCAGTACACCCAAATCTCCAGCATTCAACAGTGAAAGTCATCAACAGAATGTTTGTATGGATGTTACAATCAGGTCTGTACGTTTACATCCTAAAGCCTGAATGACAAGAAACCATAAAAAAGTTTTAAATCCGTACCATAATTTCCATATCCGGTACATTTTGTAGTTTATAGCCCATTTCCACATGAAATTGGATCATATCACAATTCGCTTGCTGTTTACAAGCTGACTGCACAGTGAGCGTCTTGGTTTTTAGGGTAGTAAAAGCAGTATAGATGGCTGTGACTAATGAAAATAGTCGTTTTTACAGAAATTCAATATTGAATTTCTGGATTTATTATTCCCCGGTGTCTCTTAATAATGATGAGGTTAATGAGGCAGATGCACTGAGCCTATTCATTTTCAGAACTCACTCCATTCTTTCTCTTTCTCTCCCCTTTTCAATTTATGTTTGTTGGTACTCAGTGGCCACTTTATGAAGGGCACCTGCCACCTGCTTAATAAAGCAAGTATCAAATCAGGCAATCATGTAGTAGCAACTCATAAAAGCACACAGACATGGACAAGCGATCCAGCTGTTCTTCAAAACACAAGAATGGGGAGAACGCCGGCTCCTGCGTCAGTAGCACCAAACACATGCATTGCGGTACTCTTGTGAACATGCATCAGAGACGGACACAGAAGAAATTAAATTGTTAAATAAAGTCATTGTTGTTTTCTTTGCACACAAAAAAAGTATTCTCATGGCTTCATAAAATTAAGGTTGAACCACTGATGTCACATGGACTATTTTAATGATGTTCTTACTATCTTTCTGGGCCTTGAATGTGGTAGTTGTGTTGCTGTCTATGCAGTGTCATAAAGCTCTCAGATTTCATAAAAATATCTAAATTTGTGTTCTGAAGGTAAACAAAGGTTTTACAGGTTTGGAACGACATGAGGATGAGTAATGACAGAAATTTCATTTTTGGGTGAACTGTCCCTTTAATATTGATAAATAGGTATTTCAACAGAGCAGTATTTATTTGAAATAAAAATCTTTTGTAACAATATACCAATGTCACATTTAAACAAATGAATGTGTCCTTGCTGACAGGAACCTCAAACACCAGCTAACGTCAAAGTTCATTGTTCATGAAAGTTCCGTGTATGCTTTTGTTGATTAATGATTTGATATGAGTGAGGGCTTAAATTTCTTTTTGTCTTGTATCTTTTGTGTAGTTCAAAATGTGAGTAAATGATGACAGAATTTTCATTTTTGGACAAACTATTTCTTTGAATACCTTAAGACATCCACGCTGGTCTAAATTTCCCAGCCTAAACTATTATTTTGCTTGTCAAAATGGGTCAGTGTTTCTGCACAACAATCACAACCGTATGGAGTGCAGCACTGAAAAAGAAAGCCATACAGGACGTTTTTTTTTTTTTTCCTGCCTGCAAAAAGTCAGGCAGATAAAGGCAGATAACTATCACTCTGTTTCATCAGGATGGACATGCTCTGCATGGTATGTGTGAGATTACTCCTGAAATCCATGACTGCAGGACAGTTATGATAGAGGCACTATCTCTGATCCTGCAGAAACTTTCATACCGTTACTGATGCAGGGCTGGAGATCTCTGATGTGGTCCGATGTCATCGTCATGACTGATGTGAAGGGATAGTTTTTCCATCTTGTATTTCCATCTGACAAATGTGAAGCAAATGGGATGATTTTATTCAGAAGGTCAGAGAAATAAAATGATTCTTTCAGTTAAAATTTGTGACTGTTTATTTAGTAGTTACCTCACACAAGTGTTAAGTTTTCTTAAATACAGATTTTCCTGTAATCAAAAGCTCTAACTCCCTCAACTGCTTGGTTTGGGTCCTGTTGTTAATTTTTAAAATTAACATTTGCTCAACAGGATAGTTCACCCAAAAATAAGTTACATAAAAAAATGTCCTGGCTCTTCTAAACTGTTTAATGGCAGTGAATGGGGGTTGAGATTTTGAAGCCCAAAAAGTACATCCTTCCATCATAAAAAGTACTACACATGGTTCCGGGGGATTAATAAAAGCCTTCTGGAGTAAATCGATGCGTTTGCGTAAGAAAAAATATCCATATTTAAAACTTTATAAACTGTGAACATGAGTACAACAGTTAATAGAGGATTACGGTTTCTAAAGTTTTAAATATGGATTTTTTTTACTTACACAAATTCGTCGATTCACTTCAGAAGGTCTTTATTAACCCCCTGGAGCCATGTGGAGTACTTTTCATGATGGATGGATGTACTTTTTTGGGGGGGCTTCAAAATCTCAACCCCAATTCACTGCCATTAAAAAGTTTAGAAGAGCCAGGACATTTTTAGGAATAATTTCTACCGGATCGCAAGAACGTTCTGGGGAAAATTTATATGATGGTCTTATTGTGCGTAAATGGTTGTTCTAATTATTCTGTACTTTCGTTGTATGCAACTGATATGGAGTAACAATTTGATGATTTCATGTTAAATTAGTAAATAAAAGATTTCTCTGATCTGTCATATCATCTATTAAGGCTTAAACGGATCACAAATGATCAGTGATAGTACAAACCAGGTCCAGACCCCACTGTTCGGCATGTGATTTGCAGATTAATTTGCCAATTTTCACGTTCAAGCTATTTAAAACCACAAGAAGAATAAGCAAAACAGAACTCAGTTCGTTACTTACACTCTGTTCTTGCACACACTCAAAGTGCGCACAAGCATAGAGACGTGTTTCAGACAGCGCGGCATACCAAGTTGTCTCCCTGCATTTAAAAAACAAATTCAGTCAATTCACTATACAGAAAGTAAAAACACTGACAAAGTTTTCTAATGCTGCATTAACGGTGCATATTCTCTCAGAGATGACAAGAGACGAATCTTATTCAACATATGCCAATAACAGTGTATAACTGTCTAAAATTAGACATGAGCCGGTTTGTGGAGAAAAAAAGGTTGGAGACCCCTGGTTTAGAAGAGCCAGGACATTTTTTTTAATGTAACTCTGATTGTTTTCACCTGAAAGAAGAAAGTCAGATACACCTAGGATGGCTTGAGTGAGTAAATCATGGGGCAATTTTCATTTTTGAGGCATTGAACTACCCCCTTAACATTAAAATATTCCCTGTATCAGTGTTTCTATTTCAGTAAAAAGAATGTACCACAAAATAATGTCAAGAAATATCTTTCTGTAGAGTTCCTGCAGGCTGCACGCAAAACCAAGTTGACAACACAGCCAATGTAGGCTGATTCATGAACAAATTACTCTTATGAGGTAGTTATAATATTGATTGGACACAAAATATTAAATATCTTTATATACAGGTGTTTCTCAATAAATTAGAATGTCGCGGAAAAGTTCATTTATTTCAGTAATTCAACTCAAATTGTGAAACTTGTGTATTAAATAAATTAAGTGCACACAGACTGAAGTTGTTTAAGTCTTTGGTTCTTTTAATTGTGATGATTTTGGCTCACATGTAACAAAAACCCACCAATTCACTATCTCAACAAATTAGAATATGGTGACATGCCAATCAGTTAATCAACTCAAAACACCTGCAAAGGTTTCCTGAACCTTCAAAATGGTCTCTCAGTTTGGTTCACAATCATGGGGAAGACTGCTGATCTGACAGTTGTCCAGAAGACAATCATTGACACCCTTCACAAGGAGGGTAAACCACAAACATTCATTGCCAAAGAAGCTGGCTGTTCACAGAGTGCTGTATCCAAGCATGTTAACAGAAAGTTGGGTGGAAGGAAAAAGCGTGGAAGAAAAAGATGCACAACCAACCGAGAGAACTGCAGCCTTGAGAGGCTTTTCAAGCAAAATTGATTCAATAATTTGGGTGAACTTCACAAGGAATGGACTGAGGCTGGGGTCAAGGCATTAAGAGCCACCACACACAGATGTGTCAAGGAATTTGGCTACAGTTGTCTTATTCCTCTTGTTAACAGACATAGTCACAGGCGTCTTACCTGGGCTAAGGAGAAGAAGAAATGGACTGTTGCCCAGTGGTCCAATGTCATCTTTTCAGATGAGAGCAAGTTTTGTATTTCATTTGGAAACCAAGGTCCTAGAGTCTGGAGGAACGGTGGAGAAGCTCATAGCCCAAGTTGCTTGAAGTCCAGTGTTAAGTTTCCACAGTCTGTGATGATTTGGGGTGCAATGTCATCTGCTGGTGTTGGTCCACTGTGTTTTTTGAAAACCAAAGTCACTGCACCCGTTTACCAAGAAATTTTAGAGCACTTCATGCTTCCTTCTGCTGACCAGCTTTTTAAAGATGCTGATTTCATTTTCCAGCAGGATTTTACACTGCCAAAACACCAAAAGTTGGTTAAATGACCATGGTGTTGGTGTGCTTGACTGGCCAGCAAACTCACCAGACCTGAACCAGAGAATCTATGGGATATTGTCAAGAGGAAAATGAGAAACAAGAAACCAAAAAATGCAGATGAGCTGAAGGCCACTGTCAAAGAAACCTGGGCTTCCATACCACCTCAGCAGTGCCACAGACTGATCACCTCCATGCCACGCCGAATTGAGACAGTAATTAAAGCAAAAGGAGCCCCTACCAAGTATTGAGTACATATACAGTAAATGAACATACTTTCAAGAAGGCCAAAAATGTTCACAATTAAAAGAACCAAAGACTTTAACTACTTCAGTCTGTGTGCGTTGAATTTAAGTTAGACAATTTGAGTTGAATTACTGAAATAAATGAACTTTTCCACGACATTCTAATTTACTGAGATGCACCTGTATGTAAGCAAAATGGATGTATCAACTCAAATAGATTCAACATCAGATTCAAACTTTAGTAAATGAAATCAAGAGATGATATTGAAATATTGTTCAGGAAATCTGATTATTAAAAATAAAACACTAACAGTAGGTAGCAAATTACTTTTATCAAATACAAAAAGTAAAATTGTTAAACATGCTTCACAAATTGCATCACTGAACTGTTTTCTTCACTAATCGCTCTATATTGAGCTTTTCAATGCCACTGTCAGTATTTGAAGTATGGAAATTAATTTAAACACTTTTTTTTTCTTTGACCCGATTAACATTTTATTATAGCTTTACCTATAGACAAAGCTGACCATGCATGTGCCAGTTAATTTGAATCATAATTCATCATTTTATATTGGAAAGATCTAATTTATTTTTATGTCAAGCATATTTTGGCAAGATTTAATTCAGTAGGAAAATGCAAACAAGCAGATATTTCTATCTATAGTGATGATACCCTTGAGATTCATATGGCAGCACATTTATAAAAATGGGCACGCTGCCAATTAATTATTTCTTTATGAACTTTACCTTTAAAGCAATCTGTCTCATTTTCACAACAGGAAATATTCATTTGGATCTAATCATTCATAAAGCAAAAAAAAAAAAAAAAAAAAATTAGGACAAAAAAAAAAAAAAAATAGACATTTATAAGACCCCTAATTTAGATAATGAATCTGACAGTGACATAATGTTTCTCTCATTCCATCTCGGCTAATTAAGTCATTTACGCTCTGATTAAATTAACTGGGCTGTTCAAATTTTCATCCTTACATGATATGATTTTTATATCTGCACAAATAACTGTACAGTTTTTTAAAAGTGTTCAAATTTGTATTCCCTTTAGCACGCCGCATTTACCCAAAGCACCATAATTAATTAGTTTTGTTTTTATTCACCTCAGATTGAATAGAGACATCAGCGTCTGCCGCTTTCATGGATCAGGTTCTCTTGTGTTGTTTACATGGCAGCGCTGCTCCAGACAGGCTCCAGCTATTGTTCCCCTGTCCCGTCCTCTCCACAGCGATATGCTCATCCAAATTCTTATTACTATTATCTCGCCGCCACAGCCGAGCGAGCCCAACTTTTTTTTCTTCTCCTTGAGGAGTGCAACATAATTTGTTTGGAGGATATTTAACAAGCGACACAAGAAGAAGAGCTGCTCATACATATATCTGATCTGGCGCACGGCCTGAAAGTTGATACACACACGCTTGGGGGAAAGCCGAAACGAGTTCAGCGAGTGTTTTATTCTTTCGTCTGTCCTGACTTCCTCAGTCATCCTGTCAGGCCAAAATATAACCTTCTCTATTTCATTTTACTGTCCTTGGTTTTGCTGTAGAAATAACTGGGGTGTCATTATGGGTTCTGCGAGGCCATTATAAGTGTTGGAGAAGTAGCTGAGCTCTTCTGTGCCCGTTTGACAGACAGCTTTATGATTTGAACATAAACTAACCTGTTCCATGCCTTGCTGTAGCCTCACAGTGACAGCAAGTAGCTTTCATTAGGAGTAAATTGAGCTTCACTGGAGAATGAAAGAGCCAGCATATATGCTAGCATGTAAACATTAAAAAATACTCAGAAATTAGTTCATTAGTTTTTCATATTTGATTTGATTTCCAGTTCTCCAGGTATATTTTTGTCATTATGAAGTTGTCTGATGAGGACTATTTTAGTGTGGTATGACAAGATTGTGCACAATCACAAGATATTCAAGAGTAATATAAAGTCTTTCTAAACTGCGGTTGTGGTCATGTTCATCTTAGCTTGGTGGTTGTTCCATTACAACGAGTTTAATTTTACTGTTGACAACATGGCAACAAATGAACACCTAATGGGATACAAATTAATGCTGTTATTTTCTCTGCATACTAATAAGCCAAAACCTTAGTAATTTACTCAAAGAAGAACATTCTGCCATCAAGTGAGTGGAAATGGTGGCTGTCAAGCTTCAAAAATGACAAAAAACACCAGAAGGGACCAGAACACTTGCATGTAGAAATGAGAGATGCCATACTGACAGGTTTCCCAGCCCTCTGCTTCGTCTGAGACACAACGGAATGGTCAAAAATGTCCATTTAGCGCAGTTGTTCTCAACCCTGTTCCTGGAGCCAACATTACACATTTTGTCAGTGCTGTAACTGAGATCAGCTCATTCGAGTTTGAATAAAGACTGAGGCCAGAAGAATATCAAGTCTGAGTCGAAACTCAAGTCCACATGCTCCCAGGTCTGTGACAAGACGAAGACCATAAAACTGTGGCCATGGATATAATCTTAGGTCTGAGTCCAAGACCATATTTTGACGGTTACCTTCATGGTTTATATTTTTTAGTGCTATTACTTATTACTAATGGTTAAAAAAATAAATGATTTTTAAAAAATGCACAGATAATGTCTCCCATGATTTGTCCTGGATCGTTTGATTTTGGTTCATTCATACTGTCTGTTATTTTACCGAATCTGTACGAGCGTTCACACACATCCTGTATAGATCCCTTAAAGGATTAGTTCACTTTCAGAATAAACATTCCCTGATAATTTACTCACCCTCATGTCAACCAAAATATTCATGTCTTTCTTTCTTCAGTTGAAAAGAAATTAAGGTTTTTGAGGAAAACATTCCAGGATTTTTCTCCATATAGTGGACTTAAATGGGCATTAACAGGTGAAAGATCCAAATTGCAGTTTCAATGCAGCTTCAAAGGGCGTAAAGACATGTATGTGTATCACAGAGCTAGTGCAATTTTTGGTCCTCCAGTGCTTTAAATTGGTGCCAATGTGCTGACGCGAAAGGCACTGGGAATTTTATTGTCATGATTAAATTATATATTGGGTAATAATATTGCTATTATTGCATATATGTTGGGTGTGTTTTTTTTCAATGCAGTCACAACAGTTTTATTTATATTACACAATTTACAATTTAATTTAACCCATCCCTTGCCCCTAAACCTAACCGTTTGTCAACAAAACAAAAGATATAACAGGCAGATACAACTATATTCATAATTTATTCAAAAAGTATTAATATTCCAAGTGTTTCTAGGCAAAACGATTGATCTGTGAGAAAAATAGATGCGATCGCCGTCTCCGTCCACCGTCCTGTGTGCTGCTGCAGTCTGTCTGTGCGTGAATTCAAAAATGCCGCCAGCCTTTCGACAGCCTTATTGTGAAATACTATTGGCTCTTGGGTGTCTTGTGACCGATTGCATCATGCTGTTGTGAAATGCCATTGGCTCTTGTGTGTCTCGTGACCGATTGCGTCACGCTAATGTTCGGGAAAATCTTTTGAATGAGATGTGAGCACGTTAACGGGGCGGGTTCATTTCAGCGATTAAAACCTGCAATCTTTGCATCCAGGTTAATAAACTGGAAGTCTCACCCATGCTTCTACGCTGATTAAAAAGATGGATACGGCGCTATAGAAATAGGTTACCTGAATTGACTTGATTTGGTATTGGTCTTGTCATGGACTTTTCACGAGGGTATGGCACATCAAAATGTCTAAAACAAAATTTCATTTAATTGATGACTGATTGCAAGACACACCAGTGATGTTTGATGATTTACAAGTGATCTTTGACATCAAACCTAGAATCATATGTTTGATAAAGCTCATTTTTTAATGTTTGTTGACAAGATTTGTAGAGATGTGACGATTTTTAGTGAATTTTAACATTTGGTTTTAGATGAGTTTGTATATTATCATATTGACTACTTCACGTTTGCTTTTTAATCAGAGCAGAATTGCTTGGACAATTATAAAATAACTCCTTTTGCTTTCCACAGGAGAAATAAGGCAAGTTCATTTTTGCATGGACTATTCTTTAAAAAGGCAATTCAGTGAAAGACGAAGCACTTGGCTAACCGATCATTTGATCCACTCCCACATTTTGCTCTCATATTTTCAGTCATTCAGAAGACTGCCTGCCATAGGCTGCGTCTGAAACAAGATCTTCTCAGAGGACACTTATTACTACTAAACGCCTGTGTGGAAAGCCGTGTTACCTGTAGCGCTGTGTGGGTGTTAGCAGCTAGCAACGAGTGGTTGGCTGCTGTGTGACCGCTGTTAAAATGTTGTTTGTGCTCGCAGCGATTGGTTCACAGCTGGTGCGCTCGGTGTGTTAATTCTGTCCCTGCCCCAGCCCACAGAGGGCCAACATTCAGGCGAGCAGTGCTTTCAATAATTGGGCTGGGATCCTGCAGCCCCCACTCTGGGGCATTGAGTTGGTGTTTATGCTAATGGGTTGGGCAATTAGCCGCAGGATGCACACTACAGAGGAAACATAAAGGATCTGAAACAGAAGCAACGAGTAGGATAAATGACTTTTTTCTTTATTATTGAGCAATTTGTATTTTATATAACTAGGCTAAACGGTAAACACATCGAGAGTTCACTTAATAAATGATTAAGTGAACGCAAGGTGCAGACATCCAACAGTTGGTTAATACAGATGCTCCAAAAATAACAAAGAAATTGAAATTTGGCACAATCTTGCTCCTGAAAATACAGACATTTTAAATTTAAAACACATTTGGCAAATCAAGCCAAACATTCTGATGATTCAAAACCAGCTTGTAAAGTGTTTTCCCTATTTCCCTTCATATTTTGCACATATGCAACCTTTCAAAAGTGTGGGGTTAGTACAATTTTTTTTTTCTATTTGTCTTTTCTCTTCCGGAGTATATCAGCAGATGTTTTTTGATGTTCATAATTTTGAACATCTATAAAGTTGCTCTTTTTGAGACTTTTAACCGATGCTCTACACAAATGTGTTTGACACTTTAAATGTTGCTTTCCAGATGACACACTATTTCAAGTTTGTTTTTGCAACATGTGCTTGCTTTGCAAGTCTTTGTTTGCACTTTGGATATTTTAGCTATACATATGCAAATTTAGGAAGCACATGATTACCTACAATAAGCAGAGTTATTTTTAGGATTAATTGCAAGACTAATTTTGCTTGCTTCACTGGATCAAACCTTCCATGGAACAACGTAGATTACGAGTTAATTTGAATTGATGATCATGCTGTGCTTAAAAGGTTTTGAAAGTCAACATGCAATTCAAAACCATGCAATTCAGTTCACAGCAGTGCCAGCGATTTAAAAAAGGACAATATTTATCCCCCCTGGAATTTATTGTGAGGGGCATTTTCCACCTTTACCAGGGCATTTCTGCTGCCCATTTATGTTAAAAACTGAATCAACCGAAGTTAATGTATAACTGCTAATATAATGGATGATCTGAGCTTTCAGACATTTTCAGAACTTTCTGCTTGCATGGCTAATCTGTTTTTTGGACTCCCTCAGAATAACAAAGGCCTGTATAAACAATGACCATTTGATATGCTAATAACTGCATGGTAGTAATCAGTATAGGAGTACAGATAGACATTATCAATTTTTTTGGCATAAAGTGAGCAAAACGTACAGCTAGCTGTCATCCTGTGTCATGTTATTGTTTCCTCTCTTGTCTTGTATGATATGTTTAATTCCTAGGATAAAAATTTACAAAAAGCAGGATTATGGCATCAATATTCTCCTAGGTGTGTGTGTGTGTGTGTGTGTGTCATTCTGTCACTCTCAGACAGGCCGTCTCTAGAGACACAGGCCTGAGGCTTGCTGGCGGAGGAGGACTATTGACCAGCTGCAATCTGGACAGAAGATGAGTGTGGCTCTTGACGATGATAATTGGAAAGTGTTCATGCACTGTTGACATTTAAATATTTGTGAAGGGCCCATGTAATCTGCGCAAAGCATTCACCCAGAGTCCTGCAATCAGATGTGACATTTATATTTGTTACAGAATAAAACTGCTCTTGGAAATACCAGGATTTCCCTACAGTCAGATTTAAATGAGGCTTACTATTGATTGTTTTACATGATTTTCCTAAATGATGCATAATCAACATCATCATCATTTTGTTGCCAGGGTGCAAGGGAAAAAATTACTGGAGTGACTTTTTTCTTGGACCAAACAGTTTTAAATGTTTTCCTATGAATGCAATTTTAGTTCAGTGATGGAGAGAATGATTTAATTTTGTTTAAATTAAATTTGGTTACATTTTGTTCTGTTCACGCAAAGCTATTTAGAATACTACAATGCACAAGCAGAATGAACAACAGCCAATTTAACCCTGAACATTTATCCTCTAAAACACGCTGAATATGTGACATTTCCTCATAAGTGTGTGATTTAGAGTGCTGTTCTCTGATATGTGAAAGCATGTGGATCATGTAGGCGTACAGTAGTTCTGCT
The DNA here is from genome assembly GCF_022985175.1 of Labeo rohita. Taxonomy (NCBI): domain Eukaryota; kingdom Metazoa; phylum Chordata; class Actinopteri; order Cypriniformes; family Cyprinidae; genus Labeo; species Labeo rohita. The sequence continues at coordinate 26,212,925 of NC_066885.1, read as the reverse complement.
CCCTGGTGGCATAAGTGTCAGTTCTACAAGCATGTACTCTTTAGTATAAACCCATTGCACTTTTAGCTGCATGTTACTGGATGACGATAACAACTGTGCTTTTCGCAGACACTCGTACAAGTTGCCCAAACATGTTCCTTGTCAGTTTAATAAATCATATTCTCTGCAATTTTGTTAAATGATGCGCTTCTTATCTGGGTCACTGTGTTAACAATACCATATTCCTGAACCTACTCATTAGGCTTTTTTCCTCTAAGTGTCTTTGAGAGTTAAATCAGAGCCTGCCGGGAACTGTTTGGGGAAGTTGGAACATGACTACTGGAGCCTTATGCATCATAATATTCAAGTAGAACATTAGAAATATTAACTTATTTTGTGTTTCCTTTTGTAGTTGTCACACCCCTGTGGACTGTTTGTTTTGGTTTCTCCCTTCTGTGCCTATATATGGTTTTTCCTGTTCCTATCCTTTTTAAGTCATTATTAGTTAATCACTCTCACCTGTCCTTGTATCATTAGCACCCCTATATAAGTTGTATTCACTTCAGTGTTGTTTGTCTGATCTTAAGGTTATGTTGGTGTGTGTTTCCCAGCCATTCCTGTCTGAATTTACCTATTGTGGATTTTATTAAAGACTTGTTGTTATATTTTGCCTTCATGCGTCTCCTTCTACACACAACCGTGGCAGAAGATCGGACCGCAAACAAAATGACTGCTGAGAGACATCTGGGGACCATAAGGCAGAGCAATTCAGAATTCAGAGGTATGTGGAGAACTTCCTCGAGCTCTCCAACCAGGTGAGCTGGAACAACGTCATTCTGGGTGCGTGCTTTCTGCGGGGACTGAATGAAGAGACAATCCGCTGCGATCTTCCCGATTGTGCCTTCTCCCTGATCGAATTGATTAGTCTAGTCCTTTACTTGAATTGTTCCGAATTCGAAGTAGAAGAAGTAATGGAGCACTCCAGGTCTCGTCGTTCAGCCCCTGTTGAAATGCGCTGCACCTCCCCAGCTCACCCCACGCCGGGAGTCTCACAGCATGACCCAGAGTCCAGCCAACCACCACCTCGACTCGCAGAGCCAGTGCCCAAGCCCACCACGGACGGAGAGCAAGAGCCGAGAGCGACAGAGCCATCGCCAATGGGAGCGACAGTGCAAGAGATCGTTACGGAGCCTGAGCTTATCGAGTCCAACCAGGTGCAAGAGCCGGTCACAATGGCCGCAACGGTGGATGTTCCAGTTGCACTGCACTGCCGCTGAGGGTGAGCAATGTCTGGATCTGAGACATTTACATGTGGAGCAAGATTTGATTTCACTGAGGATATTTATGTGGAACGGGACTTGATCAATTTTTATGGAAATGTATCTGAAGACATGCCCTCTCTTCCACCATCCTATGAACTATCTGCCTGCCTGTATTTCCCACCCACCCTCCCTCTGTTATCTTCCCCCTATCGTCCCTGCTGCCTCAGTCCCATCACCGCTGTCGCCTGACAGCCTCGCTGCTTACCCTCAGCCCACCATCTGTACGGTGGGCTCGCTGCGGCTCTGCCAGTCTCCATCGGCATCATGGCTGGAGGATCCCTCGTCTCCGCCTCCAGCCTCTGAGTACAGGTCTCCACCTCGGCCCTCTGACCCAGCGGCTCCACCCCAGCTCTCAGCTCCCTCATCTCCACTGCCGCCTGTCAGCCCACTAGCTCCACCGGGCTCCCTCATCCCTCCGGCTCAACCTGTCAGTCGTCGTCCCACCATCGCCTCAGGACTCCACTCCTCCGGCTGTGCCTCGTCACTCTGTCCCACCGGCTCCGTTGGGCTCTTCCCTCCCTCCAGCTCCGACTCAGTCCTCTGTCACTCTGGCTCTGCCGCAGACCTCTGGATCTCCGCCTCGGTCACCAGAGCCTTGGGCTCCGCCCTGGCCCTCCGGATCCTCTGTGTCTCCCAGGATCGTCAGCTCTCTGTCTCCGCCTTGGGCTCTCACGCCGTCGGTCGCCCCCCTGAAGTCGTCAGCCCTACCTCCACCATGGCTCCTTCCTCCATCGACTCCACCGTGGGCTAGCATCATGGCTGTGGCCTGGGTTTGCCTGGCTCCTCCTGCTACGAGTCCCTTCTGTCTCCTCCCTCCGTCTGATCCACCCTGGACCCTTCTGTCTCCTCCAAGGCTCCTCCCTCCATTGTCACCACCCTGGACTTTGTTTGTTGTCCTCCTCCCGGGAGTCCGTCCTCCGCCTGAGCATCCTCCTACACTGACTTTATGTTACCATCCCACGTCCACTCCTTTGTTTTTGTTTCTTCTATGGCGTGAGGTTGCGCCTTCTGGGAGGGGGAAGTAATGTCTTACCCCTGTGGACCGTTTGTGTTGGTTTCTCCCTTCTGTGCCCATATGTTTTTTCCTATTCCTGTCCTTAAGTCATTATTAGTTAATCACCCTCACCTGTCCTTGTATCATTAGCACCCCTATATAAGTTGTATTCAGTTCAGTGTTGTTCGTCCAATCTTAAGGTTATGTTGGTGTGTTTCCCAGCCCTTCCTGTCTAAATTTACCTATTGTGGATTTTATTAAAGACTTGTTATATTTTGCCTTCGTACGTCTCCTTCTACACACAACCGTGACAGTAGTAAGTATACAGCTAATTAGTTCTATCCAAATGCATTAATTAAATACTGACCGTTTTTGTGGTGTTGTTTATGATTTGTGCCATTAAAACTGTGCCATTTCCTGGAGGATGATATAATTCTGCAACTGGCTGTTGTGAAATAGAGATTTTACTAAAGACTAGCAGGCTGGAAAGTGATATTAACCAATTATTGCTATTTTTAGCTTAAAATAATCACACACCTCTATTTTGCTGAGATAAATTTCCATTCCAGCACTAAATATATCCAGCTTGGGCCTACAGGGTAAAAAACAAGACTGTTTTGCACCAAGCATGTTCTCTTAGGCCAGGATTTACCAGAAACACTGCTTACAAAAATACTGGAATGCTTCCCAAATACTGGAATGCATCATCTTAAATAACAAAGGGTTTGAGTTTCAGGCACATGCAGTGCCATCTGAAGGGGAATTTAGGTCTCATTCTTTCCCCTGAAACTTAACCACAACATCTAACACTATGATTAGCATTCACACCTGAGCTTCCCTGCGAATGTTTAGAAATAGTTGTATCATGAGTTAAAATATTCCTGAGCAGGTGTTTAGTGTACGGTGTGGTGGTTATAACCATGCTGGGAGAGCAATCAGTAACGGCCTGTTGAAAGTCCATAAAAAAGAGATGAATATTGGTTTGCCAATTCTTAATCTCAATTGGAAATGCACGCATTGACATCAGTGTATATCAGAGTACTGTATGTCAGTGTATTTCTAAATTTATAACAGCAGCTGCTTGTTATTTTTTGATTTATGAACAGTCTATATTAAATTCATTTATCCAGAAGCTGTAATCAATTGTAGAAACAGGAGTAATAAAACAGTTGCTCTGGTTGATTGATGCGAATTAAATTACAAAAACAAAATTGCTTATTAATCAATATGGATTTTAGAATATTATAGTTCACTGGAAGAACCATTTGTAAGAGAATCGCTGTAAGCTGAAACATGTTAGCACAGCCCAAACCATGAGGTTAGATGTTAAAGCTGAGCAGGTCGTCTAAGGTAATTTGTGAGAATCAAATGCGGATAAATGCATATATGAAGCATTTTATGTGTTTGGTGTTTTCCATAAAGGTACAGATTTCTGGGTTTTTACTAATCATGCAGGTAGTGTTAAATTATATTCAGAAAGTAATTTAGGTAACATTTTATTTTACAGTATCCTTGTTACATACCTGATAGCACGCATGCATTACGGAGATGTCTATTTGACGTCTGCATTTACATCTGGAAGACATATTTTTAAGAGTGTTTGCTCATCTGCAATACGTCTATAGAATGTTACTTATCAGATGTCAAATATACGTCTATTATATGTCTTTAAGAAGGTTATGATTTAGAATGTATGTAAAACTGACATCTTACAGACATGTGTCAGATGTTTGTACATAGCAGATGCTTTTCAGACAACTTGCAGACGTACGTGTGCTATCTGGGATGTTACATGTACTTATATTATTAACAGTAAATTATAAATAATTACATGCAACCATAACAGCACATACATACATCTTAGAGACATCTTTTTGATCTGCATTTACACCTGCAAGACATATTTTGGTAACACTTTATTTTAAGGTGTCCATAATACAGAGTAATTATCTAATAAAGTACTTAGTAGTAGCCATTGTACTTACATGAAACAAAACATGTTCCATGTACTAAGTCATGGAACAGCCTGTAGTTACAGTTTGTAATTATGTAGATGTAATAGGCAGCTACTGTTACACATGTGTAACAGGCCAAGTCTGTTAGACAGCTACTTGTACACTTAAGTACAATCTTGATACACTTTATTTAGTAGCTTATGCCTGTGTAATATTCTGTCATTTTAGTGTAATTAGAAAGGTATTACATGTATTTAAGTTGTGTTTTGATGGGCCAAATCAAACTAAGGTGCAGCTGGATAAGGTGTACAGTATAGATACACATGAAGTTCACTTAATATGTAACAGACTCGGTCTGTTACATATGTGTAACAGTGGCTGCCTATTACATCTACATAATTACAAATTGTAACTACAGGCTGTTCCATAACGTAGTTACATGGTCAGTACATTTTGTTTCATGTAAGTACAATGGCTACTACTAAGTAATTAATTAAGTAATTACTGTATTATGACACCTTAAAATAAAGTGTTACCCATATTTTTTTAGTTTGCTCATCTGCAATACGTCTACAGGACATATTCTATCAGATGTCCAAAAAAAAAAAAAAAAAAAAAAAAAATCTATTATAGAAACATCTTACAGATGTCTGTCAGATGTCTGTATAAATCAAGTCAATCTTTAACAGACATGTTGCAGATGTACGTGTGCTATCTGGAAACTAACTCTAAACCAAAATGAACACTAACCCTAACCATAGAGTAAGTACATGTTGTTAATTTGCTGTGTATTCTTTAGTACCTAAAGTACCGGCACGGACTCGGTTTCATTTTCCATTGTGGTGCTGATTACGAAGCTCTTTGGAATGTAATACAAATGCATCAGTCGTTGCCTTGGTAATGCAAGTGTAGTGTAAACAGTGATATGACAATGATCAGATATTTCTGTTTTTTTGGACTCCTTTTTTATCTGATATTTACTTAGTTAACAGAAAAATGGGCACAACGACACAAAAAATAAAATAAGCAGAATGCTAAGGGGATATGCATGCCACTGAAGACGGACACTGAAGGTAAAAATTTCTTTCTAAAAATATCACATATATTGACGGTATTAATGCATGAACGTAGCGTAACTGTTTACGTGGCTGTTTGATCAAACAGCGCGTTTCCACTTAGCACACAAACTCTCTCAGCGCGGTTTAGCATGTCTAACCATGCTGAGAATTCCAGGCTGAGAATACAACTGGAACTGTACCTTATAGTTCTTAGAACCGTTCAGCCCAATAGTGGAAAAGGGGCTAAGGTTAAAATAAAGATACATAACCATAAATTATTTACATTAACTTCCAAATTAGAACAATACAAACATCATTATGCTAGATTTTCCAAAATTTGAGGTTCATAGCACTGAATTTGTAAAAAGTTTTGTTGGAGGCACTTGCCAGCACGTGAACAACAATAACAGTTTCAAAAGTTTGTGAACCCCTCAAAAATATCTTACTTTGTAATGCATTACTGTAATTTGATTTTTTTTTTTAGTAACGGAGTAATTTAACACATTATAATTTCCAAATGAGTAATTGGAGTATAGTTACAAGCATGCGTTACCGCTGTGTTACATCATTGCCGACAGAATGTGTTTTATCATCTAGATTGTAAAAAGAGTGTTGGCTAGCACACGCGACGTCCTCTACCTGAGACATACTTTGCAATTAAGTGCCTGTGAGCCGGATACTACCAATGAAAACAAAGTTAGCATAGAGAGTATGTATTCTATAGCTGTAAATACAATCATTATTTTGAGTTTATTTCTGTCAAAGGCAAGAACATTATTGTGCGTTGTCAGTTAGAGGAAAAGAAAACCTTTCCAACCCTGAAAAACTCCATATCCAATTTAAAACACCTGAAAGGGCAGCATGGCACATTAAAACTTCTGAGAACGTACCGGGTGCGGAGAGCAACGCATCAACTTCTATTGTCTTCACATGAGTCTCTGCCCACCCGAACCTGCCCATCAAGCGACTTTATGGGTAGGTGCGGGGGGCAGGGACTCATGTGTGTGTCGGATGTGATAGAATAAAATGATTTGCGGTACTCCCGCAAAATAGCAATATCTAAACATGAAATATCTCAAACAAATGAATTGCTATTCATGTATTGCACAAAAGCAACAAGAACAACTAATATAAAATAAAAACTAACATGCGTAAGCATAGGGAGAGTTTGTATTTATAAAACGTGTTTGCTGCGTTAAACAATTTGATGTCTGGAATGCAATGGACAATCAGAGAATCCACTCACCGCTTGAAATACCATGCATTCTGCAACCACGCATGCAGCAGCCTATTGCTTTTAGTAAAAAAATGTTTTGTGAATGTTGATGCTTTAATAACACTTATTTTATCAGGAGTGTTTATGCTGGGATGCTTTTTCACGTAAATTTTGTGGATGTACAGAAAAAAAAGTAATGTAACTAGTAATGTAACTAATTACTTTTGAAATAAGAACAGTAATTTGATTACTTTTAAAAGGAGAAATTAGTAATCAGTAATTTAATTACATTTTCAGAGTAACTTGCCCAACACTGGTTCAGAACTAGCCAAAAAGTGTATTAGCTACAGAAAATGTTTGGTGGAGGTTTTGCTGCTAAAGGAGGATCTACATGTTTAGGGTACACTTACTTACCACACATTGTGAATGATTGCTCATTGTTTTTAAGAAAAATGTGAAAAGTACAATTGTTTCTGTGTGGTTATTTTAGTCAGGCAGTGTTTGCGAGTTAAATTACCATCAGACCACATTTTATGAGTCAGTGAGTCAATGCAGATCCAGATTTCTGTTTGTCTATGTACTTTGATTTATTTTGCTAATTTTGAAGTTTTGTGCCTCTTCCATCAAATTCTACTTAGTCTGCTATTCTGGAATCATTTGTTTCATATTTACCCGACCCTAAACTTTACATAAAAGCAAAACAAATTGTGCTTGGTTATATGTTTGCCAAACAACCTATTCCTGTCTAACTGAGCAGTTCTTTGCCAAAATAAGCTGTTAAGTGATGGCTCAGTGATAGCATATGTATAAAATATGGTTTAAAAAACTGTAAAGTCTTACTGATTTCTCTTTCAGCACAAATCTGACTGGATCTATTTCCATTTCACTTGTGCCCTATAACTGCATTTTGGTAAGCTGCGTGTGTGAGCTCATGAGGGGGGGTCTGAAGCAAACACTGTAGGGGTCAGACAGAGAGGACACTGCCAATCTTCTTCCTGAGAGAGGAAACGCACAGACATGCTGTCAGATAGCGGACATGCAGGACTGACAGCGAGAGGCGTGACATCCGGAGGTCAGGAGAAGTGTACGCACCATCCCCACAATTCGTGAATATTCGAGAATGACGGAGGCTCTGTGGGAATGGCCCATTAGAGAGTGCATGCACCCAGAGGATAATCAGATACAGGCCAAATTACCCCCAGCTGGACGCCAATCCTGCATTTTCATGGAGAGTGAGAGGAATGGAAAGACCCTTCGTGGCTTGTGGGTGTGTGGGTGATTGCAATTGCCATTCCATACGGAGCGCTGCTTGGGACTTTGACCCTGACCCAGTTGGTAGGTATGATGGTTTATGGGCCATTGGACCGCATTTAATTCTGCGCACAACAGAGGCCCATTACAGACATGACTGCTGGGAGATTTCATCCCTTAACCCTCTGACTTTGTTTTTTCAATCTTCACATTTCAAGCTTGAGCATGAAGAAAGGTTACTGACAGCAGTGGAGATTGTTCTTATATATTTAGTTTTTTATTACCTTGGTTTATATTGTATTAACCCAGCAGCTACTGTGACTTATCTCATGGGTTATTTTTATTGGTTTTCAATGGCAGACTCCAAAAATTGTCCTTTTCCACTCATGAGGAGGACCATATGGAACCTGTACACGTTTGCGAAACTGATAGTGGAGCAAAAACCTCTGGAGTTCTGAATGGATTTGAAGTCAACATGAAATTGCATTCAAGCCCATTTCCTTTTGTGGTGTATACCAGATAACCACTATATTTTTAATGTAAAAAAAAGGCTGCATTTTAACTTGAATGTAGGGCTTGCTGTCAGCCACTTTCTGAAACAAAATCTCTGTTGCTGTATGTTGCTTGATACTGCAAACTAGCATTTACTATCATATAGTAGGATTAGACAACATTGGAAAACACACCTATTATACAGCAGCTCTAGAGGCGTAGGCAGTAAAGCACATAGCAATTATTTTTTTTTTACGAAATCAATTCGAGTTCAAAAGCATCTTTTGCCGAACTCATTCTTCTCCCTTTTTGCATCACATATCACATCGGAAAAGTATTTATTTTCAATACAAATGAAGGAAATGATCGAAAAGTGGAAAATAAAGTTCCTCACAGGTGTTTATCGGTTAAGGTTAATGTTAGGAGTAGAGACAGCCTTATTGTCCCAAAGTGACATATATTTAATCATTTTAATAAAAATTATAATTTACACTCTATTGGATACTGTTTTGTAACAGTACTGAGTAAACAGCATGTAACTACTATTATTGCAAAGAAAATAATCCTGTTTTTACATAGCGTGAATCAAATCTATTTGCATTTACTGTAAGAAGAGTATCCCTAAAAATACTGCTATTTGCATTTAGTGCAAAAAAAGCATCTATCACTATTTGCACTTAGTGCAAATGGCCATTGCCTTTTGTTATTGTATTTTTTTTAAATCATATTTTGTAAAATATTTTAATTAATTATTGTAAACATACATTGTTTTTTAGCACAAATATTTTTCAGTCATTTTATTTTTCTGTGTATTTAACTATAGCAGCCAAAGAATTTGAAGTCTTGCACATTCACAAAATAGCTATCATCCGTGTTGCAAAAAAAAAAAAAACTTGAAAAGTTGTTCATGTAATTTTGTAAGTCTCACCTTTTTTCGATGAATCCACCTTTTATATATTAACAAGCTGTTGTACATATTTTTGTTGTATTTTTCACAACATTATCCTGACAGCAACGATTATAACAGTTGTAACTTTAAATTGTAAACTTTACAACAGTATACTTTAAATCAGTAAATGAAGAGTTAAAATGCAAAAAGCCTCTAAATCATCTGACGTATTTCTTTAAAATTAGCATTTCTTTCTGGCTACTTTGTATAGGTACACCCTTTTTACCTTGCCAAAATCAGCTCTGCAAAAATCATCCCATTCTGGTCCAGGCTGCTTTAAATGCAAGTGAGCTCTGCTCACCCCACCCCCTCTTCTCTCTGTGGAGTGACAAGCCTGTTTACTTTAGCCACATTTAGCCACTAAACTTGCTAACTAGCACATTATTAGGAAAGGCAATCACAAAGATTCATAAAAAAAACCCTTATACAGACTTCTGCTGTAAGTGAAGCTGGATCACGAATGATTTGCGCCAACATATATGGATATATGTAGATCGGGAGGTGCATTCCCTTCACAAACAAATCTAATCCATTGCATCTTCAGTGGCTCAGATGTCGGAAGTAAATGACGACCACTACGTTCATTATTACATCCAACAACGCAACACCTCAATCACTCAATTCTTGTCTAACTTACATCCCTGCTCCGGCATCAAAACATGGAGGTTGGACTGTGACAGCTGATCTGAGGTAAGAAGCTCATGTCAATCAACTATCGTGGGAGCCGCCTCTGTGGGTGTGACGCAACAACGACAGGCATCTGAGAATGGCTCGATTTAAAAAAGGGGATATTATTTTTACAAATTAAGTAAAAACCACTGCATGAATTTTTATCATTATAGGGTAGATGTCTACGTACACTGCCAACACATATTAATGTTCAAACAGCATGTAAAAGTGAACTTAGCATCCGATGACCCCTTTAAAAAAGAAATCATCCAATGACATGAGGGAAAAATAATAAGAGAACTCTTACTGGTAGCTGAAAACACTTGTTTTTGTAGGTTTCTGTGGCCAAAGATACAGTGCACAACCACTGGCTGATTGTAGTTTAAATGTACTATTTACAATATTTAATTTTTCATAAATGGAAACACTTGTAATGCAAATTTGGCAACTCTACTTCAAATACCCACATGATTTTGTCCCTGCTGCTGGGTGGAGTTATTGTTCAGGGGGAAAGAGTAAATCTGTCCATTGGCTTTGATTCATGGGGGCCCATAAACATTGTAGTAGGTGTATGATTATAGGAGCAAGGTGTTGAACACACAGTTATTCACCCTGAAACCCCACCCGGCCCAATCTTCCTTATTATTGCCTAGCTGTCCGTACTTGTCCCTTACAGTAACAACATATATGTCCTTCCATCTTGCTATAGCACGCTTCTTTTCACCTCTATTTTCTTTCTTTCTGTTTCCATTCTCATTACACTATCTAGTAAAGAGCACCTGAGCGCATACTTGTGCCGTAAGGTAATGGATTGAATGGGGGACATGGGATGCTTTGACACGTTTACAAGTTAGCAACTCTGTAATTATCATTGTGAATTGTTATTTACACCATCAGCTGACTGCATTTTACCCGTGAGCCTATCCTACAATCTGACAGGAATTTACAAGGTAGTGTTACAAGAAGAAAACGTACCCTAGAGTGCATTGGTGTGAATTAATGGAAAGGTGTGCCAACAGATGCAAAACTGAAGAGCTGCACTTGAACTCACTGACACCATTAACAACACATGGGTGTTAAATATTGCACTAATAGAAACTTTCATTGTCTATTATGATACGTCAACCCTTGTGAAAAACAAGTGTGCTTAATTGTATTGAATGTGCACTTGTAGTTGACTTCTAATCTTTAAAAGTACAGTATATTTAAGCAAACTATACTTGCAGATGATATAATATTAGTTGAAGGGACAGTTGACCCAAGAATGAAAATTACCCCATGATTTACTCACCCTCAAGCCATTGTAGGTGTATATGACTTTCTTCTTTCAGACGAATACAGTCGGAGTATATATATATATATATATATATATATACATACATACATACACACACATATAGTATATATATATATATATATATATATATATATATATATATATATAGTCTTGGACTAGTTGTTGGACTACAAAAATTTCAACACCCATTCACTGCCATTGTAAAGCCTGAAAGAGCCAGGACATTTTCTAATATAACTCTGGTTGTATTCGTCTCAAAGAAGAAAGTCATACACACCTACACTCAAAAAAATGGTTTTGTGCCACTGTTCATTTTACCCAGGTATTTATTGTTAAAACAACACAAGTGTATTTCTTTTTCCACCAAAACACTATTGTATTGTGCTCTATTAATTTAAACTGTTTAAGTTTCCATTTTACTTGATTATCAATCGTTAAACTAACGTAAACGGTTTAATTTCGCCGTTCAAAAAACCGGATATGACGTTTCCAACGCATTTTATGAAGACGGCGCGAAGGAGGTGTATCATGGCGTCGGAGCTAGAAGTACCAGTCAGGTAAGAAAATCTAAAGACTTCTTTCTGTTAAGTCAAAAATTTTAATTTCTGTAAGTGTTTTAGTCTGCTTTTAGTGTTGTTTTGCAGACGAGTGTAACTGGTATATTGCGCCGTTAATAGATAATTTCGTGCGGTTGGGATGTGAACGCGCATATGAACTGTAGTGTATTTGTACGTGTGCTTGTGGAACAGAGGATGCGGCGAAATATTAAAATTAGTGCTTTTCCGTCTTATTAATGATATATAGGCAGTTAAATAAAACCTTCCTGTGCTCTTTCTAGGCTACTCAAGTCCCAGTAAAATTAGCGTTAGCTAAAGCACGAAAGCAAGTACAAATAATGCCACATTCGACTGCTGCATACTTTTAACATTTTATCTGCTATTCGTTTTTATAACAGCATACATTGATCACTGGTTTCTTCATCGCTGCCTAATTTTGGCGAAATGAAGGAATGTCACAACTTTACTGACGGAGAAAAAAAGTTTTGGCTAAGGTAAGTGAACCGCTGTATTGCCTTTTCATCCTTTATAAACAAAAGTAATAAGGGTATTTTGCATTTTCTGTTTTAGAGGAATGCACGCAGTTGTAAATGTGAACTGGTGGATGGTTAAGAAGCTGATGTGTCTTCTAGAAAAAGTAAGACACTAAGATATATTGATATGTTAATAAATTTATGTATGCATGTATTTGTGTGTGTGTATATATGAAGAGTTCATGTGTATATTTGTATATATTAAGAGTTAATTTGCAAGAACAGACAATTTTTTTTTTTTTTTTTTTTTTTAATAATTATTCTGCATTCCAAGTAATATCAATCAAACTGTGGTTGGTTTATTTTGAATGAATATTAATAGCTCAAAAATACAGCTAACTAACACAATAAAACACAAAAAACAAACAAACAAAAAAAACAACAACACACACACACACACACAAAAAAAAAACATGTTTATGAATATTAAATATTGATAAATATTAATAAAAACGGATTTATTTGTTTTTGCAAATGAACTCTTCATATGTATATGTTTGTTTGTGTGTGTGTGTGTGTGTGTGTGTGTGTGTGTGTGTGTATTTAATGGGTACTTTTGACTCATTCCTTTTCTTCTTAAAAATGGTTTGAAGGCAGAAATGTGATGTTTATCATTTTATAAACTCAATGTTTTTGTGAAAAGCTGTGCCTGAACTATAAATCATGCTTTTTACAGTCATTTTATGACTTTAAATATACTCCAGATCATGTCCACCCTTTTGGAATAATATACATGACAATAATCACACAAATGTTTTGATCACTGAATTTGTCTTTGCTGTTAAACTATATATGGGTGCTCTTGTAACAAATTGTACTTCATGTGTTTACAGATTTGTGCAGAATATGAGACAGGCAGAATAACCATAGGCCCATTAGTGTCAACTGTCTTTGCCAATGGGTGGATCCACACTGCAAAACTTATGAAGATGATTGCAAACCGAAGAACAGTCCTTGGACAAAGCATTAAACCCTCTTGGTCCCCACTACACAGGTAAGAACAGCTACACTCAACAAAAACTTTTGTAATCATGTTAAAGGGGTCATCAGATGCTGTTGATATGATTCTTAGAGTCTTAATGAGAAGTCCATAGCATACTTTTGTTAAAATTTCTCAGTGGTAGTGTAAAAAACACCCATTTTACCATATCAAAATCAGCCCTTTTCAGAGTGGGCCATTCTGTTGCATGTTCCTTTAAATACAGTAATGGTGGTCAGACTGTTCTCAGCTCTCACTCGGCTCATTTAGGGCAGGTCTAAGATAAGACGTTCATGTAAATCAACTATTGTGGGAGCAGCCTTGATCGGTGTGACGTCACACCAACTAGAAGCTGAGAATGACCTGATTTGAAAAAGGGCATATTACTTATAATGATTAAAAAATACCACTGGGTGGATTTTTATCATCATAGGGTGGTTGTGTACACATTCTGCCAACATGCATATATGTTCAAACAACATGTAAAAGTGAGTTTTGCATCAGATGACCCCTTTAAAACATTGTTTCACCAGCCACTGAGTTTTAGGGTTATGGTCATAGGCATTAACAAAAAAGACAGATATAATAAGAATTGGATTATTAATATAGTAAATATAAAATATATGGTATTACTGTAAACTGACAGATATTGCGAATACATTATCTTCCCAAAAACAATACATTCTAAAGCAAGGCAGGCGTGTCAAACCTGCTCTTGGAGAGCCAGTGTTCTGGAGTTTAGCTCCAACACCCCTGCCTGGAACTTTTAGTAAAACTTTGATTAGCAAACCTGTAAGACCTTTGTTCATCTTCAAAATACAAATTAAGATATTTTTGATAAAATCAGAGAGCTTTCTGACCCTGCATAGACACCAACACAACTGAAATATTCCCAAGCCCCGAAACGTAGTAAGGACTTTGATATAATATCCATGTGACATCAGTGGTTCAACCATAATTTTACAAAGCTACAAGAATACTTTTTATGGGTAAAGAAAACAAAATAACTACTTTATTCAACAATTCTTCTCCTCCAAATCACATATTTTGCCATTATGGAGAGTATCACGATGCATGCACATTGCTTTCCTCTGCAACAAACAAGGCCCAGCGCATACATGTTCTACGTCAGCAGAACCACACGCATGCGTTATGCAAAGAGGTACTCTCGATAATGGCAGAAGACGCAATTTAGAGAAGAATTGTTGAATAAAGTCAATATTTTTGTTTTCTTTGCACACAAAAAGTATTCTCACTGCTTTGTAAAATTATGGTTGAACCACTGATTTTTACACTGTTTTACTGGTGTCCTTACTACGTTTCTGGGTCTGGGAGCATTTCAGTTGCATTACTGTCTATGCCGGGTCAGAAAGCTCTCAGATTTCATCAAAAATATCTTTATTTGTGTTCCGAAGATGAATGAAGGACTTGTGGGTTTGGAACGACATGAGGGTGAGTAATTAATGACAGAATTTTCATTTTTGGGTGAACTATCCCTTTAATTGGGAATATTGCTAAACTCTGCAGGACAGTGACTTTCTGTGCTGATCTGGTCCAGTACTGTTATAGTTTCATTTTCCACTGTAATGTTAGTTAGAATTCCATCTGAACTGCTTGCCTGTATTTCCCGTAAGGAAATGATCAGACAGAATAATAATGACATTTTTCAAATGTTTTTTTTTTTTTTTTTTTTTTTTTTTTAGAAAAATGTAAAGGCTAAATCTCATGAATTTTGTTGTTGTCTGCATCTTTAGACTAATGACGTTGAAGTACCCAAATGAAGACACTAGCAGTGTTATTATGGAGTATATGGTAAGTTGTTTTATTGATTAATTTATTTATTTATTGGTATTTTCAAGGATGATAAATGGTAAGGTAAATTTAATACGCAAGAATTTGAGTACTCCATTCTTTTAAATATCCTCTCTAGGATACAGACGTTGGCAGCACTCAGGAGGTGATCCAGAGGAATCATGGGAATCTATGTCATACGATTTGAAGGTGCAGACATTGAAGACAGCACAGCAGATGTTGGAGTGTTGGAAGATAAAGTTCTTCAGGACCTTAGCAGTAAACCCTATGAAAAAACATGTTGCTGGGACTGATATATGGACTAAACTTGAACTCCTGAAATCAGGTACACATTTGGAGTATTGCAGAAGTTATTTCTGGAGCCAGTTCCTGTTCCTGGATTAAGGTTTGATTGGTTACCTTTATATGCCAATTAGAAAATGACAGTAGTTTAATATTTCTGTAATTTTTTAATGTGGTTGTAACTGTAATTGTTGCTCTTGTTTAACAAATACACTTGATAATTTGTGACATCTTGTCTTTTGTGATTCATTGCAAAATAATCACACAAAAAATGCTTCGTTGAAGGGAGTAACTTTAACTTGAAATCATTTAGTTAAAGTAACTAGAACCAATTGGATGGAACCGCTGTCCATAATTTAAATGAGTTGTCTGAAACAAACTTCCTTATGTTGATAAAGTGAAACATATTTAGCCAGTTTTTAATAAACCAAAACATGTTCACTAAACTTAACCGGTTTAAGTTACAGGGAAGTGAATAAATTGAGTTGGTTGGACATTACTATTTCACATAAATTCTTCCTCATTCAGCTGTGTTGTCACAACACAAAGAGTTTGCATAGATTCAAAAAATTCCATTCATGTTCATCAAAAACAATTTGGTTGTGTGGAACCACTGTCCATAATTGAATTAAGTAGGTTTAAAGAATCATTTTTTTGAGTGTAGGCTTAAGGTACATTGAGTACATTGTGCAATAATTTTCATTTTTGGGTCAACTATCCCTTTAAATAAATGCCACCTAAGTGTTCATGAAGAGAGTACACTTTCATGACTACACGAAAAGTTCGACCAAAAATGAAAACTCATCATTTACTCACCCTCAAGATGTTCCAGAGCTGTATGAGTTTCTTTGTTCAGTTGAACACCAAAAGGTGACATTTTGAAGAACGCTAGTAACCAAATAGTTACCAGATGCCATTAACTTCCATACTATGGAACTCATTGACTACCAGCAACTGTTTGGTCATAAACATTCTTCAAAATATCATATTTTGTGTTCAACAAAGGAAAGAAACTTGCACAGGTTTGGAACAACTTGAAGGTGGGTAAGTGATAAAACAATTTTCGTTTTTGGGTGAACTATCCTTTTAAGTACACTTTTAAAGTGCACTGTAATGTCAAATTAAACATTTTACTTTAAAATTCCTTTTTTAATCGTTATGTTATACTTTAAATGACATCGATGTGTTGATTAACACATGTAATGTACTTTATGTTTATAATGTGTTCTAAGTGAGTTTATATATATATATATATATATATATAGTTAAAATCTTTAAAATGTATTCAATTGCATCTTTATCATTATAAATATGCAACTACAAATATATGTAAACACGACATGCAACTTTTAATAAAAATGTCATTAAAGCATTTTTTAGTTTACCATAAATGTTTTTCAGTACATTCGATAGTACACTTTAACCATATTTTAAAGATAATGGAAGTATGAGATGTTCAGTTACATTTTATTTGGTAACACCTTATTTTGCAGTGTCCTTGTTACATTACATTATATACAACTAACCCTAAACCAAACCCTAATCTTAACCCTAACCCTATAGTAAGTACCTGTTGTTAATTGATATTACTCAGTGAGCAACCAAATATATAATTGAACTGTAACAAGTGCAGCCTAAAATAAAGTGTAACCTTTTAAAGTATAGTCAAGATATCCTTGTTACAGTGTAATTGTGCATTTAAGTACTTAGTATAGGGTTAGGATTAGATTTAGGGTTTGTTTCAGGGTAATTTGCTTACTACACAGTTATTACTACATATTACTATGTTATCAATATGTAACGTATAACAAGATCACTGTAAAATAAATGTCACCATATATTCTTAAGTCCTACTTAAGTGGGTCAAAAAGACTCAAACTAATACTCAACTAATTTCATTTTATATTAATTTTATTTAATTTTAATGAATATTTTAATTAGTGTCTGAAAACATTACATTTAGTTTACACTCAAGTCTTTTAAAGTATATTTATGGAAGCCTGTTTCCACCACTGAATAAAAAATAAATATATATTTTTTTTTCCTTGTAATTGCGTGATGTAAACTCAAAATTGTGTTATAAAGTCAGAATTGCAAGATATAAACAATAAAAAGATATAAGCTTGCAATTCTGACTTCATACTTTTGAGAAAAATGTCATAATTGTGAGATATAAACTCACTGTCATTAGAAAAAAATCTGAATTGCGAGTTTATGTCCCACAATTCAGACTTAATAACTTGCATTTGTGAGTTTATATCACGCAATTCTGAGAAAAAAGTCAGAACTGCGAGTTTATATCTCGCAATTCTGATTTAATTTCTCAGAATTGCTATTATTACTATGTTACATTACACCACTGGTGCAGTGGAGAGGACAAAACAAGACAGCGGTCACAAATTAGAAGAACAAAACAAAGATTTGCAAAGAAAAATGTCAGAGGATTTTGATGACTTGCAACTGCAGATTTATATTTCACAGCTGAGAGAAAATTTCAGAATTGCGAGTTTGTATTATGCAATGTAAACATGCAATTGTAAGAAAAAAGTCAGAATTGTGAGATAAAAAGTTGCAATACCTTTTTATATATTCAGTGGCAGAAACAGGCTTCCATATATCTTACATTCAGAATAACAATTAATTTCTTAAAAGTATGCTTTAGTTTTTTTCCTGTAAGAGTATTGCATACAACCAAATGCTAACTTTTTTCAAAGTGTCTCATTATGTACAGTATGGCTTTTTGTAGCTCAAGACCTTGGCATGGTTACTGTTGCATATACTGTGTCATTGCTCTGCTTTTGAAAATATGGCCAACGTGAACAAAGGTGGCAGCTGCTAACCACATCATATGTTGGAAAGAAGCCTGAAATTAAAAATCAATGTACAATTTATTGGCTGTTTCTGAGGAGCAGTAGGAGCATTTAGCCCTGCTGCTACAGTTAGCTCGGACACATATTAAACATATGTTTTTGTTTAGCTAAGAGGTTACGATAAAAACCAGCTAATTGACAATGAATATTCAGAGGGTGTTGTTAATGGCTGAATGTTTCACCGAGGTGGGCAGTATTGTTGGAAATTTAGAGTTTATGGATTGCCTCATAATGTGGGAAAGGATAGATAATATGGAAATAAGGCCATTTGTATGATCACACACTCATATAAACACATCAGGACGTTCACCAGAGTTGGACAAAATTTAGAATTTATGAATTACCTGCATTTTAATTAGGGGATAGATTTGATGGATAGATTCGCTGGATGTTGAACTGGAATTGGAATTTGGAATGACAGGAAGATGAGTTTATCTCTAATTATCTCTAATTTATTCCTTGCTACAGTTACAGAGAATATTTTCTTTCTTATCTGATTAGACATTTTTCATAGTTTGAAACTGACAATGATTTAAAAAAAAAAAAAAAAAAAAAAAAAAAGGCAGGGAAATCCAGACATGGTCCTGGAAAGCCGGTGTCCAGCACAGTTTAGCTCCAACTTGCCTCAACACACATGCCTGGAAGTTTCTAGAATGTCTATTAAGAGCTTGATTAGCTGATTCAGTTGTGTTTAATTGGGGTTGGAGCTAAACTCTGCAGGACACCGGCCCTCCAGGAGCAAAATTGGACACCCTTTCCTAAACCGTTGGACAAAATGCATGCTTTGGATTTGATTCAGAAATGCAAAAAAAATTGGATATTTTGGATTTTTTGAAAAACCTTTTTTTTTTTAACCCTATTTGGAACCATTCTCTGGAGACTGAATATCAATAATTAAAATGAATAAATAAATAAATAAATAAATAAATAAATAAATAAATAAATAAAACGCTGTAATGGGACGCCAAAATGTTTGTAAGGGGCAGAGCCGCTTTTACTAAAATGGATAAAACTCTTGAATGAAAAGAGATATTTTTGCCAAACTCTGAATACATATTTAAGAGCTCAGTCTGAGCTTACAGTAATAAATAAATATGTGGGGTTTGCCTACTTGGTGGAATTATTACAGTGGGAAAAAAAATAAAAATGACTAGAAATATGCACCTGTTAGTCTGACTGACTTGAAAATTGGTATGCAGTGTCTTTTTTCAGAGTGCCACGAGTGTCTATGAGGACCTGTCCTGAATTTTGAGCACCTATTAAATATGGTTAATGGGAGCCAATCAAAACAAAACTTGGTGGACCTAGAGGTCTGTAAGAACTTTGAAAGAAATCAGCCACTAGTTTGCACTAACGTGTTTAGGTTGCACTATAATAATCATAAAAAAATTAAAATCATCATATTTCTGTGGTAAATTACCTTGGGTTTGCCTTTTTATTAAATCATTGACTTAGGTGGTTACAGACATGCTAAATAATGTTGTTGTTTTTTTTTTTTTTTTCATGTGCTCAAATGCCTTAAAGCTCTTGAACTCCAACAATCGCTGCTTGCAGCTATATTTGCTCATGTCACTGTTCAATGTAACAATTTATTAAAAGTAGTTCCACTTTACACTGTTCACTGAAATATCCAGTTCATTCCTTTGGGATCTTCTATAAAGCTTGTCTGAGTAAGTAACAGTAACTAATGGGGATGGAGTTTAAGCAAAGGGTCAATTGAATTGCAATTTAAAAGACATTTTCAACTCAATTCTGAATGCACAATTCTAAAGCATCTCTCACTCTCAAACACACACACATAAATGCACAAACAAATAGATAGGGATATTGTTAGACATGCACACAAAGTGCTTTTCTCTCCCTGAGACGTGTCGTGAGTAAATATGTTATCAGTGATTTGTGAGAGCAGAGGAAACAGTACACTCCTCATTTTAATCTCAAAAGCCCATAAACACAATCTCTCCTTTCTCCGAGACACACTGAATTGCTGTTTCCTTACGATTCATTTCACACTCTATCTAGCAAAAACATGCAGCACTTCTGTTCAACACTTACCCTTTGAAAATATTAATGGAAGGAACTGCATTAAGAAAACCCTCAATCTCTTTCTTCTGTCAGGTTTCTCTCACTACATACATATGGACCTGAGGGACAGATGTTGCTGCATGTAGCATTACATACATGTACATCAAGAAACAAAATGAAAAGAAAAGGATGATGTTTGAAGATAGGTAAACACTGGTTTTATTTATAACGTGACAAAAATACTGTGAATACCTGCCATATTCTATAAAGTGTGCATTTCATAGGTTTTGGAACAGGCATGTAAAGCTTCAGTATTTAAATGATATTTTTCATTTTGTTATTTCTTCTTTTTTTTATGCCCGCATATGTTGTTAACATCTAAATATTCTGGATTATTGAAAAAGACTCTATAAAAAGTCACATGTGCATTAACACTTGGTCACGCTCTCCATTGTAATAATACATTTTAATGTCTGTGGCACTGCATGGTAGATCACAGCTTAAGTAATATCTTGTTTTTACTGCACTCTTGATGAAGCAGCACTTGCTCTCTGTCTTCTTTATATGCTCATTTTTCTTTTAAGCATGTTGGTGTGAGTGCAATCTCTTTGCTTTTTCACTCACTCCTTTAGAAGTGTGTTAAAATGTATGTGTCTAGGTTGAGTATCATGATTTGCACCAGTTGTGTATAATTATTTGTTTCTATATAGTTATGAAATCAGTCTTTTGCTTTTTACTTTTTAATCAACAGTCCAACCTTGAAATCTGGGTCTAGTTTGGGTCATGTTTTCATGTATAACTGTTTTCTTCCAATATGAGCTCTTTTGGCATTGTGTAAAATAATTTCCAGAACTTTTAATTCTCAAATTATATATATATATATATATATATATATATATAATTTGAGAATTAAATTATAATTCCAAATATGGCCAAATATTGTTCTATCATATCACCATACATCAATGGAAAGCTTATTTATTAAGCTTTCAGATGATATGTAAATCTCAATCTGGATAAACTGACCCTTATGACTGGTTTTGTGGTCTACGGTCATATATATGACCGTGGACCACAAAACCAGTCATATATATATATATATATATATATGTATGGTGATATGATAGAACAATATTTGGCCGAGATACAACTATTTGAAAATCTGGAATCGGAGGTTGCAAAAAAATGTATATATATATTGAGAAAATCACCCTTAAAGTTGTCCAAATAAAGTTCTTAACATTGCATATTACTAATCAAAAAATCTTTGATATATTTACAGTAGGAATTTTACAAAATATCTTCATGGAACATGATCTTTATGCAATATACTAATGATTTTTGGCATAAAACAAAAATCAATAATTTTGACCTATACTATGTATTTCTGGCTATTGCTACAAATATACCCCAGCGACTTAAGACTGTTTTTTTTTGGTCCAGGGTCACACACACACACATATATATATATATATATATATATATATATATATTTAATAAATTAAAAAGAAAAGTATAGAAATGTTAATAAAAACTTCCGGCATAATTGTACAAGTCTCAGAATTGTTCAAATATTTAACTTTCTTGGAACCACTACAGGTGCTATGCTTTGCTATCCTTGGTGTGACACCCAATCATAAATAAATTACATTTTTTAATTAAAAACTGTATGTTAAACTACATAATCATGGAAATTATGCAAATGTGTCTTGCAAAATGCTAATGTCAGGTTAGCTTGGAATGGCATGGTCATTAATTGACGCAAAATGCTGAATGTCCTGTGGTGTGACAGAAAATGTCCTCCGGTGTGGCGCCTGTACTGTCACACCATAAGACAAAGATGTCACACCAGAGGACAAGGTCTCATTAAAAATCATTTTAAATAATTAAATAAGATTTGTTTAACTCCTTTGTATTGTTTTAATTATTAGTTAAATGCAATAATTACATTAATTAAACTATTTTCTGATGTCATGAAGATAAGTATAAAATGTGATATTTTGTTTTTGAAACAGAAAGAATTGAGGGAGAGAAATTAGTGGAAGAGAGAGGACATGGAGATATAGACAGAAAATTAACAGGGATCCATCGGAAGGGAGGAAATCCTAAGAGAACAATGCAGAAAGTAAACTGAATCAAAATCATGCCTTGGCACAGAAGTGCAAATTAATCTTAATTGATATAGTTTAGCTGTATCATAAATATCACTCATATTTAGCTGTGCCCCACATGCAGCCGGGGGGCTAGAAGAGTTTCAGTAACTGATTGACTGTGAGACTGAATTTTGTTGATGAAAATATATATATATATATATATATATATATTTTTTTTTTTTTTTTTTTAAATTGATATATATTGTATAAAAATTAAACTTAAACATAATGTCTTATGGTGTGACATAATGCCCTATGGTGTGACACACAAAGATTTTTTTTTTTTTTTTTTCTATCTCAAAATACAGTATCCTAAACAGTTGAGTATTGCAGTAGGGGTGATAGAAATATCTTTCATCTTAAAATGGTTTCATTTGCAGCAGTTTTGAACAGATGGCAGCAAAGTTTGTCTTGTTGTCAAAGTTTGTCTTGAAATTGTCCAACAAGTCATGGGAAAAAATGATGTTAATTATAATTTAATATGAAATAAATAACACTATATGGTAATACATTTCTAACAATGAACAATGAAGGACAAATTTATGGTACAGTTTAGTAAAAATGTTAAAAAAAAAAAAAAAAAAAACAATGAAAGAATTGACGAAGTTAGGGACCCTTTATATTTTCTCAAAGGTCAGACTGCACACTACATAAATATATGCGTTATTTCTTCAAAAATGGTTACTTGCAAAAACAAATAACAACAATATTAATAATAATATATAATTTAAAAATTAGCAGCTTTCTGGCTACTTTGTACAGGTTTCTATGTAAGTACTGGTACTTCTGATTGGGCTGAGGCTGGAATTTAGTGAGTTTGATGTAATAGTATTTGATGGACTATTACTAGCACACTAAAAATTTTGCAGTTTATGTCGGCACCATAGCCTTGTGGTTAGCACGTCAACATATATCACTGTTGCACTGCAGGTGTCCCGAGTTCAAATCCCAGCTTGTGGACTTTTCCGATTCCACCCCCTTCTTTCTCTCCCACTTCACATCCAACTACACTATCCTATCTAAACAAAGGCATAAAAACATCAAAAATAAATCTTAAAAAAAAAAAAAAATTAGCAGTTTATGTTGAAGTTACTTCATGTGGTTGTACATTTTTGTTAACAGTGATATAGAGCAATTACACATAATAGAAGTACTAATATTTTAAAATGTTAAACAATTTACTAACTACATTTATTTATACCTTTATGCTATTTGTCAAGAAGACCAACAATAATAACAAAAATGTTACCAAACTGTGTAGAGTACCTAAGAAGAGAGAGCAATTTTGTGTTCAAGTCGATTCCGGTCAAAATGTCTCCTTTACGGCATAGACCCCCACTGTGACAAGCAAAACAAATGTTCAAGCACACATCTCATTGTACTCTGAATGAAATGCGCAAACAGTGCCCTGCCCCGAAGGATAAAACACAACACTCACAGAAGCGTGCAAATACCCCAAAATTCATATATCATTTCAACTGGGATCACTGGGGTGTGAGAACACTTAATTATTACAAATAGGAAGGCTAAAATAACAAAATTAAATGCGCATGTCAGGGCAAGGCCATTGCGCACAGCAAACAAAAACACACCTGCCACTCAGAATGAGTGATTACCTCTCTCCACGTGGAAGAAAAAGTCGATTCCACACTTTTGCCCCTCCTCCAGGCGCAGACACGCACTTAAAATGTCTCGCACACATATACACTCAAACACATTCGTGTTTATTTATGAAGGCCTGCAAAGTTCATGATTCTGCTGGGTGTTCCAAATCTGTAATCATTACAACAACACCAGTAGATCATTTTTATATTTGTTTGTTCTTCTTGCAGTACCTCTCAGTAGCCTTCACAGTAAAACACAGAGATCTAAGTTCCCCGGAGGGCTTCTTGTGACACAGGTTGTTTTAATGAATGATGAATATAGGCCACTTAAGCCGTACGGGGGCTGCCTGTATTTATCATACTGTGTCTTTTTGACAATTAATTCAGCAGTCAGTGATGAACACTCAAGCATTTTCTCCTTTATAAAACGTCCATGTCGACGTAAGATATATGATGTTTACTGGAAGTTTTACGTAGGCTTGGTTTTAGGCTTTGGTTCTGTATAAATGAAATGTCATGCTGCCCTGGTGCATTTTAAATAAAACCTGCCATGATTGAGAGACCCAAAAGCGAGCTGTTTCAGAAGGAAGTCAAGATTGTGCTGGCCGAGGTAACCCATCGATTGTACAGACAGCTGGTAAGTTGAGTTTTCTACCTTTGTGGTATCTAATAGTTACATCCATCACTTCACAGACACATTGATATGGACTCACATTCATTGTTCACACCTTAGGGACAGTTACAAGTGGATCCTAGATAGGTAGCAACTTATGAAGATATGCTGTAGAGCAGGGGTTTCCAAACGTGTTCCTGAAAGGCAGAGTTTAGCTCCAACCTGAAATAAATACACCTGAACAAGCTTATCAAGATCTTTAGACTCAATAGGATCTTCTAGGCAAGTGTGTTTGAGCTGGTTGGAGCGAAACTCTGTAGGACGTTGGCCCTTCAGGAGCAGGATTGCTGAATGTTTCTAATACAGCAGCTGTGGGAGTGACAATAGATTTGACATTGTTCTCTCTTCTGACTTCTGAGGTCATGAAAATGCCATTGAGTTTTTCTTTTGCTATCTGAGCCAATTAGAAAGCAAAAAATATATATTTGATGTAGTCTCCCATTCACTACTATAGAAGTTTACCCAGCTAGCTGTTTCCATCACCCTGTTTTATGTGCATTTTGAAGTATTGCATCAGAAATTAGTGATAGAAACTGCAAATTTTGAGAAGAAAAAAATGCTCACCTGAGGTGGTTTTTGACTTGTGCACAAAAGAGTTAATGCAAATAATGGGAGAATAATGGGATTCCTTGATGCGCATGAAAAAAAGTCTTGTGACTTTTGGCAATGGGATGGTATAACCTGACTAACTACTGGACCGATCTTGTTGCACAGCATCTGAAATGTCATTATGGTCATTCTGAAATGCCCGAGCAAAGTCTGTCATCAAAGTATTTAGTGCAAGTTTATCAGAAAGTCACCATTTTCTCTTTCACTCATTGGATGAAAACGATGCTTGTCCGCAAATGTTTTATGTGATATTCCAATTTTGCGCACAAGTTAAATTTGCAACTTTATGGAAACCAGTGTTAATTTTGACAGCAAATTTTTAATTAGTCTTAGTTATAGTCTGTTGACTAAAATGCCATTTAGTCATATTTTAGTCATATTAATTGTTTTAGTTTTAGTCTAGTTTCAGATGACTAAATATCATAAGTCGACTTTAGTCGACTAAATTTACAGTAGACCTAGTCTGCTAAAATCCAATGGGTTTAGTTACAGTGTAGTGCATTTAAGCATTTCTCTAAAATTTTCATTGTATAGGTTTGATATTAAGGTTTTGTCATGATAGACTCAGATTTAACTGCTGTGACACACAACATGCCTTTATATTAAAATTAAATAAAACCACTTCTCATAAAGAAACAGGTCTGCTTTTCTATGAAATACCAATGGTTATATAGGCTAATTATGCATTCTTTATAACAACCTGTTTACCACATTCTTACAGATATATTTATTTATATAAATACATTTGGAGTAATCTTTATTAGGGCTACTAGAGGAATCTTTATTAGGGTGAAAAGAGTCCATAAGAGGATGCTTGAGAGAAAGTACAGGCCAATCACAATAAAAATATTAAATTTAATGCAGGAAAGAAGACCAACTGAAATGCAGCATGCAAATTACAGTGTCATCTCTCTTGGTTGATACTTTCTGAGTAAAACTTTTAACTTAAAACTTTCTCTTATGAATGATTTTTTTGTATGTATGAAGTTCAAATCAGTTAACACTCTTGTATTTTTCAGTCATTTTGACAATTTTTTTTTTTAATCCAAATTGTATAAATCTTGGTAAAGGTTTTAGCAAAAGAAAAAAAAAAAAAATAATGAACATGACTTGAAAAGGTTAAATGGTCCTGAGAACAATAGTCACTTGCATTGTCTGCATTGAAAATGAATGGAAAGCAAATTTAATCTAGTGGAAACGTCTGGTACTGGCAGAACCTGATTTTACCAAGTACGACATGTTCCTGGATCAACAAACAGTTTATAGTTTTTGTGAAGTTTAGGCTTACAATCAGTGATTGATGTTTGTTCATCAGTGTCATTCATCTATCATGTCCTCTGATTTTAGGGATTACTCATGGGTAAGGTTAGGTTTAGGTGTAGGGATGTGGTCAAGTTTAAATTTTTGGATAGAAATGTCATTCCAGGGTCAACAAAATATGTTGACCCAGGAACACTAACTCAGGAAAATCAGGACGTGCTTTGGTACTGCACCCAAACCAAATTTCACTGAAAGCTCATTTTGTGAGAAATCTGGAGCATAACTTAACTAAAAACTTAATAGTAAAACATGTTTTGTAAAAAATGTATACTTCATATAAAATTTTAAAACAGTACGTATGTGCATAAAACTGCTCTTAACTACTGTATGATCATAATAATTAATGTTCCTTGAGCACCAAATCAGCATGCTAGAATTATTTCTGAAGAATCATGTGACACTGAAGATTGGAATAATGATGCTGAAAATGCAGCTTTTCCATCACAGAAAACACACACACACACACAAACACACACACAATATTTATATATACAATTGTGAATATCGTAATGTGGTATTCTGAGTCATTTTTGTGAATCGTTACATGCTTGCCAAGGTGTTCTAAATGGTTGCAAGGTAATTGCATGTTGGGCCATGTCAAACTATCTCTGTGATAGTCCAGTCATTCAGAAAAGCAATAACACACATCTCTTTGACAAGCTACAATTTGATCTTTCACGTCTATAGCAGCGGTTCTCTAAACCAAAGTATAATATTTAGCAACAGGGATTTGTTCAAATCCATAACCATAAGTATGAGCAATAACAGTAACAATAACAATAATACAATTAAATAAAAGCTAATTCAATACAGTACATGCACCGTAATGATCAAGCCATAAGAATGATTCAGTATTATTAGCAATGCCATATCATATTGCAGTAGACTTTAACAATACAAATGATTTGAAAGCTAGCAAGGCTCTCTCAGGCATTCAGTGTTAATAGTAAAAATCATCGATAAGCTAGCTGTAGAAATGTAGGTTGAGGCTTTTTTCAGCACAGTTAGATTTTCTTGCTGTGTGAATTGGCAAGCAATCTGACCTCATGAATATTTTAAAATGAAGAGTTATTGATGATTCTGAGGAGAGGCTAAATCCACTTGCTTGGGTGTATCATGCCATTATTAGTTTTTCTCAGTGTGTTGCCTTTCTCTGAGATGTCAATGTAATCAAAGGGCTGTTTGTTTTCTCTGGTGGTGATCTGGCAATGGTTCTTTCTTCACTGAGGAGAGTCTCTCTCCGGGATGGATAATCTGGCCCTGGGCGTGATTCCAAGGGAACGCCATAATGACTGCCGTGACTCCCTGACCCTTTATGATTTATGCAGTGCTCCACAGATAACAGGCACCATGGACCCACCGACACATACGCACACATTTCCATCCACTCCAAACCTCAACCCCCCACACTCCCTAAAGATCCCAAAGCCCTAGTGAGATTCCTGTCTCAGGGATCAGCCCTACATATCCAAAAAATCTCCCCCAACACACGGCCGTTTAGGCCCCAGAGTGCTGTGGGGTCAGAGGTCGTGTTGGAGCTGTCAGTGAGCCGCATGTGTCAGGGGTAACAGTGCTCCGTAGGGACTGCCGCTCTCTCAACCTGTTCTGAGTTTGAGGCATGAGTAGGAAAGGTGCAGAGCCAGGTGATAATGCATCATGCTGGACACTGAAAGGGCCAGACATTATGGATTTGTGTGCGTGTGTGTTTTAGTAGCAGTCCTATTAAATTCAGATTGTCTGACAGACCTCACTAGTGTCTACATAGGTGGCTACCTTCAAAGGCAGCATGTTAACTGGAATAGAGGCTCAAAAACGACTTTGAAATAGTCTTCGTGGGCAACAACTCAATAATGGTCACACAATACTTCTCACAGGAAATTCACAAGAGACTCGAAAGAAAAATTCAATCACAATTGATTCCAATACAGGTTGATGAATGATGATAGCATGTTCCTGAGCTAAATGGATTAAAAAGAAATGAAAAGAAAATAAACAAATACTGGGTATAAAAGTGTTTTTAATTAGATAAAAACTATTTTATATTGATTTTTTTTTTTAACATGATATAAAAAGCAAGTCACAATATCACTTTGTTTGTGTGTATGTGTGTGTGTTTGTTTGTTTTTGTGAATTGCGGGGACTTTCCATAGACTTATACAGTTTTTATACTGACCTTATACTGTTTATCCCCTCACCCAACCCTAACCCTAAACCTACCCCTTACAGAAAACATGTTTGCATTTTTACATTTTCAGATAAACATTATTTACTATTTGTAATCATTAATATTATTATTATTATTTTTTTTTTACATTGTGGGGACCGCAGGCAGGTCAAAAATTTCAGGTTTTACTAAATATTAGTATTTACAGCACATTTCTGTATTTAGTTGTGTTGTAAGCAATTGCCACGTGTTTCTGTATTTGGTTGTGTTGTAAGTATTTGCAGCGCATTTCAGTTTTTGCTTATGTTGTGAGTATTTCCAGCACATTTCTGTATTTGGTTGTGTTGTGAGTATTTGCAGCACATTTCTATATTTGGTTGTGTTGTGAGTATTTCAAGCACTTTTCTGTATTTGTTTGTGTTGTGAGTATTTGCAGAACATTTCTACATTTGGTTGTGTTGTGATTTGCACCGCATTTCTGTATTTGCAGCACATTTTTGTATTTGGTTGTGCTATGAGTATTTGCAGTACGTTTCTGTTTTTGTTGGTGTTTCTTTACTTGTTTGTGGTATGAGTATTTTCAGCGTGTTTCTATTTTTGCAGCACGCTTCTGTATTTGTTTGTGTTGTGAGTATTTGCAGAACATTTCTACATTTGGTTGTGTTGTGATTTGCACCGCATTTCTGTATTTGCAGCACATTTTTGTATTTGGTTGTGCTATGAGTATTTGCAGCTCTTTTCTGCATTTGGTTGTGCTATGAGTATTTGCAGCACATTTTTGTTTTTGCAGCACGTTTTGGCATTTGGTTGTGTTGGGAGTATTTGTAGAGTGTTTCTGTATTTGGTTGCATTGTGAATATTTGCAGTGCATTTCTGTTTTTGCAGCACTGCAATTTTGTATTTGGTTGCGAGTATGTGCAGCACGTTTGCTGTCAAACTGATGAACACGTGTTTTTGTTTGTTTGTTTTGTTTTTGTTTTTGTTTTTTCTATTTGCTTGAGTTTTTGTGTTTTATTTTCATGCAGGTTTTCTTTTTTGTTTTTCTTTTTTTGCAGCAGCAGCAGCAGCATGTTGAGCTCACTCTGCCACCATACAGAAGGACAAATATTAGGTGAAAAAAATAAAAAAAAATTAGATGATGTATGATGGAACCTTTTTTTTTTTTTTTTTTTTGTAGACAATTGTATCCAAAACCACTTACTATACATTCAAGGTTTTTTGTCAGATTGTATATTTCCTGAGAATCAAGCGCATGACCTTGGTGTAGCACGCACCATGCTCTCTGTATGTTATAAATGCACTCAGATTATATCCCAAAAGATTTTGATTCTGTGCTAAGCTTATGATTTTTAACTCTAATATTCACACACACACACACACACACACACAAACCAAAAAAAAAAACAAAGCATGTACACATATTGGGGGAAGAATTCATTAAAAGGGAATATTTACTCAAGTGTGGCAAGCCTAATTTAAAAAATAAAAAAAGTTCATGGGATTGCCTTATCTGTGAAAGATATATTCAGTGCTGCCTTAGAAATTGCCTTGAACAAGGTAAAAGGCTTCAGAACCTTAACCTTTGGGTCATAAGTGTGCCTATAATGCCTATAAATCTTGCCTAGCTGGGAAGCACACTAAACTTTGCAACACAGCTAGTGTAGATATGTATATAGTAGACTTGGGTGCCTCTGTTGTCTCTGCACATCCATCTGTTTGAGTGAGTATATCAGCCGTCCCTGAACAACCAAAAGCTTTATGAGGCCATGAATTGGGTTGCTTTTAATTGGCCCTCTGTGTAGAAGAAGAAGCCTGCAGCTACAACGAGCTTATCAGCTCCTGCCCTCCATCAATAATGCATGTGTCGGGCATTAATGTGCCGTGTTCTGCCTGTTAGCAAGAAACAACAGTGGAGTTCTTGAGGACAGAGTCACTCAGGAGGCAAATGGATGGTTCAGCACTGCACTGTGTAATACAGATGAATGGAGGGACAATGGTCCTGCTTTTCCATCTCTCCAGCCCTGAGGCTGTCCCCGATGGATCGCTTCTGCTCTGTGCCTTCAACAGTTGCCTGACATCAGAACTCAACACAATAGTATTTTTTCAGAGGACTGTATGTAGAAATGTTTATTTTCATATAAATACTTGCACTTATGCTCCTATAATTTTATCTAATACTAAAAATCTAATTAGATATAACAAAGATACAATTAAAATTATAATACTATTTTAATATTTAACAATATTACTGTGTTTGCTGTCTTTTTGATCAAATAATTACTTTTTTTTAAATTATAGTTTTATTCCAGGGGTTAAAACTGATGTTTGAGTGCAAATTAGACTGAGTAATAACTATACTGCAATACTCAAATGTAACAAAATGTGCGCACACTTGTTCTTCAAAGGTATGACAGCCTCACAGAAACCTGATGCATAATGGGAAGGGGGTGCAAGAAATATATTAGTTATGGTAATGACCTGTGCTCAAGCAGAACACCGCCTGAGGGAAGGAAAGGCGATCAAAGCTCTGCTTTTCTCTCCGGACTCTCTGTGACCCACCCCCTCATCTCTCTCTTCCTCAGCAGGAAGACCCCTCAGCTAAGCATCTGCCACAAAAGGTATTGCTACTGTAGGTAATCCATTCTGCAGACAATGCTGAAGTAGCTACTGCAGTAAGTATTTGTGAGAGATCAGTATCAATGAGATGAGATAGTGATGCAATGGACATAAGATAGTGGCCAGGGGGCTCAAAATTTTGCCTCTCTCGCTAATGGCTAGTGAATTGAGAATTATTTGTTTGAGCAGCCTGACCAGTTCAACACAGAATCTGATATGTTTGGTGAGGCTAATGCTAGTGTTTGGGATGCAGGTTTGAGTTTAGCTCATATAATTTCCTCGTTTTACAGTCAAAATACTTCATATTGATAAAATACTAAGACTATTATAAAGTTATAAAGTTATGTTGCAACATCTTAAAAAAAAGTTTCCAGCCAAAAGTTTAGGAACTCAGTTTGACCCCTTTGTAGTGCTCAGAGAGTGTCTAATTTGACCTTTTATAAAAGTTATGGATGTGCTGATGAAAGCTTGTGTATAGAAATCAACAGCCATGAAGGCTTTTAGCAATGTACAAACTCAACAGTATCTGTGTGTGCTGGGGAAATCCCTTACTTCATAACATTTATGTCATATTTATCTAGCATATAATTACTTAGTGACAGACTGGAACGCTCATGATCAGTCTTGTATCTGAAAACCAAAAGATAAATTGAGCAGCGCCCCATTTAAGTGCATAGTGTGAATGCTTGTTTCTTTTTTAAATGCTGTTGGAATACGTTGGAAAGAGATTTTTTTTAATGGTGTTTATTTGAATGTGAGATCCAGACACTCAACACAAGCTTGAAAAACCAAATATATGTGTTCAGCGCAGTGTCTGTGCTTGCGTAATGTATGTAATGAATGAAGCTGTTTTGTTATAGACCATGTATGCTGCAGTGATTTGCCAGTGACCTTGTGACCATATGAGAGTACATGAACCATAGGCTTGTGTCAGCAAACTCTGATGAACAGTCTTCTGGGTCTCTTTACACACAGGCATGATTTGCTCAAACATTTAGAGATTACAGGCTACTTGGTCCACTTGGACTTACTTGGTCCACTAATTTTGAAAAGGTAACTACAGATACAGATGCACACACCAGAGATAGCCACAGTGATAATGTTTTTGCCTTAATGCAAAAATACACAGAGTTTTTCCAGATGGCGATATAATCCTAACTGTAAACCATGTTGGCCAATCAGAAGCCTGAAAAAAATGCGCACTCCAACGTCACAAGCCAAAATCTCAGGTTTGACCGGCTACACAACAACACTGCAACCAAAAAGGTTTTGTTTCAGTAACTTGATATTGCGTTTGCATGTGCATAAATGGCCAAACCACACAGAAAAAGCTAAGGTTTTGAAAACACTGTGTTCGTGTGGACAGGGCCTGAGTTCAGGAGTCTCCAACCTTGTTCCAGCACACCTGTCTGTTAAGTTGCCTTGAACACCTTAATTAGCTTGTTGAGGTCTGTTTGATACGGTTGGAGCTAAACTCTGCAGGATGCAGGGTTGGAGACCACTGCTTCACTCCATGCCGCTAAAATCGAACAGTATAACAGCCAGTTTGATGTTTGAATAAAGTTTGTATAGTAAGACTGAATTAACTGCAGCTCAGCTTTAGAGGTTCTGAAAAAAAAACCAAAATGCTTGAAGAATATCAATCTAGCACAGCCCTGTAAGCGCTATAACTAATCTCATACCAATTGGTACCACTCTTATATCACGGAAGGGAATTATATAGGTATTTTCCTGTAACCTCAATGCATTATGAAGTCATAATACCTCTCAGTCATTAGCATGAATTATAACATGTTTAGTCTGGCCCATTGTGTAAACTCACGAAAACTCACAAGCCTCAGATGTGAGAGAACTCTGTACCTACTGAAAGTCCTTTATGATTTATGAAAGGCAGCTGTGGAGACGATATAAGCATAGAGTGAGCACATTAACAACTCTAAAATGTGTTTCACAAAGAAAAACTAAGCGTATTTGTACTTTTCAGTCAAGTGATTATAACCAAAAGCCAATTTAGATAAATTTACTTAACCCACAGTCACTTGCAACATCTACTTTAGCTTTGTGAACCTCTCTCTTGTCCATATTTCTACTCCATAGTATTTTTGCATCACACCTACGGCAGCAGATTTTGTTCAGATTTATTTGTTTCTTTCCTCATTGCACATAATTCTACCGTATAGCCGCTGTAAGACAATATAAGTTGGCGTTCTTGTGGGACTTGGCGGTAAACAACTCTCAGTGACAAAGCCAGGAAATAAAAGCTGCCTTGGTAGGCTAATTAGTCGCCGCCTTGAGCTGGCAGTGTGAATTCATTTCATTGTGTCATTCACAACAAGCTGTCGGTGCTCATCTGAAGCCCAATGTTTCATAGCCAATTTGTAGCGCACTCAC
The DNA here is from genome assembly GCF_022985175.1 of Labeo rohita. NCBI lineage: Eukaryota > Metazoa > Chordata > Actinopteri > Cypriniformes > Cyprinidae > Labeo > Labeo rohita. Next base: position 26,179,155 of record NC_066885.1, on the reverse strand, counting down.
CTCGTTCGACAACTTTGGCCAATAAATCTTCTCTCATAACTATATTCATTGGTGATGAGAATGAGCGGTGGAAGGAGGAGATATAATGAAGCCCGTACTTTGCTGCAGTTTAAAGCTCCTTAGAGGAGTATCGTACACACCGCCGATACCCCTTCCGGTAAAGATATGAATTCGAAATGCTATGTAGTAAATTTTGCCATATTGTAACGAGTCCTTTCGCAACTCATTTCTAAGCTGTCATTGCTTGAAAGAAAGCAGTATCCTTCTCGCTCTGGGGTGTTTTTCAGGAGTGCTTCTGCCAGTTTAGTAGTCAAATTCTTTCTGTAAGTCCTACGAAGTTATGGTTACATTGGCATGCTAAAATTCTGTCCATATTGTTTTTTGCAATATGTATGTTGAATGCAAAATGAAGAAACATCAGGAATATTTTTTTTTAAATAAATTGCTTGAACGAAGGTCTTACAGGTTTGAAACACCATGATGGTGAGTAGTTAATGACAGAATTTTCATTTTGGGTTGAACTATCCCTTTAATAGTCATAGAAATCATCTATTTGACATGCACATAAAGTATAGATCAAGGCAGAATATGATATAGCACATACATATTAGGATGCAGATCTCATAAACTATAGTGCTTCCACAATAGTCTACTTCTGTTATTCAGAAGGATTATTAAAAGGCATGTCCTTCCATAAGCTGACATATTTAAAACAACCATTAATCTTCCATCTTGTCCTCTGCCCTTATACACACATCTTATACTGGAAGACCAGTCTCATATAGGTCAGCATGCATGAGTTTTCTCATATAAAACAAGGTTACTTTAGCCTACTGTATCTAATGCATAATGAATTTAGCAAAGGTGAACTGTGAAAAAAATAAGGGGCCTGAATAGATTTGTGACCAGACACATAAACATTTCGGTTTTCCGTCTTCAGACAGCAGCACATTTGTCTCTGCATGTAGAGACTTCTTATAGCACGTACTTACCATATCATCAGTCAAAATCACAGTGAAACTGGTGTGACATTGTAATATCCAGGAATTAATGTATTCCTAAACATTCAAAAAGCAAGCAGGGACATGAATCCTCCATGATCATGATGAAGTTAAAGCACCTCAAAATTAAAATTCTGTCATCATTTATTCAGCTCATGTTGTATGGTTTTCTTTCAGAACCAAATCCATAAACAGATTCTAGGTGGGAGGTACTGTATATTGCAAATCTTTTTCCATACAACTAAAGTGATTCGGGTGTCCGACATTTAAAATGAGAAATAATTACAATGAAGAATGATAAATGTGACCACAAAACCAGTCATAAGGATGATTTTTTTAAAAATTTATATTTATACATCATCTGAAAGCTGAATAAATAGGCTTTCCATTGATGTATGGTTTGTTAGGATAGAACAATATCATGATCTTTACTTAATATACTAATGATTTTTGGCATAAAAAAAAAAAAATCTATAATTTTGGCCCCTACAATGTATTTTTGCCTATATTGTTACAAATATTCCTGTTATGACTGGTTTTGTGGTCCAGGGTCACAAGTGTACATATTCCAAGTGTTCTAAATTCATTTGATGGATCTTTGAGGTCTAGACCAAAATTTAAGTAGTTATTTGCTAAAAACAGTGCTTGAAGTGAAAAAAAAAAAAAAAAAAAAAAAAAAAAGAAGTGCAAGTGCTCACCCCACCCCCACCCCCCAAATAAATAAATACATTTACTTAAAATAAAAAAAAAAAAATAAATTTACCCCAAATAAAAAAAAATAATTTAATTAAAAGTAATTTTTAATTTGCATAATTCACAATGAATGTATAGTGCCACAGTTAATCAATCAATCAATAATTAAATACCGTTTTCAATTCAAATAAGCACAAGTCCTGACTGTACCTGACTGTACTATATGGATCCATTTAGAATCACTACACCACCGCATAAAACACCTTTAGCCAGCATTCATTATAAAACACTCCTGATTTTAAGCCACATACACACTGAAAATAATAATTTACTGGCATCTAGACGTAAGCTACTATTCTCTGCATTATTAGCGCTGTTTTTAACTTACTGTTTGAATACTTTCACTTACTGGATCCTTGGACTTTCCAGTTTACCGGTTTAAAAAGATGTGATCTCAAAAACCTGCTTCTTTTCATTTTTAAGGTATTGTTTTCAATATAATGTACTGATTCGAGAGCCCTGTCTCATGAAAATGCATATCAGTAGCACAATTTTCTGTTTCTGTTTGGCATGCTATTCATACGCTGAAACTGACTTTGGCTTGCATATGATATGCATGTGCTTGACGTGCATTTAATATGCAGTTTTTGCATTTACATTATACTTATCTACCTCACACCTCTAATCCTAACGTAGACCGACTTACATTCATTCACATGATTTGTCGATATGAGGCATGAAAAAGTGCCAGTACACAAGAGGTTAAAATACAGAAGTGCCGGTACTGCTTCAAGCACTGGCTAAAAACCTTCCATTCCAGTTGTTACTCTCAAACCCCATTCGTGCAATTTAAACATGCATATAAGTTTGTGTGTCTGCCCATTTTAAATATTTTGGGTCCTTGGTTACCTCGCATGGAAACACCACCCTCGATGCCCGAGGAAGAATTAACACGGATGAAGTCACCGGGGTCCTACGCGATAAGAAAATCCCAGAACATCTCAAGCCAAAGGTCTATAAGGATACGTTCACACCTGCAGATCGATGGCTCAATTGATTTGTTCCGAAACAGGGATTAAAATTATTACAGTGTTGCTTTTTATTCTTGGTGTGGTTCACTTTCACACAGCAACGGACCAAATTTGTTAATACAGGTTAACTATCATTTCATTGGTCAAAGTTCCACGATTTATTTTCTGGAATTCCGCTCATAGCTGTCATCCATCAGGATGGAACGACAGCAGCTTTGTGGGCTTCATTGGGAAAACATTTTTAAAATGCACCTACTATGAAGAAGAGCAATAATATTATAAAATGAAAAGGTGAGCTTTGATTTTGAATGGCGAAGACGTGCTCACCCACAGACATTCACATGTTCATTTTAAGAGGTATTAGCAAAATGACAATGCTACTGCTTTTCACGTAAATTATGTAATTACCTATCATACATTGTGATAGAGCCTGGTTCATTGGTCCTTTGGATCGGATTGCTTTCTCACTACAACCGAACTGCTCCAGAGTTCGTTTTCAATCAAGCTGAGACCACCTCGTTCAGGCGAACTCAGACCGATTGTTCTAGCATGGATCCCAACGTGATTGCCGTGATGACCCGAGCTAAGGGAGGAACCGTGCCAGGTTCCAAAACAATGGGCCAGGTGTAAAAGCACCCTAAGACTATTGTGCATCTAGTCGCTCTTTATGGAGCCGAATGTTGGCCCATGACTAAGAAACATGGTTATGAGGCACAAAAACATTAGACACTAAACCAGGGGTGTATTCCAGAAAGAAGGGAAAATTTACCATCTGCTAAACCTTGAACTCTCGGTAGATTAACCCAAACCTTGCTTACTCTAGGTATGCTGGTTCCAAAAACGCGTCCAGGAGTATTTTATAATTTACATATCATACAACTATACAACTTTAAAAATCTTTTTTTTTTTAATGATTAGATTTAGGGGGAGACGGCCTAGCTCTGCTCTGCAGGCGTTATTAGGCATATTTCTGTGGACATGAAGGATACTTCTGCAGAACTCTACATGCAGAGCTTCTAAAGGGTGTTTGTGCCAATCTTTATGGCTGTAGTTACTCATTGGGCCCCAGATCTCGCTTCCATACAGGGCAATAGGCAGTATGACACTATCAAAAATCTTTGTCGAAATTCTAATAGGGATGTTTATTTTGAATAATTTCACTCGTGTGGCATGTCCTTGACCAGCAACATGACCAGCATAAACCAGCAAAGGACCAGCAAAAAAAAAAAACAAAGGACCAGCATAAACCAGCATCAAAACATACCTAACCAGCATCCCAGTATCAAAATATACCTACCAGCATATGCTGTTTTTTTCACCAGGGAACCGACTCCGGAGCAGGTTATCTTCAGAGAGCAAGTTGCTTTGGCTACATACTCTAAAAGTTACTTCCGTTTTTGGAACTGAAAGTTGCGGTTATCCGCTTATTATCCTTAAACATACGCAGGTATTTCACATAACCTGCTTTCTGGAACACCCCGCTGGAGTTACATTTTGTGATAAGTTAGTGCCGTCAAATTGATTAATCGTGATTAATCATGTCTAAAGTAAATTTATGTTTACATTATATACTGTATATATATATGTGTGTGTACTGTGTATATTTATATACATATATAAATATACACAAAAACATGTTTATATAATTTAATATTACATAAACACAAACTTTTATTTTGGATGCAATTAATTCCAATTAATCGATTTAACAAAACTATTTTAAATTAGGGCTGCCAGTTTAATGTGTTAATTAATTAGTTTTGAAAAAAATAACACTAGAAACATATTTTAACGCAGTTAACGCGCTGGCCCCGCCCCCCAGACCTGTACATCCTCTCATTTCATACAGTTGACTGTTGACAAATGTGACCCTGGACCACAAAACCAGTCTTAGATCACTGGGGTATATCTGTAGCAATAGATTTTTCTTTTATGGCAAAAATCATGAGGAAGTTAAGTAAAGATCATGTTCCATGAAGATATTTTGTAAAATTCCTACTGTAAATGTATGAAAACTTAATTTTTGATTAGTAATATACATTGTTAAGAATATTATTTGGACAACTTTAAAGGCAATTTTCTCAATATTTTGATTTTTTTTTTTTTTTTTTTTTTTTTTTTTTGCACCCTCAGATTCCACATTTCTAAATAGTTGTATCTCAGCCAAATATTGTCATAACATAACAAACAATACATCAACGAAAAGCTTATTTATTCAGCTTTCAGATGATGTATACATCTCAATTTTGAAAAATTTACCATTATGACTGGTTTTGTGATCCAGGGTCACAAATATGATGCAGGGCAACCACTCCATAAATGCAATTATGCCCTAAAATTCAAGATATTGATGCAAAAAATGCCCCTGTATGTGTTTTGTCTCATATTTATATATATCACATATCACACCATATCACAGTGATAGAGCAATAGGCCTATACACAAGTGCTGATTTTGTCCCAATCTATCACAAGCTTAAATGTGATTTTATACTACAGTTCAGTAAATAAGCAGTTGATGTTGTGTAATATTTTAAATACTACATTATGTATTTTTGCTCAATTTTGCAGGGAACATATTACCTTTGAAGCCATAGCAGAATTGTTGCACACCAGCACAGCAGTGTTTAGTTTCTGAATAAATCCACGTTTTGAATGAATCGTGTGAATCAATGATTTAAAGGCCCATTCATTAAGAAAGCCATTTACTTCATTCCGAACCTTTCTTTTGTGAAACATTAAAAGTATTTTGAAGACTGTTGGTAACAAAGCTGTTTTGGTAACCATGACTTTCATTATATGAACAAAAAAATATGTTTCTCAAAAAAAGATGTTTCTCAGATTATCTTCTTTTTTTGTTCCATAGTTTACGTTAGGCTGTTGCAGCCTAAATGTTTATGTGTAGTAAATTTGATGTTGAATCAAATCAAATATTTCTTTCTAAAGCTACAGTTTGTAATGTCTACTTGATACTTTCTCATTTAACAAAAAAATTGCTTTAAATAATCGTTTGTGGGTATTTTCACAGTCAAATTTAGTTTGCGATTAATTAGATTAACACATCGACACATCATGTAATTAATTAGATTAAACATTTTAATCAACTGACAGTCCTAGTTTTAATATATGCAAGCATTAATGTAAATAAAGTAAGAACATTAGATTTTTTTTTTGTGCAGTCACGTTTGTGGTTAAAATAGAGTCTAAAGATTTCCACATTAGATTCTGCGTTAGATTCAATTTGGTCACGTGAATTCACTATGTTGCCAAACTAAAAGCTGGTTGATACTAACTAAATAGGCTGTTGTACTTTTTCAATGAAATAAGCTTTATGGGCTAATTAACATTCAGCTAAACTTCTCTTTTTGTGGTATACAGATGAATGTAAGTCATATGGATTTGGACTGTCATGAGCGTGAGTAAAAGAAAGAATTCGCATTTTTGAGTGCACTCTTTCTTTAAAGACAGAGCTAGACATTTTTTAAGAACCGTAATAGCATGTCATGTCTCTTGAGTTATTTGTTGAAAAACAGTTTGATGAATTGTTACTCTGCAAAACAAAGCTAAAGCATATTTAGCTACATCTGAACAAAATGCTCTGACGTGCCATTAGTAATGCTCATTTGTATGTGTTTGCAGAGTGCAATGCAGAGGTGGAATAAAGCCAGATTCGACCTGTGGCTACAGGCAAAGGCTTAAATCAAGTATTTTATTGAGACTTTCCTTTTGCATCTGACAGGGGACCGCCAAACTGCAAACCCGTGACCCAAGAAGCACCATTAATCCATGCCATCCCTTATGGCTCTCACAGTTGAGGCTCAGTGTAATAAGACTTTGCTGTGTTCGGCTGTAAATAAATTACAGAGCATGAAGGAGTTTTCGCCAGATCCTCTGTCTTTCTTGTAGATTCAAGGAGTCCAGGGTGTCTATTGGGTTTTGCAAACATTTCTAGGCATTATTGATCTAGACATGCTGGATCTGGGGTTCGAAAAAAAAAAAAAAAAAAAACACTGGGTATCCCACGTTTGATGTTTAGTCTTTCTCCCATCAGGGAGAAATCTTGTATGTGAAACAGGTTGGACGAGTCTTCAGTAGGGATTTCATAGAGAATCTTGAGTTAAGTTTGTTGTTGAATCACTGTTCAGAATGAAATACTGACTTCATAAGAATAAATCTGATATTTTTACCAGATGCACCCATAGAAAATCTGCTGTGTTACAGACAGTTTGAAGAGGAGACGGTTTGATCCAATCCCCAGGATGATCAAACAGAGTACAAGAACTTACATTTGTGTCAAATTCAATATGTTTCTTTCCAACTGATAGAAAGAAATGAGAAAAAATGACATGCTGCATAGGCTGTGTCATTTTGAAAGCTGTTCCGTCCTGGGAAATATTCTTTGCCTATTCACTCTATTACTCTCTTCAATCTTTTCCAAGGGCAGAATTTCAAGTATGTTGAGTATATGCTGCATTAAAGGGGCTATATCGCTGAAGAAGGATTATTCTTGCTCGTTTGAATCAAAAGAGATTGTACTTTTGTTGTATGAAGTATTAAGCTCTTTAAAGTGCAGATGCTTAAGAAGGCTATCATGCACAAATGAGTGGTGAAGTTACTGAGGTCATCCAGTGTCCTGAATGCTGCTCATCTCTTTCAGAAAGTAACTGGACTTTGAAAACACAAATTTGAGCCCTATATATGCACATTATGAATAAATCATAAATAATAATGATAGATTGAAATAAATACAAACTTGCAGTGTTGACAATTCTGATTTAATAGTAACCAGATTTTCAACTTAAATTAACTAATTAGATTTCAGTCAAACTTTATGCTACAGGTATATTTGGTCACATTATTGCTGTTTGCAGTTATATATAGGCCTATATATACACAACACTTCTTTCTGGTTCTCGAATCTGATTGGCTTAGAGGACTGCGACATTCTAGTGATATCGGAACTTTAACCGTTTCACTATTTGTATCACTTTGCTTGCAGTATTTCTCACAGCGAGTAGGCATGGTGGATGCCCAAATCCACTACAATGTTATAAATAATACTGGTTTTGTGTCACAGAATGTAGATTTTTAAGAATTTTTAGGTGAGAATGTACTTGTTTGGACTTCAAATATGAAGTTTGTTAATAAAGATAACGTCTATTCGGAAATTTATATTTTCTGAGATGTGAGCTCTAGGGTGTCAGCAGCCATTCATTCATTGCTCATGAACCCACAGAAAGCAGCCTCACCTCAGCCAGATCTTCTGGAATTTACATCTGGCTCTGATGTCTCTATAGTGAGATATAAGTTGTTTTTTGTAAATCTAAATCTAAGTTCAAGCTTGAAGCACTGAAACCCTGTTGTAATTGTTAAGATTTTGAAAGATCAGCATTCTGACCTAAAATTGGCTGGACAAAACCGTAAGGAATTACAGACCTGAAACTTTGAGGCATGGTAGTACCCACCACATCTACAATGTCACCAAAGTTTGCCCCGATCGCCCTGACGGGGCACTACAGTGACCAAAATTACAAAATCACTAATAACTCTAAATCACTTGTTGCAGGCTCACATGTCTATATCATTGAGACATTGAATCAGGGTGAATTTGAAATTTGCAGCTGTTTTGGATTTTTTTGAAAATCCTATTTTGCAAACTAACCCTAGGCTTTTTCCTTGATTGGAACCAAAGTAGATGCAGAAAAAATTCTCTAGAGACTGAATCAATAATTATCAAAAGACATATAACAACAGAACAATAGAAACATGTAACATTTTCAATAGAATGGGGGTGTTTACACCAAACTCCGTACACATATGTAAGACCTCAATCTAAAGTCACATGAGATAAATCGGGAGTTTGGCCACTGTGTGGCGCTATAATAGGACAAAAACATAAAAAGGGCTATAACTACGCATCCGTTAGTCCAGATAGACTTAAGTTCACATGCAGTGTCTGTGTCCAAAGTGGCACTGATATCTGTAAGTACAGTGCATTTGTGTACCTACGGATTGGGTATTGTTGTGTATCCGATTCCAATTCTGTGGAAATGCATAGAATGGTTTAAGAACAGACGCAGGTCGGGGACCCACACCGGGACCGCTGTTCTCTATGCTCACGCTTTGGGTGTGTGCTCAAGTTCTTTCCCTTCCTGCGCATAAATTGTTTAAAATCACATAAAAATGCAAACACAAGAATCGTTAAGTGGAATCAAAATGCACGTCTTATCGAATACCTGGTTCTTGGAAAATTAGAACCGGTTCTAAAACCAGTTCTCGATACCCAACCCTATGTGTACCTCACAAAACATGGCCGCCATCGGCCAATGAAGTTTAAGCACTTATTAGATGGGGTTAACGGAGGCAGATCGGAACAAAACTGGGTGGCCTTATTTGACTCACAGCCCTAAAAGAAATTGACCACTGGGGGGCAATATCGCATTTTTAAAGCATGTAAAAGATTGTATATTGCACGACTTTTCACACACACGTCTGCAACAAAAGCTACATTCACACTGTCAGTTTTTGAGACTGACAACTGCATTTACTCACAGGTGTGCGTCTCGAACACTGTCTGCACAAACATGCAACAGGAGTCCAGTCTGTATTCCTTACCAGTAAACGTAGCAACAGTGAACAAAATAATATCATATATGGCGACCTACACAAAACTGAAAGTCTTATCACTTTCTGACACTACAAATCCAATTGAGCCACGAGTTCATCTGTCAAACCTTCATTAACCGACAGCAGCGTTTAAATTTGAGTGGGGCGGGGAACATTTGAGCTGCGCACAGAACACGAAACTGACGGGAGCGTCTCTGGTGGAGAATGGATATAAAACTTTCAGATGAACAACTCATTTATCTAAGTTACTGAACTCTAAGTCAACTCTAAGTTACTGAAACCACAAATGACAACACGCAACACACAGTAGTGTGGGAGAACGGCTCTGTCGCATGGTATGACGTGATGGACAACTACACTGTAAAAAATTTCCCTGTAAAAAAATGATAATCTACTGGCAGCTGTGGTTGCCAGCATCTTACTGTAAAAATACAGTGTGCTACTGCTTTTTAAATTAACAGCAAAATGCAGTTTTGTCATTTACAGTATACAACTGTAATTTAGCAGCATATATCTGTTAAATTACATACTATAGTTGTCCCATCCTGTTCCGTTCACACAGCGCATGTTTTCTGAGTCCTGAAAATTTAGGCCACATTCACACAGCATCAGAATACGGCTGTCAATACCGTATTTGAGTTCTTAATTCGGTTACGTTCACACACAGTATGGTTATTTACAGGTGTGACAACTGTATTCTATAACCTAACTCACACCCGTAAATTTTCAGGACCACACGCGCTGTGTGAACAGAACAGAACTGGACAACTAGCTGTCTGTCACGTCATTCAGTGTGAGACAGCTGCTCTGCCGCACAAATGCATGTCTACCGCTTGTGTGCTTTCATGCGTGGTTTCGATAACTTACAGTGACAGAGAAATGTCATCTTAAAGTTTTATATCCAGTCTCCACCGGAGCCGCTCCCTTTCGTCAGTTTTGTGTTCTGCTGCGGCTCAAATGCTCTGCTCTCCACTCAAATTTAAAAGCTGCTGTCATTTGGACTCTTGTCGTGTCTGAAAGTGGTAATACTTTCAGTTTTACGGACATCACCATCTTAGAAATTGCTTTGGTCTCTGTTGCTTGAATCTACTCGTAAGGAAAACGGACTTGACTCCCGTTGCACGTTCATACAGACAGTATTCAAAAAGAGACTGTTAGCTGCTGTGTGAATGGGACATTTCAAGACTCACACCTGTAAGTAAGTGTAGTTGTCAGTCCTAAAAACTGACAGTGTGAACGTTGCCTGTCTGTACGAACGTGCAACGGGAGTCAAGCTTGTATTCCTTACCAGTAGCCCTAGCAACAGTGAGCACAATAATATCAAACATGGCGACGTCCATAAAACTGAAAGTCTTATCACTTTCTGACACATTGAGCCATGATTTTAAATTTGAGTGAAGAGAGGAACATTTGAGCCGCGCACAGAACACAAAACTGATGGGAGCGGTTCTGGTGGAGAATGTATATACAACTTTCAGAAGACACACAACTCATTTATCCGTCACTGTAAGTTACTGAAACCAAACATGAAAAAAAGTAACACACGGCAAACGTGCATTTGTGCGGCAGAGCGGCTCTCTCGTACTGTATGACGTGATGGACAACTAGTTGTCCAGTCCTGTTCCCTGTTCTGTTCACACAGCACATGTTTTCCAAGAATGTGGTTGTGAGTCCTGAAAATTTACAGGTGTGAGTTTGGTTACAGAGTTCACACCCGTAAATAACTGTACTGTGTACGTAACCGTATTAAGGACTACATGACTGACAACGGTATTCTGCTGCTGTGTGAACAAGGCCAAAATGTGTTTACGTGTGTGTGGATCATAAACCCTTAAATGCCGTAAAGTGCTTGAACCCCAGTAATTGATATATATATATATATATATATACAGCATATATATAACACTCACAAATAACTTATTTCATTGTAGTCTATTGTGATATGTTTTATGCACATCTGTATGCTGAAAAGTTACAAAATAACTCAAGAGGAACAAATATTAATGGAATAAAGCTGGATTTATGAAGTACCATTTCCATATCTCACTGAATGGCTCCAATATAAGAAATATGCCATTATGCTTGAATTATCCCATTATACAACATCACAGTAATATTCCGAGGTGCGTGACAAAGAAATTAAGCCGCAAATTGACTTCACGACGGATCTCTGCGAACCTGGTCCAGACAGTTACCCAGGTAATTTCAGTCTTGACCGGGCCTCAAAGACGACCACAGGTCCCGCATGTCAATGAGGTCCCATTCCCTCCCACTCAAGCGGATGCATGACTTCCTGCTAATGGCCACAACTAAGAACACAATGACTTGATTCTGCGCTCTTTATGGAGGTAAGGAACATTTCATATTGCATGAATGTGTCTTCCTGTTGAATTGTAGCGGTAATAACTTAAATGTAATATAAAGCTTATGTCTCTTTCTGGCAGGAAATCTTGCTTCTCTGCTGCTCCTCCAGCTGTATGCGACATTAAAGGTAAAATACGGATCCCTGGAAAGCCATTTGGCACCTAATTGAGCAGTGCTATTACTTTAAACTCCCAACAGACAGTGACAGTCACTGGTGTGTGTGTGTGTGTTACAGTGTGAATGAAACAGAACGGAGAGAGAGACTGACAATACTCTACGGTTAATGCTCCCATGTTCAGATTTCATTGTACAAAGAAAGACACTTTTGCTGTTCAATCCATCGCCACACGGTAGAATAAAATAAAAAAAAATCACAGCTAGTAATTACCCCAGTCATCATTTATTGGATAAAGCAAAGCTGCCAGATAAATCTGCACTCCTATTTAGTTTATTGATGAAAGGGCTAACGTAAATATGATAGTTCATCTCCTGCAATCATAAAACAGAACTACAATGATTAGTTCTAAATAACTTCATAGATTTTCATGTCATGATCAGTATATTTTACACAGAAACATTTCTTGATGAAGTAATATACTACACAGATCAAGGGAGGTAAGTACTGTGTTCAGTTCTGTCGGGTGATGAATTGAACATGTATTTCGGGTCAAAGGGTGACGTGTGTTTATTTAGCTGAGTTCTGCAGACTTCTGCCTGATGAGACATTAGTATGCGCTGTGCTGTCTCTTGTCTATGAAACACATCTGCCAGCCTTTTGCAGGCCTTGTTTCAGATTGTGTGAAGCCAAGAATACCAATTTATCATTAAAGTGTTTTGCTGTGAATTGAAAATGCCTGAGAAAAGAGTCACAAAACTGCTGGATATGCAAACATGTCTCTGAGCTGGAGCTTGTTGGTGTTACTTTAGTTTTATGAAGTAAATAGTTGATTAACAGTCCAAGTCAGTAACATTTTTGCCATATGTCTTCTTAAAGGGATATTTTGCGCAAAAATGAAAATCCTGTCATTAATTACTCACCCTCATGATGTTCCAAAACCGTAAGACCTTCGTTTATCTTCAGTCATCAATGTCTTTAATACCTTTTTGGGCTATAAATTGTGGACAAAAAGCTCTCGGATTTCATCAAAAATATACAAATTTGTGTTCAGAAAATGAACAAAGGTCTTACAGGTTTGGAATGACATGAGTGTGAGTAATGACATGAGTGTGAGACAGAATTTTAATTTTTGGGTGAACTATCCCTTTAAGAAGACATGAATGTTACTGTGCAGTATAAACAACCCTATGAATGGATTTGAGTCAGATTTACTGAATAAAAAGGCACTTGGTTTGGTTGCAGTTGGTTTAACTTGCATCAGACCCAACAGATGTCTTTTTTCAATTAGTGATTCATATTAAAAGTATTTCTAGCATCATTTACAGTAACATTCCACTGGGTTTGTTTCTTTAGCGCTAGAGCAAAAGTCTTTTTAACCTTGTATCAAATGAACTGGCTCTACATAGTTATAACAGATGTCTGGGCTGAGCAGTCAACCATTCAAAGATTATTTCATGTCTTGTATTCCTTTATTCCTGACAAGCTAATAGGGACTAGCAGTGCAATTAAAGTAAATTTTCAGAGAACAAAATCATCTCCGTCTCTGTGGCTCGCTGGCTCAGGTTGCGTTGTATGGCTGCATTACTTAGACCATTTGCTCGCTGGACACAACTGTGCCAGGACAAGATGCGATGTTTATTCATGCAGTCATGCGTCTCTGGCCTTTCACCTGTGTATATCTGTTGAATATGAAAATGCGCTTACTCTGTGAGCACTCCTGCTGCCACACGCACATGCACTCGTGCACACACGGGGACAGAGAAGGACGGCAGAACCTGCCCACACACAAACACAATCATTTACTCTTCTCTACTGTGCTTTTTTAGTCAGCGTCAGTGAAATGGAATGGCTATTTGAGAGGTTAAAGAAATAGTTCTTTCAAAAATGAAAAGTCTGTTTACTCACCCTTATGTTGTTCTTTCTTTCTTAGAACACAAAAGGTAAATATATGAAGAACACACAAACTGTCCTTTTCCGTATAATTTAAATTAACGGTAGTACCGTACGGATTGGAATAACATGAGTGAGTAAATGATGACAGAATTTTCATTTTTGGGTAACTATCCCTTTAAAATTTTAATGATAATTGCCCAGCACCAAGACAGCCGGTTGATTGTATTAGATTAACCACTTTTCTTAAATGACTGTTGGTTAGACAGTCATTTTTAAAAATTATACACACAATGGCAATTTGTTCCAGGAGGGTTATTATGATGTCATCAACATATCGAAGGAACCCTGTTCATATTTAATGCTTTGTGTTAAAGGTGGCAGGTGTAGTAAATGGAGCAGTGAGTACATCAAGGACCACAGTTTCTCCCTCGCTGTCTGGATCCCCATGATTGCGGTGATAATAGCTGGACTGGCTCTTCTGAGCGCAGCTGCTGGGTGAAAGGTCATTAGGAGCAGCTGCCCTCATGGATCAGGGGTGCAGGTGGTACTGGGCACCAGTAGTAGAGAAGGGGCAGGTGGCACTTAGTGCCAATGTCTGGGTCCAAGTCCAGCAGGTTTGTGTCAAATGACAAGCTTATTGTTTTCCAGGGGAAAGGCCTGGAGCTGCATGACCTAATGCGCAACATGTTTTGACCTAAAAATCTGGCCACATCAAGAACAATAAAATAAAGACAGTGTGGTTTTCCAGTAATAGTCTCTGTTTAGTCATTTGAATAATACATGAAAAGATTACATGATTTTTTTAGAGGTTAAAGCAGAGAGGGTCTGTATTAGAGGTCGACCGATGTATCGGTTTTGCCAATTAATCGGCACCGATAGTTGGTTGCCAGAACTATCGGTTATCGGCAAAAATTCATGCCAATAGTTTTTCCGGGTTAGGTCCGTTGCTGGAGCGGCTAATAAGATCCTCATTTATACAGCACAGTCCCTACAGTCTTTGTTATACACCCAAAGAGCCGCCTCTAGTGGCGGAAATCACTGACGGCATGTGCAGTTTGTTTAGACACATGACACTGCGCACTGCACAGAGCGGGACACTTCGAAGGCTGATTTAAAACATCGACAAGGAAACGGTGTGCACAGTATACTGTGCATGTTTTCATATCATTACTAAGTGATGAATTTGATGACTAGATGCTGCATTAGTAGAGAAAGGACAGCAGTATACTTTTGCCCGTTTTGTAGACCGTCGCTTGAACTGAACGCGACGCATCCGGTGTGTGTGATACTGGATAGCTGCGAGTTCTTTTAGACGCAGCGCTACACTTTTGCCCATTGTGTGACTAACATATTTTGATATTGTGATTGTTTAACCATAAATATTCTATAACAGAAGCATTTAAATTGTTAAAGTACACAATATCCATATGTATGTAATTTTAGTACTGGCATTTGTGTAGATTTAAAAATGGCCATGGTTAGCATGACTGTTTCGCATCCTTAGTCCATTTGTAACATTAAGATTGATAAAAGCTGTAGAATAGAAGTATTGTTCCTTGTTAGAGTGTTAATTTAAACATTTACTAATATATTTTAAAATTTTATTTGCTTTTGTTAACATTAATGAACAATGAACTAACTGTAATGACCAAGAGGCTATATAATTCATATATTTTTATTCTTTTACAAAGTATAGTTCAGCAGGCTACTTTTAATTGTAGAGCACTATTTATTTTCCGCTCAGTAGTCATTTTAAAAACTATCAGTCGATTAATCGGTATCGGCGTAGTCTGTATTACTTACTACTGGAGAAAGTGTAACGGCTAACTTGGATCACGTGTCCCTTAATAACCAATCATATTACGGTCTTGACATCACTGAATTTTAGTCAGAGTTGTACAACACTCAGTCACCATTTACGGATACCACAGGAACGAATGAGAAGTGCCGTAAGTAGAATCCCACCTGTCACAAAGTCAATGGGCCTCATTTATGAAACAAACGCACAACAGAAAATTGGACGTACAGTCATTTCTACGCAAAACTTGGAATTTATAAATATGTGACGTGAACAGTGACTACGATCAAATCTCACGTCAGGTCTGAGCTTGTGTACGCAAGTTTTTGAGTTTGAATTTGCTTGCAACATAGAGAATTTCAGAGAATTGTATAATGACAGCATTTTGTTCATTTAGATTATTTTCCTGACCGACAACGTTTTTTTTTTTTTTTATTATTATTCTTTTAGCCTAAAAGAATAAAAAACCTTAGTTTGTCATCTGGCCACCTAAAAAAGTTTTAGGGCGTTAGATTCATGGCACAAATAGCAGCATAAACAACAGACTATGAGGATTCACACATCGTCGCATCACCCACCTGCTGCACCTCGGCGATTGGAGAAAAACAGAAATTATATTTCTTAAATTTTTTTTTTTAAATCTGCGACAAGTATAGGCCACTTTTGTTTTTGCGACACTCTTAATGCTTTTTATTTGTTATACCTTTACTTTATTAAATGTAACTGTTCGCGCAGGCAACTCACGTGCACACACACAAATTTCAGCGTTGCTAACTTGACATTTCTGTCAGTAATCAAACTAAAACGCAGTCAACCAAAAATGAAAGGTACACTGCTCAATTTAAAAGGTTCGCTGTAAAAACAGCATTCAGAGCCAAAATAAAAATTGTTTGCGCATGTGAAGGATGATTTAGGCTATGGATATGGGAACACAAGTGAAGTACAAAGACTTGTTTAAAGACTTTGTATTGTTTTGTTTGTTTTGGTTTGTTTTTTCTGATGTCTGATGTTTTTATTTTATTTTTTTATTTTGCATTTCAGCAACATCATGGATAATAGTGTAGCAACCAAATGTTACATGGCAAAATATTGAAACATCTGGATGTCGATGAGAGAGGCTTGTGAGCCCAGTCCCGTTTAGTTTCGCTTTACTCATTTATTCATTTTAGCTCAACATTTTTATTCTGTATTCAGCTAATTTTGTTTTACTTTTAAATTTTATAGCTACTCATTTTTCATTCTTGTTCTGTAATACTCTTCAGTTTAAAGGGTTTGTTGTGGATTAAGGAGAACTAAATAGGCTATAATGATTATAGATGTTTCATTATATTTATTGGTATTTAATATACATACTGTATAAATTAATGTTATTGTTTGCAGATATGTGACCCTGGACCACAAGACCAGTCATAAGGATCAGTTTTTCATCTGAAAGCTGAATAAATAAGCTGAAGTATGATTTGTTAGGATAGGACAATATTTGGCCGGGATACAACTGTTTGAAAATTTGGAATCTGAGGGTGCAAAAAAATCTAAATATTGAGAAAATCAGCTTTAAAATAGTCCAAATGAAGTTCTTAGTAATGCATATTACTAATCAAAAATTAAGATTTGATATATTTACAGTGGGAAATTTACAAAATATCTTCATGGACATGATCTTTACTTAATATCCTAATGATTTTTGGCATAAAAGTAAAATCAATAATTTGACTCATACAGTGTATTTTTGGCTGTTGCTACAAATATACCCATGCTACTTAAGACTGGTTTTGTGGTCCAGGGTGACATATAATGTCTTCGGTTAAAGTCAGGAAGTCATCCCACATTTTTAGCCATTTAGAAAGCTAACCAATCAGAAACATTCTCTGCCATGAATGATTTTGATCACGTTAGGTTTGGTGACATAAGATTGGCTGAAATGTTGGGTTTTGAAGAGAAAAGGCATTTTTCAGTATGAAGTAAGCCAAGTTCTGACTTTTGTCTTTGGTAGTTTAGACTGGGCAAGACTTAAAACAACCTCCTGGGGACAGGAAGACAAAGTCTGGTACTTCGACATACTTGAAAGTTGTTTCAGAGCTTGAGCAAGTTATTACAAGGATTGCAAGGGCAAACAATTTTCTCTATTTGCAATAACGTGCACTGATGATTAATTTGCAGTAAGACCTGGAATGTGTATAGCCGTATTAATAAAAGAAGGGTGGATAGTTTTGATTTCATGTTGACTTTAAAGTGAATTATTACAGAAACTGAAGGAAAGTGAAGAACTAAGAGACCAAAAAGAGTTATTTATTTCAAGTGCATGCACAGGCTATCTCTGCCTCCACAGCTGAGGACATTCAAGGTCATGAGAAATGGGACAAACTCATCTGTATGTGCGAGTTTGTGTATATGTCTATATATTTCTGTGCCGTGGCATGTTAATACCTTAGACATCATCAATTTCCTCCCCAGACACAACATGATTC
The DNA here is from genome assembly GCF_022985175.1 of Labeo rohita. Classification (NCBI taxonomy): domain Eukaryota; kingdom Metazoa; phylum Chordata; class Actinopteri; order Cypriniformes; family Cyprinidae; genus Labeo; species Labeo rohita. The sequence goes on along the minus strand of NC_066885.1, from coordinate 26,161,163 downwards.
AGGCAAGCCGCTGAAATTAAATTATCTCCACCCCCAAAATGATCAAGCACGTGAAAGTCCAGGCACTGAGTCAGCTGCTCCCCAGAGCTCCGGACCGGAAGTCTTTGATCCAGTGCTTTCACACAATAAGGAAGCAGACTCAGTCTGAGAAAAAAACATAACAAACAATCTCTTTGAAATCAAACAATGAGTGCTAATGCATTTAGGAAAACAAGCAAGGAAGCACATGAGGATATTTAAGTTGTTATTTAAAATGCAGCAGCTCCAGACAGAGTGAGCTGTGTGAATGAAGTTAAGAGGATTACAGGTTGTTTGGTGACACTCGAGGCTGGTGAGGAGAGATAAAGCATGAGAAGTGTGGGCAGGTGTTGCTGTTCAGCTCACCTCTCTGAAATCTGTTCATCCAGCACGGAATGTCACTTTACACAGTTGTTTTTGTTTAGACGTTTCATCTCCTTATCCCTCTGCGCTGGTGAACGTTCTGTTTACGTTCTATCAATCATATTTAAAGGGGTCCTATAGGTTTTCAAAAAAGTACACTGTAGTCTGAATAAGCTTGTTGTAGTTTTTGAAAAGTGTTTTCTGTTAAACAGAATATCTCCATTTTTTATGCTCAAATAGCAACATTACACATTAACTAAAGTTGAAAAAGTGAAAAAGCACAATAGGACCCCTTTAAAAGTTTCTTAACATTCATTCACCTAACTCTCTGTTCATTTGTTCATCCTGTTCAATGTATCAATCACTCAAAGAATCCATCCATCAACTGATTCATTCCGTAAGTCATTCAGCTGCCTATTCATCTACACTGTAAAAAACTATTTGTTGAGTCAACTTAAAATCATTTGTAACCTGGCTGCCTTAAAATTTTAAGTTCAGTCAACTCAAAAAATGTTTATTCAACTTGAAATGTTAAATTATACTAAGTGACAACTTAGGTATTTGAGTTGAATCAACTTAAAATTTTAAGGCAGCTGGGTTACTTGCCCATCTGTTAAGTTTAGCAAACACAAATATCTAAGTTGTTACTTAGTACAACTTAACATTTCAAGTTGAATAAATTTATTTTAGTTGACTGAACTTAAAATTTTAAGGCAGCAGGGTAACAAATTATTTTAAGATGACTCAACAAATTGTGTTTTTTATTTTTTACAGTGTATCCATCATCTAATAAATTACCAGTCAACGCATGCATCTATCAATTCAATCATTTAACCATGTATTCATTCATCTAACTTTGTTTGTTTGTTCTATCTTTAAATTAATCAACCACATTAATTTATCCATTCATGTGTCCATTAGTTCAATCATCTAATGATTCATTCACTCATATACTGCAACTATCTGTTTCTTTGTTCATTCATTCATTTAACCTCCATCTTCCAATTAATCAACTTCTCAAGTAATCACTCATCTATTCATCCATCCATCCATTCATTAATAATTTTCATTCATTCATTCATTCATTCATTCATTCATCTAACCTCCATTTTCCAGCTAATCAGTCTCTCAAGTAATCACACTATTCATCCATCCATTAATCATCTAATCATTAATTAATTAATTCATTCATTCATCTAACCTCCATCTTCCAACTAATCAGCCTCTCAAGTAATCACTCTGTCTATTCATCCATCCATCCATTTATTAATTATCTAACCATTTATTCATTCATTCATTCATTCATATAACCGCTATTTTCCAGCCATCCATACATCTATATAATTATCCATCTATCCACCATTCATCATTCATCCCACTCCACTATGCATCCATCCATTCGTTCTCGATTATAAATAGTCTACCTTATGTCTATCCAATATTACTAGTACATTTTCTGGTAAATTTACAGACATTTCCTTCAGCCCTTAAATACAAAATAATGCTATGCACAACTCAAAACACAGGTAAAACATCTGTTAAAATAATAATAATAGTTTTACATATTAACACAATACGTTTGGTCATATTTTATTGTACTTTTCTCAAAGTGAATCCCTATGTCTATGCTTCAACCCTGTGTGTGTGTGTTGTGATTCTTGGTAGACTGTTTCTTGGCTTACTCCAGTACTAACACTATAGTGAGATGGGAATATGTGGCATCTTATCCCCTGGAAGCGAGCTGCGTGCCAGACTGAAAGGATGAGGGCTGGAATGTTGGACCGCCATGTCCTTAGTCAGAAGAAAAATTACCCCTGAGCCGTGGCTTGAGGGAATTCCCCCCAGCACAGGGCAGGTCCCTCCTGCAAAGCCAGACAGGTTGAGATATGAATAATGATTTGCCTTGCAACATGCACAGGAGAGTGATCCAGCCCAGATTCAGATTGTACACACAGAATGGATCCAGCACTGCACACTTCCCATCTTCAACCTGACACAATAAATTCAGTGTGAAACTCAGAGCTGGTCTACTTTGATATGGACCAGTAGCTTTCTGTGATTGTTCAACCATTTCGACAAAACCAGAACATTCTACCTATCCCAGCATGCCATTCAAAATGGCCTAAACCTATATAATGCTGCTCTTACCCACATTGTTCTTTTGATTGAACTGCCACGTATTCTGCCTAGAGGACAAGACCCTGGTGTTGGTGAAACAGATTAAAAATCATTTTACATGAGCGTGATATCAGAGGTAATCAAAAACCAGTCAAACCATGTTTGAGTTGCACTGATATCAGCAATTTTTTAAAGCTGATCTTACACTATTGATTTATAAACTAATTACATGATTAGCCTTATGCAACATGTTAAATTCATATTATATTCATTTCACTGCTAAAATAGTTTAACTAACACTCCTTTTGCCTGCTTATCTCTATATTTATGTGAAAGTAACAGACAATAAGCACTAATTCTTAACACTGATGCAAAAAGACCAGCATTTGAAGTTTAAAATGATTAAGCCTGTGGATCTTAGATGGCTGTCTCCCCCTTGTGGTCATCTGTCTAAAAGGAAAGCAGATTATTTCATATTTAGTATAATTACAAATTGTTTGAAGAATATCCTTTATTTTGACAATGAGTTCAAAAATCCTTTAATTATGTTTTCTGTTTCTTTTGTCAGTGACTGTTCTCTTATCACACAATTTCCTCATTAATTTCAGCTCATCTGTCTCGCCTTCTTACACAAATGTTCATTCTCTCTCTCTCATTCTCTCTCTCCAAGTTTGTCCTTTTTCTTCAAAGCTGCTGATGTGTGCATAATGAATAGCATTCATCAAAGTCATAATCTCTTTCATATGAGTTAATTCACACTGCCACACAGTCTCTCTTCCACCAAACTAGAAGTAGAGCTTCTCTCTCAGACACAGACAGATCGAATCCAAACCCACCGTGACCATTTGCACAAGTCAAAAGTCTTTGAAATACTGGAATGAAAGTTAACTATATGTGCTTTGCAAATAAATAAGATGTATTGTTTCACAAATAACATTTTATTTTACACATGGACTGAATGGAATATGGAATGTTTGAAGGTAGACACTGAATTTTATGGAAGCCTGTTTCTACCACAGATGGATGGATGTATAAATAAATAAATTAATTAATAATTTCCATGTTTATATCTAACAATTTTGAGTTAACATCTTAGTTTATATCTCACAATGCATACATTCAAACTTGCAAGTTTATAACACACAGATTTGATGCTATCTTTCATCATTTGAGGTGAGGAGTCAGAAATGTTAAGAGATTAAAAGGTCACCATGTCTACACCGGATGCTACAGTTGTCACGCTGCACCTCAACAGCTAAAGTCTGTCTGCACTGGACACGACAAGTGTCTGTTGCAAATTATTTGAATTTTGTGTCAGTACTTCATGAATAGAATGAGGCATCAGTTCACTGTTGAGGATTTGTCGTGTCGTGTAGTGTCGCACTTTATTTAGTGTAGACAGCATCACTACTTATGATAGGTTCTATATAGGGTTGCCAGGTTTTCACAACAAACCCGCCCAATTTCTACTCAAAACTAGCCCAAAACTAGCCTAAAATCGAGTTTCGGAGGGGGTCCCTGGGAAAAATCGTGTTCCAAGAGGTGAAATACAAGTTTTTGCATTCCGGGACTAAATATCACATTACTGAGGTCGCTTCAACCCGCCGCAACAGTGTTAATAGCCCAATTTACACTGACAATGCAAATTCTTTACACTGACAATGCAAATTCTGCAGACATTTATAAAGGTGCTCTTTGCCATCCATTGTTTTTTCTGTTATTGATTTAGTTTGGAGTCAGGAGAAGGTATTCAGATTCAGATTCACAGCATGCCTATTGTAAAAACCTCCACTGTATTGTGCAAATTAATACTTTTTAAAATGGATATTTTTCAGTTTCATTTTGCTGATGCCACAACAGAGCAAAACCCTGCTGCTTAAACAGCACACGACTGGTTTATTTCCATACGCTATATATGAAATACAGGAGTTGTAAGCAGAGCATGATATGGTTTATCACGGACAATAACCATTTTGCAATTGTTGCCTAACCAAGCCCCATTCCTCAGATGTCTTTTGTCATTGGTGGAATTGAGCGCACTCAATACAAACATCTACGCCGTCTCAGCACAAAGCTTAGAAGACAATTCGGCAAACATGAATTTTTAATCACGAGGAGTTCCTTCTCCCAGTTTCTGACCTTCAGCCTGAGCAAATTCTTTTCAATAATTCATATTTTTCAGTATCCCACCCCCAACTGAATACATAGGCACACTTACACACATACACAGTTTTGCATGCTTGCTTAAACAGGGAATAGGTGTGTTGTTTCAGGATTGTTGTATGCGTGGTCTATGGTTGTTGTTTTTGTTTTTATTTATTTATTTATTTTAGTGGAGTGAGAATTGCAAATTTTTACCAGCATTTTAGATTATGTGAATGATGTACTGTTAAAATAAACCTCCTAAAATAAAACTATACCTATAGTAAGATTTTTTTCTCATTTAACTTGACAAGCTTTCTACTATAATTGTACATTAAACGTCTATAGTTGTTTAACCAAAATGTCACGCTGTATCTGGAACTTATAACTGCATGTCTGTTTCATCTTCAATTTCACACCTGAGTGGGTTTTTACCCGGGGCACAGGAAAACACTCTCACTGCCCATGCTGCATCTGTGTCTTCTGCTTTTTTACAGATCTATAGAATTCCTTGACTGCAGTGAGCAAAATAAAAACTGTCCTTTAGTTTTTTCAAGTCAATTTAAAAGCTGTGAAAACAAGTAAAGCGTGCTAATTTTTAATGAATCACAGAAAATAAAAATGTGCTGAAAATGTACTCACCCTCAGGACATCAAATAGATTAATTTGTTTCGTCAACAAAACAGATTTGGAGAAACTTAGCATTACATCACTTGCTCAGCAATGGATCATCTACAGTGAATGGGTGCCGTCAGAATGAGAGTCCAAACAGTTGATAAAACATCTCAGTAATCCACAAATAATCCACACAATGCCAGTCCATCAAATAATGTTTTGTGAAGCAAAAAGCTGTGTGTTTTTAATAGTCAAATACATCATTAGCCACTGATCAGTGCTTGATCTGTGCATATTTCTCTCCTGATTCAGATGAGACAGCTTTTCACTGGAGAAAGCAATATTATGGATAGAGGATTTGTATTGTAGCTGGAAGCAACATTTGATGCTTAGAACGTCTTAATGATGTAATGATTATAAACACACAGATTTTCTAATTCTGATGGCACCCATTCACTGCAGAGCATTTAAATGCTTCCAGAACAAAAATGTACAGATAATGTACTCACCGTGTTGTTCATGTCTTTCTTCAGTCGTAAAGAAATTGTGTTTTTTGAAGAAAACATTTTAGGATTTATCTCCATGTAGTGGACTTTTATGGTGCCCATGAGTTTGAACTTCCAAAATGCAGTTTAAATGTAGCTTCAAAGGGCTTTCGAGGAATAAGGGTCTTATCTAGTGAAACGATTGGTCATTTTCTAAAGAAAAAAAAAAGTATATACTATTTAAACTCAAATTCTCCTCTTCTCTAGCTCTGCATGTACTCTGTGCATTCCTGCTCAATACAGTTAGGGTATGTCAAAAAACTCCCATCTCATTTTCTCCTCCAACTTCAAAATCATCCTACATTGCTGCAGAAGTACCGACCCAGTGTTTACAAACTGAACGTGCGAAGAAGGTCAACGCCCTTTACAAAACAGTGATTTAGGGTGATTTTAAGGTTGGAGGAGAAAATGAGATGGGAGTTTTTTGACATACCCTAACTGTATTGACCCGGATTACATAGAGTATGCATGCACAAACTAGACAAACAAGCATTTGTGGTTAAAAAGTGTATACATTTTTTTTTTTTTTTTTTAGAAAATGACCATTCGTTTTGCTAGATAAGACCCTTATTACTTGGCTGGGATCATTTAGAGCCCTTTGAACCTGCATTAAAACTACATTTTGGGCGTTCAAACTCACAGTCACCATAGAAGTCCACTATATGGAGATAATTCCTGAAACATTTTCCTCAAAAAAACTTAATTTCTTTACGACTGAAGAAAGAAAGACATGAACATCTTGGATGACAATGGCGTGAGTACATTATCTGTAAATTGTTGTTCTGGAAATTAGCTACTCCTTTAAAGTAAGATACAGTGGGCTCCTTCGCCTTCTTCAACAGTTCTTGGTGTTTTACATCTCTCCAGCCTGAGGTAAAACTCTTTTTCTTATGGTTTCTTGATGCTAGGTTGTTTCCTTTCATTTATCACCCACAATGGTCAGCATAAACTCAAGACTGACTGTTAGACTGTTAGAGCACCAGTTACTTGTTGAATGATTTAAAGAGCCTATTGGTATGAGAACCTTATTTACTAATACAAAGGCTTTTCTGAACTTGAACTCATCAAATGTTACATAATTAAAAATTTAGGTGGTGTTTATCCACTCTGTGTTATTGTAAACTAATAACAAACTAATTAAATATATATAAAAACTAAATTAACTATATATAACTTCTTGCAATTTGTGAAGAAAACATAAGTGGTACTTGGCTGTGCAAAAGCGTGTTCGGGTGGCAGCTATAGGATATTGATATATGACTGTTATTATAGTTCAAAAATTACATACTTAAAAAATTCATGTGTGTTTGATGTGTTACTGGTTATTTCTGAGTGAAAAAATGTTTCTACAACATTTTTTTTTTCCAGTGTGTGATTTGATGTATAATTTATGTCCATACCACAGGCAGTATGAGCAATAGTAATGCTTGCCATAGCAAGCACAACTAATAACAGAGATTACAACTGGAAGCCATCTTTGATTCATAACCTAGACAATCAAAAGGCTTCCTTTTGCTCATAACCCAGGAGGTTTCCTGGATCTTTGGATTAATGGCTCAGACATTCATAATGTCTCTGCAAGCTGTGCCGTGTCAAGTCTTCTCAGTCCTCACGGGGCTGTGCTGTTTTTGCTCTTTGTTTGTTTACCCCACCTTCACATAGAAGAAATGAATGATGTACTTTCCTTCACAGTTCCATTAAATGACAAATTAACCTTTTAATAAAACCGTTTTACGCATTTATGCCCCTTTTACCTCATTTAAGGGGGAGGAAGAGGTAGGAGATTGTTCAAATTACACAGGAACAAGCTAGAATGATGAAGTTCTGCTTTTGTGTTTAACATTTCATATGGCTCTTTCAAGAATATCTATTTATACCTTGTTCCAAACCTGTATGATTTTGTGTAACAGAAAGATGTTTTGCTCAGTGTTCGTATTTTTTCCTATTTCATTGTATGGACAAAAGCAGTTGAAACATTCTTTGAGATATCTTTTCAGCTCTACTGAATAAAGAAAGCAATTCATGTTTAGCAGTACATGGTGCCAGAATTTGAACTAATCCTTTAAGCTTCACTATCCTTTCTTAAGATGTAAACTAACAGGTAACCAATAATACTGCCAGCATTGTGCACGCCAATGAACATAATCAATCATAAAACAGGTTAAAAACAGACCATTTTGATTTCCATTGATGGATCTCGTCATATCTGACCTTTTCTAATGCTTTTGTCACATAAGGCCACTTGTCACTAGCTCCATTAAGTGTGTTCAAAGATGCTTGACATTGATGAGTCTTATGTAGGCTCTTGTTATCGATGGGAAATGAGATCTTTCAATGGCACTAGCGTAATCGCCTCTGAAAACACTGTGTGAAACAAAGGACTTGGCACACTTGGCTGAAGCAGGCTTATCCGTGACCAAGATTCAGATTCAGGTCTGAATTTGTAAGGTTCATTAATATTGATGAAGAGCTGTCACACTCATGATTTCTCTATGAGTTAAGGTTGTGCTCTATAGAATACAGTCTGTCAGTTATTCTTACCTGGTCTGTGGTTCATCCAGTAAAGCACATTCATGTCACAGGTGTCTTGTGCTTGGTAAGAACAGGAACAGGAGCAGTGGTGTAATGAGGATAGTATGGGTCCGAATACAAACCTGTGTGAGATATCTACCTACACGACATGATCTCAAGATAATCTGTATGTATTTTACATAAAATGTGGTTCTACAAAATGTACATTTACTAATGTATTTACAGCATCTAAACGTACAATACTGACATACTTTTAGCATTTTAATGTACAATACTGACATATTGTCAACACCTAAAACATAAATTATTTACATACTGTCTTACAAAATAAATCTTTATGAATATTGAAATTGCAGCATTATTTTCATTCATTCATTTTAGTATTCAGTTGTCATATTAATGCTATTATGTTTTCAATTGCATCATTAAATTATTTACTTATTTTCGTAATATGAAAAGACAACTTTCTTTCTCCAGGGGTATAAACTTTTGAACAAAATGAAGATGTTTATATTTTTTTCTTATTTTTCCTAAATATCATTTTTTTTTCTTCTTTAGAAGCTACAGAAGATACTCCCAGAAGACAAAATAAGTTAAATTTAATTTAAATTTAAGTTAAATTTAATAATTTTTCAAATTCAAAACTTTTTCACCCTCCGGCTCTTAAAGCTCAGTGTTTCCTTCTGAAGCATCAGTTAGCACTAGAATCTTCTGTAATGGTTGCATATGAGTCCCTCAGTTGTCCTCAGTGTGAAAAGATGGATCTCAAAACCATACAGTCATTGTTGGAAAGGATTCAAATAAACACAAATGCTGAATAAACAAATCATTTATGGGACCTGAAGGATTTTTCTGAAGAACAGCGGGCAGTTTAACTGTTTAGGACAAACAAAAGGGACTCATGATCATCTGTAACTAAAAAAACAAACAAACAAAAAAAAACAGTTGTGGATCATTCAGGTAATAACACAGTATTAAAAATCAAGCATATGTAAACTTTTGAACAGAGTATATATATATATATATATATATTTATTTCGTTTTGTGGACTATATGCAAATGTCTTTTATGTGAAATATCTTATTCGGGTGAGTACTACATAAAAAATAACAAACCTTTAATTTGGGTAAAATAGCATTTTGCAGATTCTGCAAGGTGTGTGTAAACATTTGACCTCAACTGTAATTTTAAACAAGACACTTTAAACACTTAAAATGAGTGACATTTCTGTAGTCGTTTAGTCATTACTCGTTTTAGTCATTAATCGTTTTAGTCATTAGTCATGTATGGTTTACTTTGTTTTCTGTGGGACACAAAAGGCGTTTCTCCAACATGCATCATAATGACAAAGAATCACTTTTATTCATGCTCTGTAATCCAAATCTTCAGAATCCATAAGAATGAGGTACAGAACCAAATACAAGTCTTTATTCAGTGATCTTCATCTCCATTCTGAGCAGTGACTGTAAGCAGCCATATTCAATGTGAAATGTCCACTGAGTGGGTAAAAAAAGTGTTCATTTTTTTCACCGGGACAGATGTACGTACATATGGTATGTTTGGTACGTTTTATGTGACTGTAATCATAACTGTGTATGACAACAATAACAAGTGCTCACTGTTTTACGGCCGCTAGTGTTAATTTCTGTAACTGCAGTGATACGTACTTATTGGTATGTATTTCGCATTTTCCCAGAGGTACATTTTCATTATGAGAACAGGTAAAATAAATTACTGCGATTGCACTTATTGTGAACTGAAACAAAGGACTTGGTACACTTGGTTGAAGCAGGCTTATCCGTGACCAAGATTCAGACTGATCTCTAGATTTGTCACTGCAGTTCTGTCCAACAAGTGGCACTATAACTCTAAAGTTCCATGACATTTTAAAATAACGTACCATCTGCACTACACCTAAACCTACACGATAGCATGAACAAAAGTTAATGTGACGTAAAAACACAATCACAAGCATGCTGTTTTAGCTTGTTTTTCAGTCTGTCATCTTTCAGCGTAAGTCATGTTTTTCACAGGATGTGACCCAAAGATTCTGTATTCTGAATCCAGTTCCGTGCCGCCTGAGCTACCGAGCAAACTTGTTGCATCCAGAAAGCAAAACATATGGAGCTGTAATCATAACTGTGTACGACAACGATTACAAGTGTTCACTGTTTTACTGCCTCTAGTGTTCATATCTGTAACTGCAGTGATATGTACTTATTGGTACGTATTTTGCGTCTTGCGAAAAAGTTCCCAGAGGTACATTTTCATCACCAGGTATTTTAATGCTATGTTGTTACTAAAATGGTTATTGCCTGCATATTTCAATCAGTTATGTTTTATATCTGTTTATATTCACAATAAAATGGGTAGGTTTAGGTTTACTCTAGTGATTTACTGAAATCACTAGATTTTGGTCACAAAAAATATCCGTTTTAAATATTACTGTATTTTGTTGAGAATTATGGATAGAAATTGGTTCTCTTTTTTACCTTATTATAATCTGAAGAACCTTCTTTTGCCACAAAGAACCTTTTGTGAAACAGAAAGGTTCTTCAGATGTTAAAGGTTCTTAATAGAACCATTTAGACAAAAAGGTTCTTCTATGGCATCCTTTATTTTTAAGAGTGTATGTCAGTCAAATGCACAACCAAAAAGATGGTTGAATTATGATTGGTTGTCAGTGGATTTATTATTCATCAGAGAAGCCAGAGAAGCATATTAAAATAAAGGGAAAGGAAGACGTTAAATTATTGTTTTCATGCATACATTATTGGGATTTCTGGATCTACAAACAAAAGTCATTCTCAGCTGTATTTGAGAACTAAAGGCTGTCATGCTTTATAGAGTACTGCCTGTAAAATGACACTTTGTGTAACTACTGAAAAACAGCAAGTGGGTTTATATTGGGTGCCACAGTGCAGCAAGACTGCCGTTATGCTTCTCACCTCTAAACTTGCCTCCTCCAGCCACAGCGGTTCAACCATTTAAATAAAATCATTACGGAAGTCAGTACCAGTGGGCAGGGTTGCCCTGAATAATTTAACAGGAATGTTTTTCTACACAAACACACAAGGGATGATGAGCAACACAGAAGAGGATGATGTCATCTCCCTCTCACCCGCCAAACAATATTGTCACACGCTCGGAAAGCCACCTCGACACACACACACTCCACCATCATGGCCTCATTAGTGCTATCACCGGCTCTCTACTGACCGAAGAATAGAAATACTTCTAGGAGGGAAAAAAAATGCTGAATTAAATGTTACACGACACAATGCTATCTGAAATGAAGTATGAGAATGAATGGCAGAGATGAGTGAATGCACTCGGGTGGGAAGTAATGCTACTGGGAGAGCTCGAGATGGAGTTTGCCACATTAGATAAATGACTGGTTCTAATAATGTCTTTTCTTTATCAGAGGCAGGCAGACAGGGGTGGCACCGTGCCATTTCTGTTACTTTGTCCTTGTCACTGGTGCTCAGAGGGCACGGGCCACTGGGGAACGATACTGATAGTTTAACACAATGAGGACACCAGACTGGAAACCTTCTCTTTTGTGCAGGAAGTGACACAGAGAAGGTGTGTAGGTACCTTCATTTGTTTTTAAATCAAAGTATTTGCATTAAATTTTAACCCTTGAACCTAATGACAACTACCTAATGAGTTTTGATATTCAAGGGTGGCATAAAACAAAATACAAATTCCCCTACTTTCCTAATATTATTATTATGTCTGGTAAGATCTAATAATAATAATAATAATAATATAATAATAATAGTATTATTATTATTATTGTTGTTGTTGTTGTTGTTGTTGTTATTATTCGATCTTACCATGCATAAGAAACCATTTTATATATACTATTGCTAACATATAACACAAAATAACAAAAAGCATCAATAAATGATGAACCATTTAAGAAACTCATACAATGCTTTTTCAATAATTATTCAGTGAAGTGTCATTTTTGTATCATTGATATTTTGAATTTGATTTCATTATTATTATTATTATTATTATTATTATTATTATTATTATTATTTACATTTTAGTCAACGTTTTAGTAATTTTGTTAAGTTTTTGTCATTCTATTGTGTCTATATAAATATGTTTATATAGTTAGTTTTGGTTATCTTAGTACTTCAACTTAAACTAAATGAAAATGAGAACTGTTTGGTGCATATCTGAAAAATAATGTTTTCTAATTTTATTATTATTATTATTATTATTATTATTATTATTATTTCATTTATATTTTTTCAAGTAATTAAATAGAAGTACTAATTTTAATTAACGATAATAACCCTGATTTAGTATTACATTCATATTCAATTAAACTTTTTGCATTATTTCTATGTTTAAAAGCTTCCTCTTTAGCAGTCATTTCCTAATCATCTAGTCTTATTAATATAAAAAATAGACTAAATCTTATTAAATGGTTTATTTATTATTTATTTTATTTTATTTTTTAATTTAATTTAATTTAATTTAATTTTTTGGGCTGAGCAAAAAAAGACAAAATCTTATAAAATCTATCACATTTTAGAATAACACACCCTGAAAGTTTCTTAATATGTATTTATTTTATTTTATTTTATTTTATTTTATTTTATTTTATTTTTATTTTTAATTTTTTAATTTAATTTAATTTAATTTAATTTAATTTAATTTAATTTAATTTAATTATTTTTGGCAGAGCAAAATAGACAAAGTCTTATAAAATGGTGCATTTATGCACATCTATCAAATTTTTAAAATAACACAACCTGGAAGTTTCTTTATATGTAATTTTATTTTATTTTATTTTATTTTATTTTTGCCTGAGCAAAAATAGACAATATCTTTTAAAGTGGTGCGTTTATGCCCATCTATCACATTTTAAAATAACACAACCTAAAAGTTTCTTGATGTTTTATTTTATTTTATTTTATTTTATTTTATTTTATTATTTTAGTTAAGTAAAAATTGAATAAATCTTATATAATGGCACATTTATGCATGTCTATCACATTTTAAAATAACACAACCTGAATGTTACCTTGCTGGTACCATTGTATGAGGGATCAAACTGATATTACATTAGTCTATTAGCAAATAAAACATTAAGTATATATTACTACCTTAAGTACATACTTCTACTCTTATTGTACTATTATGAACCCTTTAGGGGTAATGAAGATCCCTTTGAGAGCACTACCCTAGTGACAAGCTGTTGTACCTGTAAAGGCACAATTGTTGCACTTTTTTTTCTAAATCAAGAAAATTAAATCTGGTTTTATCTCACCTGCAAGAGATGTTTTAAGCATTTGAGGCACCTAAGCCACCATGCATAAGCTGCATCCTTCATTCTTTGCTGGTGTTACAGCACCCAAAGAGGAAAAAGAAAAAAATCTCTCCTTAATGTCTCCTTTTCTCCTAGGTCTGTATTAGTGATGTCTGGCTGCTTCAACCTTTACCTCAACCTCAGCTGAATACCCCCTTAAAACAACATACACCAATACACTTACCATGTGCCCCTTCATATCACAGAGGAGCAGACAGTGAGCATTCATCATCATCCTTGAGCAGATTCAAGCTGACAGGCCAACACTTACAATAGCTTAAATATTCAGGCCAGCTTGCCATTAGGTGTATCAGGAGACAAAGGGAGGCTCCCATCCCAGTCTGGCACATGTTGTAAGACCCTATACTGAGTTGAGATGACATCATCGCACAGTTCACCTTGTTGTGGATAGACGATCATCAACTAATGCCAAGAGACCATGAATCTCCTCTTCGAATGCATTTGGTGGAACTCAGAAGTTGAGTTTCATAAGGATGCTTCAGTGAGTGATGAAAACAGATACCAAAAAATCAGTGAAGACTGTCGCTTCTTCATCCGATTGATTGAATTCCATTACTGGGAAAGTATTTCCACTGACCGGCCATTAGCGTTGTATCCAAAATGACTTTCTGCACAAGTGGTTTACTTGAAATAACCTCTTGGTCACTTACGTGGAATGAGGCTGTGGTTATATGAAACATGGGTTCAGAGAAAAGGCACTTTAACATGTAATTCCCCTGTCGCTTCTTGAGGTTACCACGTCTGTCCTGATTATTTTCACTTGGCTGGTAATAGCTCACAGTTCCCCACCTTTTCTTGATCCTCCATCTCAGGATCTTTTTCTTTCTGTGTCTTTTTTACTCTCACTTGACTGGATCTGACAGGACCCTCCACATCTTTGTTCAGCTGTGCATTTAATTTTAAGATTTTGTTTGACTGGCCAACCTTATTAAGCTCTTTAACTCATTAGATGCATTAATTTATGAATATTGATTAAATTATTATAATCTGTCTATACTTATTTAGCTGATCAACTAAGATTAAAGAAGAAGTCCACTTCCAAAACAAAGATTCACATATAATGTACTCACCCCCTTGTCATCCAAGATATTCATGTCTTTCTTTCTTTAGTTGTAAAGCAATTATGTTTTTTGAGGAAGACATTTCAGTGTTTTTCTCCATATAATGGACTGATATGGTGTCCCGATTTTGAACTTCCAAAATGCAGTTTAATGCGGCTTCAAACGATCCCGAATGCAGCTGTAAACCATTCCAGCCAAGTAAGAAGGGTGTTATCTAGCATAACGATCAGTTATTTTCATGAAAATAATACAATTTATATACTTTTTAATGTTAAACGCTCATCTTGTCTTACTCCGCCTGTATTTTTTTTTTTTTTTTCGGTTCATGACAGTTAGTGTATGTGGAAAAACTCCCATCTCATGTTCTCCCTCAGCTTCAGAATCGTCCTATATCGCTGTTTTACCTTTTTTGTAAAGAGTGTTTGATCTTCTTTGCATGTTCACTTTGCAAAGACTGGGTCGGTACTTCTGCAGCGATGTAGGATGATTTTGAAATGATTTTTGAAGTTGAGGGAGAAAATAAGATTGGAGTTTTTCGACATACCCTAACTGTCTTGAGGCAGAATACACACAGTTCATGGAGAGAAAGGCAAGATGAGCGTTTGAAATTAAAAAGTATTTAAATTGTATTTTTTAATGAAAATAACCAATCGTTTCGCTAGATAAGACCCTTCTTCCTCAGCTGGGATTGTTTACAACCGCATTTGGGATTGTTTGAAGCCGCATTTAAACTGAATTTTAGAAGTTCAAAATCGGGGCACCATATCAGTCCATTATATGGAGATAAATGCTGAAATGTTTTCCTCAAAAAACATTATTTCTTTACGACTAAAGAAAGAAAGACATGAACATCTTGGATGACAAGGGGGTGAGTATGTGAATCTTTGTTTCGGAAGTGGACTTCTCCTTTAACACAAAGTTGACACTAGCTGTTCATATGAAGTTGATAAAAACTGATAAAAAGCTTTGGATTCCCAAAGGGAAGCTATATGTAGTCCACATTTTTAATGAAGACTTCATATTGCTTCATTTTGGGAATAAATGTGAGATGACACAATATTGAATAATGTGAGTGAGTAAATTTTACTTTTTAAAAAAAAAAAAAAAAAAAAATTAAAAAATAATATTTTTTTTTTAAATAACATACAAATGAATAAATTAATTGAATGAATGATTCAATGACTCCTGAATGAATCAGCAGAATTTTGACAGTTTTAATGCTTGAATAAATCTCACTTATAATGAAACATTTTTTTCTTCTTGAGAACTTGAGGAATAACAAATTATTCTGTAAGATTTTCTTATTATAGAACCCCCTAATTTCTACATGACTGGGGTGACAGCAAATAAAAAACTAAGTAATTTCTCATCTTATTTTCTATTATTTTCCTCACAACTGTTCCCTGTCCATACTATCAGGCATTTTTAATCAAATCATGCTGTTTTAGTCACCAATAAATTTGATGTTTTATATTCTCAGATGGAGTTTCCTACCTTCATGTTCCTTCATGACAACTTAATGAAAGCTAAAAAAGACACTGCATCTCCAGTTCAGGGCAAAACCTGTTTCATAGTCTTCCCGCAGACTGTAATGCTGTCACAGTGCCTCTGAGGTGATTTGCTATTTTATTAGAGAATGTGTAGCTGGTATGATTTTTTAATGAGAGGGCTACTTTATTCAGGCAATGAGAGTCATTCAGCATCTGTGCTTGACTCTGGGGAGGACTAATGGCCACGGCTAAAGGTTAAATGATTCGAGAACAAGTCGTTTTATTGCTGTTTGTTTATTAAGATGCTACCTTAGAAATTAAAACAGCAGTGTTAATTTTTATGGATGCAATAACCATGAATTCATTTTGATTTCCTGGTGGTCTAGATTCAGAAGATAAGCCATGTCAAAACAATCTGTGCCAAAATCTGTGTCAAAGTATCTTTCAAATTGGGACTATGCTAACATGTTTGAGATACAGTGTTTTACGAGACAGTGTTGCAAAACAACATAAAGGAGTCACTGGCTCAATCCCACAATTCTCTGATGCAATGTTCTTCTCCCTTGCTTTCAGAGGGCCAACTGCACCTTTCATTAATTCATGATGTTTGTGCAGAGGAAGACATCTGCAAAATGTGTGTGTGTGTGTGCATGTTTTGAAGTCACATGGCTAGTGTTCTCCTCACATTAGATCTTTTGTTGCTGGATGAGGTAATAAGGAGAAAGCTAGGCAGAAAGTTGCCCTTTATACTATTTTTGACTGTGTAGCACCATACTGCTCTGCATTAACGGATACCAGTGAGTGGCTAAAAATTACTTTTAACAATAACCCTCATCAGCATTGATTGAAATACTGACTGCAAAGCACTGCTGCTAATTAAATATTTTAGGGGGGTGGGGTTCTGTAATGCCCCATTCACATGGGGCGTTGCTGTCAATGCCTCTTGTTTGCATTGAATGGAGTGACATCAACCATTGCTGAGCTGAATTGTGGGTCTGTTACTCCGCATCAATGAAGCTAGTCGCGGCAGAAGTTGAAAACTTTTCAAGTGCCAATGCAGGTATCAGCGAATCAGATCGATTATGAGGCCAATTATGGCATAATTGGTATCAATGTTCTCTGCATAATCCGAGGAATATATCAAGACCAGTCTTGTGACAACAGACAAAAAATAGCATGACTTTAAAATTTAATTTAAATGATTTTTTAAAAAATGTAATTTTTTGACCACAAGGTGGCGCTGGTGCCAAACTTTTTGAGTACCTACATTCAACAAAAATCAAATAGGCAAAAATAGACCAATGGGAAAATTGGGTATTGAAATGGGAAAATTGGGTATTGTTCGACTTGACATGTTGCTCCGAATCTAAATAGACCAGTCTTGTGATTTCTCACCAACAAAGTCCAGGGTGGAGACAACGGAGGAAGGAGCCAGGGAGACGACAGGAGGGACTTGGAGCAGGAGGAGCCAGGCGAGACCCAGGCCACAGCCATGATGACGGCCCACAGTGGAGCCGACGGAGGGAATAGCCATGGAAGAGGAAGAGCTGACGACTCCAGGGGGCCAACCGATGGTGGCAGAGCAGGTGGTGGAGAGGCCCGAGGCCAAGATGGAGAACCAACGAGCTAGGGGGATGCCGAAGATTCGGGGGGCCAGGCTGGAGTCGAGGGTTGTGTCGACTGAGATGGAGGCGGAGATCCGTGGCGGAGCCAGAGCGACTGAGGACCAAGGTCGGTGGGACAGAGTGGCGAGGTGAAACCGGAGGAGTGAAGTCCTCAGGCAACGGCAGGATGGAGCCAGAGTAACGAGGGAGCCCGGTGGAGCTGGTAGATCAACAAGTGTAGGTGAAGGTGGAGTCCGGGCCTCGGAGGCTGGAGGCGAAGGTGAGGGATACTCCAGCCATGGTGATGATGGAGGATGGCAGACCCGCGGAGCTGGCACCGTATAGATGGTGTGCTGAGGGAAAGCAGAAGGGCTGCCAGTCGACAGCAGTGGAGGAGGCAGGAGCGGGTGAGTGGGCACACATTCTGAGCCCCCAGGTTCACAGGGCTGCCCTCCAGAATCAGAGCCCTCTCCTGGCTGTACTCGGTGACAGAGTCTTTCTCTCAGCTGGACTGGGAAACAGGGAGCAGTGCTCCGCTCCACAATCACATCGTCCACGGCTTGCTCACTTGTGGCAGGCAGGGTCACTGGCTCCCGCACCTGGTCTGACAGGGGTTATGCTTCCGGGGCATATGGGGTTATGCTTCTTCTGATCCTCCGCTCAGTCACTCGGCATTGTGCTGGCTTGTTGATCGTGGCAGGAATGGGCTATCTGTCATTGGTGGGCTCGGGCTTTAGCTCCGCACAGTGTGGGTTGGTGGGCTGGGCTCTGGGTCAGGTGTGGACCTGGCGAGATCCTCCTCAGAACTGACGGTAAACGGAGAATTGTTTCTCGCCAGAATCCACTCCATGAAGACTCTCCTGAGGACCATCTTCGGACAACGGCACTGCAGGCAGATCTCTCCCCCTGCTCCAGCAGGAGGAGGAGGAGGAATTCAGGATGAATGAGAGGATCCATGGGGCACAACGGAAAAAAAAAAACTAAATGAAAACGGGAAAAGAAAACGGGGGGTAAACACGGAGATAACTGTCTAGGTCGGGTCTTCTGTCACGGTATGCTGCTGGAAAGGATGCAGGAGACGCAGAGAAATGTTTAGCAGTCTTTAATTGTACAAACACAGGGGTTAATCCACAACCGGTACAAGGAGAAGCACACAATCAATCAATCACAAATATTTATACAGCGCTTTTTAACAAAACAGATTGTGTCAAAGCAACTTTACAGTATTAAATAGGACAATAGTGTGTCAATAATGCAAAAGTTCCATGTTGCAGCAAAGTCAGATTGCAGAGGACTCATCTGGTCTTGCGCAGACAGCCATCTGTGTAATAAATTCCTCATTGATGGTCCGTCTCTGATGCTCACCTAGTTGACATGGTCCCCACTGACATTCACAGATGTAAAGGTCGTCTCTAGGTGCTGATCCACCATCTGTGCTGGGTACGGACTGGATCCGGGGGACTGCAGTGACCTTCTGATCTGGATACAGACTGGATCTGGTGGTTACAGTGACCTTGGAATAAGAAAGAAACAGACTAATATAAGTGTAGATGCCATTCTTCTTACAGTGCAACAAGTACATCAGGTGTTATGGGAAGTGTTCTCGGTTCCGGTTGACCTAACACAAACACATCAAGTAGACCCGACAAATGAGGGACACAAGGACTGGGAATTAAATAATTGGCACTGGAGACGAGACTGGGTCTGGGTCATGGAGCACATGCTGAGGAAAAACACACAAAATAGGTCCTGACAATGGGTCTTTCAAAATGCTTTTAATAACTTTTTTAAATTGGCAGAATGGTCTAAAGATGATCTGTGTCAATTTTGGTGAAAATCGAATGAACCGTCTAGGACAGGGGTGTCAAACTCTGGTCCTGGAGGGCCGCAGCCCTGCAGAGTTTAGATGCAACCCTAATTAAACACACCTGATCCAACTAATCAAGTCCTTCAGGCTTAATTGAAAACTGCATAGTATGTGAGTTGGAGCAAGGTTGGAACAAAACTCTGCAGGGCTGCGGCCCTCCAGGAACTGAGTTTGACACCCCTGGTCTAGGACGAGTTCGAACAAATAGGTTTTTATAACTATTACATACTGCTAAAAAGAGAAGAAGAACAAGAAGAGGAAGAACAAGAATAGTAAGAAAACTAACAAATACAATAGGTGCCACACCACCTGTGGCGCTTGGGCCCTAATTAAATGGGAAATGTCATTAAAGAAGAAAAAAGAAAAGAATAGAAAGAAATAAATAAAGAAAGAAAAAGTGAAAAAAAACATACTTAAGACCCCCTTTTAATTAAACATTTCAATTCATTATTGATCTATACTGTATTTGAAATGTACAATTAGTAAGCATGTGTCATGACGCTGCTCATGTGCTGATTTGTCTCATAATAAATGAACATAATGACATATTGACTGCTTAAAGGTTAATGTGATGTATTCGTTGTTGAAAAGGTCAATGTATGATCTGAATATTTTGTTTGCAGGACAAGCGGTACAGTTTGATTTCCCATTTGATTATCCGCAGCACACACCTGTGACAAACTGCATGTCATTATTTACCACAAAGTCATGTGCACAATTTTACAATACCCCCAACTGGAAAATGTAATTTTTCCTGTCATGCATTGATGTAAGTAATGTGATTATGTAAATACTCTCTTCTTAACTCCCACATGACTTGTGTTAATATTTAACAACATTTACAAATGTGCGTATCACATCAGTATAATAACCTTTTTGAACCATTACCTTAACAGAAGAATATTTCATGTGGATATGATGTCACCATTATTTATCCTTTTCTTGCCAGCGTGTTCCTCATGCAGGGTTTGTGAAGATGAAGGAGCCTGGCTGACAAGCCAGTGACATGAATAAGAAATGGCTAGCGTGGAGTGGAGTTTTCACCCATCAAACAGTGATCACTCTTGGTTATGGACAGTGGGTAGAGCGTGAGGTGGTGTCAGAGCAATTGACATCCTCAGCCCCCACCCTAGTCATGTGGGCTGTTTCTCCAATGCTCAGTTGAGGTTTTCCATCAATTGTACATTTTTAACCCTAGGGGGGAAAAAAATGTACTATAGATTAAAATAGAAACACTGGGAGTCCTGCTGAGGATGATTTGCTTTAGAATGACAAGAATATTAATTTACTGAGTTTAGCATTGCCAAAACAAACAAACAAACAAACAAAAATTAGAATAAAATGTAATTATTTTGACTAATTATGCCAGTTTATTTCCAAACTTTTTCAGATAACTTATAACACATTGATATTGATAGTATAATGTAATGATTATAAAATACTTTAAATCAGAGAATTGGATTTAATGGATTCTTCTACCATGGTAAATAAAATTAATGTTTATTTATGGAATATAGTGAAACATGCTAAATATAATTCAGTATAATTTCTACAGGTGACACTTGAATTATGCTATAATTTTATTTGTTTTATTATCTAATTATTTTTATATTTCTAAATATTTTACAGTTTATTTTAATTTTAATATTATTTTAATTTTAGCAATTTAGTTATGTGATCTTGTCTTATATATATATATATTCTTAAAATATAATATAATATAATATGATATAATACAATATAATATCATATAATATTAATGCTTATTAGTATTTCTGTTTATTAGCTTTATTTTCAGTTTTGCTTTAGGAATTTTATTAGTTGCCGAAGCAACAGTTTAGATAACACAAACAACAACACTGTTTATATGTTAAGTGTATGATAACATGTTTTTGAAAAAAAAGAAAAGAAGAAAAATTAAATGTGATGTATTATTAAAATTATTATTACTATTTAATAAAATAATAATATTATTATTTTATTTTGTTTTGTGATATTGTCGTCATCATCATTATTATTATTATTATTATTATTATTATTATTATATTATCATTTTTTATTATTTTATTATTATTATTATTACAATTTTTATTTATTTAATTTTTACTTAATTTTTAATAAATCTTTATTTTTTATTGAGTTTTATGAATTTTAGCACTTCAACTGTAACCTATTAACCTATATAAACTATTAACTTAAGTTAACTATTACTTTTTAAGCTATTTTTAATACAATATTTATGTTAATTTATTTCAACTTCATTAAAAACAACAAAAAGATGTTCCATAGTTTTTGTTAACAATAACACAGTTTTTATTTTAAATGTGCATAATAACTTGTTTATGCAAAAGTCATGCTGAAAAAAATGATATATGTATTATTATTATTATTATTATTATTATTATTATTATTATTATTATTATTATTATTCTTTCATAATAATAATATATTATGTGATTTGTCATTATTATTATTATTATTATTATTTCTACTAGCAATTTTACTTACTAGTTTTATTTTTGATTGAGTTTTAGAAATTTTAGAGCTTCAATTTTAACATATTTTAAACTATTATTGTTATTAATTTTAGTTAGTTGCCAAAGCAACATTTCTAATTTTCTACTTGTAAAGCTATTTTTTCATATAATATTTATATTTTAATTTATTTTATTTTTATTCATTTATTTTTATTTCATTACAAACAAACAAACAAAAAAAAGATTTTACAAAATACTTTTGCTAACAATAACAACACTGAGCTCAGTTGGTGAGTGTATGATAACATGTTTATGCAAAAAAAAAAAAAAAAAAAAAAAAAACACTAAAAACAAAAACAAATGAAATGTGCTGTATTATTTAAAAAATACTCTTACACCATATTTTGGAATCTCATTCTGTTTCAATTCTGATTTATCCTATTTCAATTTAATTTACAATTTTGCACCATTTTTTATGTCAATACAAAATCATAAAATGAACTTGCAATCTACAAGACAATCACAATTTATGCAGTTTTGAATAGTGTAATAGCCTAGCAACGACCCAGAACACCCTAGCAACCTCAACCCCTCACGATTTTAACAGAAAATACAAAAAGCAGTTCAGTAATCTACATTTCTTCTTTCCCCTCACACATTATTTCTTCACCTCTATTTCAGTCTACAGAGTTATTACTCTTAAATATGATCTTCTGCTGTCTCTCAGCAACATTTTGATCAGTTCCTGTCTCCACATTTGTTCAAACATTGTAGTGAGCAGTGCATTTCTGCATGTCCGATCTTGTGTTGACCCCCTCCTTTCATTTTAGAACAACAGAGTCCTCCATAGTTTGACATGGCCAGGGTCCACAAAGATTAGATTTGAATTTATGAAGATTGCTTCACCTAGGTCGGTGCTGTAATCTATGCCTTTGTAGTATTTCACGTGTGGCCCCCTCGTCGCCAAGCCACCCAAGGGCCCCATATTTCACCATGACAACGTAATCACAGCTCCGCATTAAAAAGTCATTATTGTTTAGAATGGAGGCCTCATCCAGAAAAACACTGGCTATAAAATCTCTTAGCCTTTGTCTCTCAGCACACATGTTTACTCAAGAACACAAGCTCAGGTGATTTAAATGACCAACTCACAACTCCATTGATCTCACTGAGGGTTTTGCCTTCATAGAAATACGCACTTGCCAGTACAGAGCTGTATGATTCACAATTTATTCACACACTTTAACAGTATAAGGTAATGTTTTATTGCAAATATGTAGATTGCATTCATCTCTTGATGCACTGATAACACTTGCCTGAAGTGATTTGCAGATATTCAGTACCCAATACAAATCTGGGAGGTAAATATATATTAGCAGTACTTTGTTTTCAACTCATTCAGAAGGATGGGAATTCAAATGAACCCCAGTATTTGTACAACTTGTGTTATAGACATCAATAATACATCAAATCATGAAGCCTGTTGAGAAGAGGTGTGCTGTTACTTTTCTAAAGTATCAGATTCTGCCAGATGATAAATCAAATTAGAAAATGTCCATTTATCTTACACTAAAAAGGGACTTGATCTATACAGTGTCTAATGACCAAAATTGTGATGACAAAGAAATGCAATTCAAGTCATTTTCTTTTTTTTAATATGGTTAAATATGGCTTAATGAGTCTTAACTATTTGTTAAACTACAACCTTAAACAATTAAATCAGTTGTAACATTTAACTTTTAGCAACATTCATTAATAAAATACTGTCAATGTATATCTTTAACTATATGTTGTCATATGAACAACTAGTTAAAAAACTACACAAAGTAAGCTGTGTGTTTAGTAAACAGAACTGTTTTGTTTCAGAACTGTGTTTCAGAACTGACTGAGTCTTTCATTCTCTGTACAGGTGTTTTGTTATTGTTTTGAATTAGCTTTTATGTTATTTATTTTTTTATTTTAATTTTAGTTTACATTTTAGTCATGAATCAAAGTTTTTGTCATTTTTATTATTTTTTAATTGTGTTATTCAGCTTTATTAATTATTATTAATTATTCATTTCTCTCTTGTTTTGTTCTTTGTTTTGCTTTTTTTATCATGTCTTGTTTTGTTTTGTTCTTTATATTATTTTGTTTTGTTTTTGTTAGGTTTTTTTTATCTTGTCTTTTTTTGTCTGTTTTTTTTTTTTTTTTTTTTTTTTGGTTGTTTTTTATATTAATCTTGTCTTGTTTTGTTTGTTCTCTTGTTTTGTTTTGTTTTGTTTTGTTTTGTTTTTATCATGCCTTGTTTTATTCTATGTTTTGGTTTCTTTATGTTGTCTTTGTTTATTTGTTTTTATGTTTTTTTTGTTTGTTTGTTTGTTTGTTTTGTTTTGTTTTGTTTTCATCTAGTCTTGTTTTGTTACTTATCTGGTCTTGTTTTATTTAATTACTTATTTACTTATTTATTTATTTATGTCTTGCTTTGTTTTGTTATTATCTTGCCTTGTTTTTTATCTTCTCTTTTTTTTTTCTTGTCTTTTTTTAATTGAAATATTCAGCTTTATTAATTTTTCATTATTAATTTCTGTTGAGTTAATTTATTTCTATTTCCGTTTTAGTTTAGTGTTGTTCTTTATCTTGGTTTTTGGTTTTTGTCTTGTCTTGTCTTGTCTGTTTTTGTTGTTGTTTTGTTGTTGTTTTGTTTTTATCTTGTCTTGTCTTTTGTTTTGTTTGTTTTTTATCTTGTCTTGTTTTGTTTTTGTCTTTTATCTTGTGTTGTCCTTTTGTTTTTGGCTTTGTTTTGTTTTGGGGGTTTTTGTATCTTGTCTTGTTTTGTTATATAGTCTTTGTTTTGTTTTGTTTTAATCTTGTCTTGTTTTGTTTTGTTTATCTTGTCCTGTTTTTGTTGTTGTTGTTGTTGTTGTTGGTGGTGGTGGTGGTGGTGGTGGTGGTGGTGATTATCTTGTTTTGTTCTTTGCTTTGCTTTTTTATCATGTCTTGTTTTGCTTTGTTTTGTTTTGTTCTTTATCTTGTTTTGCTTTTTTGTTTTTTGTTAGTTTTTTATCTTAATCTGGTCTTGTTTTGTTTTGTTTTTGTTTTTATCGTGCCTTGTTTTATTCTCTGTTTTGCTTTTTGTTTTTTTGTTTGTCTTTGTTTGTTTTATGTTTTGTTCTTTGTTTCGTTTTCATCAGGTATTGTTTTGTTTTTTATCAGCTATTGTTTTTGTTTTGTTTTGTTTTATTATTTATCTTGCCTTTTTTGTTGTTTTTATCTTCTCTTGTTTTGTTTTGTTTTTTGTTTTGTTTTGTTTTTTATCTTGTCTTGTTTTTTTGTTTGTTTTTTGTTTTGTATTTTATTTTCATGTAATTTATATTTCATATCACCTTTATTTCAATTAACAAAACTGATTTTTCATTAGTTTTAGTTTTTGTTAACAATAACAACACTAGTTACCAATCCTATAGCAATAACATTGCAGCTACTCAAAACACAATAGCACCACACTTGCAACCAGCAGCACAGCAAAGCATTTGTATGATCAAGCTCACATGTTCGTATTGAAATTGATTAATTATAATTTGTTGTTTTTTATAGTTGGCTTTGCTCCGTTTTGTT
Organism: Labeo rohita; assembly: GCF_022985175.1. Lineage (NCBI taxonomy): Eukaryota > Metazoa > Chordata > Actinopteri > Cypriniformes > Cyprinidae > Labeo > Labeo rohita. Next base: position 26,135,384 of record NC_066885.1, on the reverse strand, counting down.
TTATCTACACCATCCTCACCCAGGACTTTATTAGAATTATGTTTTTCATCCATATTTGTCATATTTTGCTAAAGTCAAAGCAGATGAATCTGTGTGCACAGCAACACACAGACAACAACTGTTTATCCATTCCATATTGATACAAGCGTGCTTTAAGCTCCTTCATCAAAATGTAAAGCTTCTGGACGACACAAAACTGTCAAAAACCAGGTTCTGCTTTGATCCAGTGTTTACCTGCCTGACAGATGTCTTACGTCCAGCCTTTGGGAACTCATTCTGACACCTGGGTAATTCCTCAGCCACTTCATACCGGTATCTCCAGCTGCCAGAAGATCTGCAGGGATGAATCACTTAATTGTAAGGCAGCACCATAGATGTTCACCTAGCTGTCATTTAGTCCTCTCCAAGAATCTCAGTTAAGAATTGCAAACTCTCTCCAAGCCCCAAGGGGTTATGGGTATCAGCTTATTGTGTTTTATAGCTTAGTATGATGCTGCTTGGGATGGCCATGGAGCTTGACCTCCGAGGTCATTGTCCTTGACTCCCTGGCTTTATTCTAGACCTAACAGGTCCAGGAAAGAGCACTCTCCCAACCCTGAAGTGAATAAAAGTAGATTTATGGGCTGTTTCTACAGTGTTGACACACAAGATGTAATTATGCATTAAGGGACGACCACTGAATCCTGTTAGGGTTTAGCAGGATTGGTTAGAGACAAGCACTGAAATAAGGAGATAAAGTAGGAACACTGGAGAAAATAAAGACTGTGCAAGGCTGTGAATAGATGTGTCAGTGTGAACAAAATACTGCCCTCCTCGGATTTAGATCTCTATTTTTCTCTTCATTTCAGTCTGTTGCTCCATGCACACTGTTTTCTAAGTGGATCAATAAAGTCAATTCATGAGTCTGCCACCTTTCATGAATTAGATTTTCTTCCTCAATCAATATATTCCCATCTGACTGCATCATCACTTTTAGGTCTAGTCCAACCAGCTCATTACAGCAACCTACTGTCTTAAAATACATAATATAATATGAGTCCCATATATGCTATTGATTACAGTATTAGTCTTATTAACCCAGCAAGTCCACTGTCTGTCTGCAATGGCCCACGGTGGCTGTCTTTCCATGTTACGACTGTCTCAAGTCATGGAAATATTTAATTTTAAGATGTGCTTTGCAAATCATCTGTGTTTTGACACATGCATATTCTACATCAGATATGCTCACATAAACATAAAATGTCAACCAAGCCTTCTCACACATCATGGTGTTTAGTCATGTGACATTCAAGAACTAATAAGGTTTACTTTGGACTGAATCATTGTTTTTCAACAAGTCTGTTGAGTGAATAATTCAATGACTTATTAATATAGAAAGTTCCATTGCTGTCTATGCAGGGTGAGAAAGCTCTAGGATTTCATTTAAAATATCTTAAAGGTGTCCTATTATGCTCTTTTACAGAGTCTTGACTTTGTTTTGTGGGTGTACTAGAACATGCCCTCATGCTTGGTGGTTCGAAATACGCAATCTTTTTCACATAATTTACATGATTGCAATACCTTTCTTCCCAGCCTGGCACAAATGACTTGATTAGTTCCGGTTTGATGAAGACCCACCTTCTAAAATTCAAAATGTGTTGTGATTGGTTAGCTGTCCCACTGCGTTGTGATTGGCGAACAGCTTAGACGGTGTTTCAGTAATGCCATGCCCCTTGCCAAAGCAGCTCCATGTACAACTGTTAGCACAAGCTATAGATTAAACTGTTTTTTATAGTTCTTACATTTTAGATATGGATATTTTTCTTACAAAACTGCGTGTGAGGCACTTTTTATTAGGGATGGATGCACTTTATTGGACTTGTTTTGGACTGATGAAGAGAAACACCCATCTATGTCTTTCTAAAGCATGGGAGTGCCAGGATAATTTTTAATATAACTCCAATTGCATTTGTCTGAAAGAAGGACGTCATATACATCTAGGATGCATGGAAGGTGAGTAAATAATATGCTCAGCCTGCGAGACCGCTGAAACATGATATTATCATGCTAATTTATTTATTTACATACTTAGTTTCATTGCCCGAAACCAGCTCCAGCATAAGGCTAAAAGCAGCCCAATGTTTTTAATATGACTTAATTTGTATTTAACATGACAACAATTGAATAAAAACATTGTAATTATAATGCTTACATTTCCTTGGTTATTCAAAAAGGAGCTACATAAAACTGGCAAAGAACATCATCACTGATTAGCCTAGTCTAGTGCAAGTTTATGCGTTTTAAAGAAAACTTGCGTTGTAAGTGAAGCTATCTACACCCTGTTAGTACATCTCGGATTTACATCTGCAAGAAATCTGCAAGACGTAGTTTGCTCATCTGCAATACATCTATTGGATGTTTACTATCAGATGTCAAATAGACGTCTATTATATGTCTTTAAGATGTTTATGATTTAGAATGTATGTAAAACTGACATCTTACAGACGTCTGCCAGACGTTTGTACACAGCAAATGCTTTCCAGATCAAGAGATCTTTAACAGACATCTTCCAGGCGTACGTGTGCTGTCTGGGGATTTATTTTAATGATATTCTAATGGGCCACGTTTTGACATCAAAACATCCGGAAAACAAACAGTGTAGTCCAAAGGTGCCGTTCATTGTAGTTCTTGAAAAAAACGAAATATCTCCTTTTGGAATGGACTTTGAGATTTTTAACTTTGTAGATCTTTTTTATGCGCAAACACACCACACACTGACTAAAATGCAAAAAGTGAAAAAAGCATAATAGGACCCCTTTAATTTGTGTTCTAAAGATGAACAAAGGTCTTACTAGTTTGGAACAACATGAAGGTGAGTGACAGAATTTTCATTTTTGGGTAAACTACAGTATCTCTTTCATGCACTTACCAAGATTTTGAGAGTGAATGAAGGCATGCTATGTCTTTTTGAACATCTTTTTTTAGATTCCATTAACTTTAATAACAGACAACGCTGAACCATTCCTCAAAATATCTTTCGTGTTTTTTGGGATCGAATTGCAACACTTGCCAATGTAGTAGAAGTGTCAGGCATGATCCTCACCTTCCCTTATGTTTGACTGCAGCCTTAAAACATCAAAACAGCAAACAAGAAAAGTCTATTTCTTGTTCAGTAAGTGAGTTTTGTTGTTGTTGGTGGTGGTGGTGGTGGTGGTGGTGTTGCTGTTGTTTTTTAAACAATAAATTGCTTGGATTCTGTGCCATTGAGTTGCACACTCGAATTATTGACTGGCTTCATCTCTAGTGGGTTTCCTTATGTTATCCTCACACTCTAATTCACCACTAGATTTATGGCCATTCAGGGGGGACCAAACAGGACATGAAACTGAGCCTGTTTGATCACGGGTTACATTCTGATTTACCATCCACAGTTTAATTAAGTTACATAGCACCAGGGTGTTGGCCAGCTGCTGGAGACTGAATGTTGTGAGGGGTGGAAAGGATATCTGGTTGCACAGCCTGCCCTGAGCACTCCCTGGGGAGGCCTGCAGCTGGGCAGAAGCCTTTCTGCCACCCATAATGCCAGGGTTGACTGATGTGTTTGTAATTCATATCTCTGTGTAGACCTGACATGGCTTCCCAAAAATATATGAGGTTGGTTTCAAGTGAATATGAAACTTTAACTTCAGTCTGTCAAGGGAGCCATATATTATAGTGGTTGTTTTGTTGTACTATGGATCATTTTCAGCCCTTTTGTAAATTGAGTACACTTACTAAGACAGTGCAGTTTTATATTATAGAGACCCTTTTCAGCATCACCAAAGGATAATACATCATAAACCATAATACAGTATGTATGTTACAGTGATTTAAATACACTAAAAAGGTATTGTTAATAACAAACAGTAAATGTATTTATTAGTAATCAAGCAATAGCATGCAATTCTTATTAATAAAAAGTTAATAAATTAGTTTTTGAGTATTTTTAGATTTTTATATTATTGTTATTATTTATTATTATTTTTATATACAATATGACACTGTTTTTTCGCCCTGTCACTGAAAATAGTTAATTAATAATTAATAGCCATTGTGCATCTTCCAGCAACACAGTCATGACTTTCCTGGATGATTTGTTTATTTATTTACTTGCTTACTTGCTTACTTACTTACTTATTTGACTCTTTTATGAAAATTAAATTAATCAGAAGTTTTAAAGTTAAATGTTGAATCATTGGAATTAATGATTTAATATTTCATTCATAAAGGCCTTTACACTGTCATTTTGGGGGGGGGAAATGCATTTTTGGTATCAGCTAAGTGATTGATTCAGTGATTTAATGATTCAACATTTTTTAATGAATAATTAATTCAAATGATTCATTAAAAAAATGTTGTTTCTTTAAATCACTGAATCAGTCACTTACCTGATACCAAAAAATGCTGCTTTTTCCAAAATTAAAGTGTAAAGGTCAATTATAAAGGCCTTTATTTGTTTAGTTTTAGAATGAATCAACATTTTCAACAAATCAATTGAGTGAATGATTAATTGTCTCATTAATATAGATAGTTACTTGTTGGTTTCTGAATGAATCAGCTTTTTATACAAATTGGTTGAGTGAATGATTTAATGGCTCTTTTATAAAGACATTTACTTCATTTATGAATGAATAAACATTTTTGTACAAATCGGTGGGGTAAATGATTCAGTGGCACATTTCTAAAAATATTTACTTCATTCATGAATGAATGAATCAACATTTTGAAACAACCCTGCTGAAAAAAGCAGGGTTTTAGCTAGTCATCCAGGCTGGTCTTAGCTGGTCAGCAGGCTGGTTTTAGAGGGGTTTTTAGCCACTTCCAGGCTGGTTTTAGCTGTTTTTTTCAGCAGGGAAATCCATTAAGTAAGTAAATAATTCAGTGGCTCATTTAAAAAAATTATGAATTACTTTATTCATGAATTAATGAATCAGCATTTTTGTACAAATCAGTGGAGTACATGATTCTGTGGCTCATTTATAAAAAAAACCATTTACTTCATTCATGAATGAATCAACATTTTTGTACAAATTGGTTGAGTAAATGATTCAGTGGCTCACTTATGAAAACATTTACTTCATTCATGAGCAAATGAATCAGTATTTTCGTACAAATCGGCTGAGTAAATGATTCAGTGGCTCATTTATAAAGACAATTACTTCATGAATGAATCAACATTTTGGTACAAATCAGTTGATTAAATGATTCAGTGGCTCATTTATAAAGACATTTACTTCATTCATGAGCAAATGAATCGACATTTTGGTACAAATTGGTTGAGTAAATGACTCAGTGGCTCATTTCTAAAGACAATTACTTCATGAATGAATCAATATTTTGGTACAAATCAGTTGATTAAATGATTTAGTGGCTCATTTATAAAGACATTTACTTAGTTCATGAATGAATCAACATTTTTTACATAAATTGGTTGAGTAACTGATTCGGTGGTTAATTTATAAAGACATTTACTTAGGTCATGAATGAATCAACTTTTTGCATGAATTGGTTGAGTAAATGATTCAGTGGCTCATTTATATTTACTTAATTCATGAATGCGTCAGCATTTTTGATCAAATCGTTTAAATGACAGATTCAATGACTCGCTCATAAAGAGAATCACTTGCTGCCACCTTCTGGAATTACAATGTAATCTACAAAGAAAGTCAGCGAAAAAATCACCACCACTTATGCAAAGATTAGACAGTCTGTCTGGAACGCACAAACACAGTCAAGAAGAATGATACAGTGAAAAGTCCCAGTGCTGTTGAACTGTTTGTCAGCTCAGCCAATCAAATTTGAGGACTGGAACTGGTGGTTATATGATATATATGGCTTTTTAATTCAAATGGATTCCATGCAGAAGATCTGTGCAAGTTTTGCATTTAAATTTGTGCTTTGGAACTATTATTTACAGGAATATTTTATTTAAATCAGTGTCTGTTTTTTCACGTTTTGAACATGTTTATAAATTACCATCTCAAATTTCATTTGTCTGACGAGGAGGGAATCCCATTTCAACAAGTGTGAGGGTTTATGAACTTTTAAATTAAAGTAGTGATTTATGGTGCAATTGAAATGCAATTTGCATTTAAGGTCTAGTTTATGGCCACTGAGGCCCGTCAAGGCCATTAAATCTCGATAATGAGATTTGCATTATAAAATGAGGAGGATCGAATTCATGATGGCTGTTCTAGGGAGAGATGTGAAATAAAGACCTTCACTCCCCTCTATCATTCCTGATCACATATTCAAGTTATTACAGGACCATTTCCAAAGTCAAAACTGTACAGAGTTAAGATTAAGGAGCCATTACACCAACAGCTACTCTGTGTATCTGCACATGAAATTACAAAGATAAAAACATGATTTGTCTTGCTCAGCCATACTTTTTTGTCTCCTGCTGGCACTCCGCGTTAATTCTCAGCTATTCTGCTTTCCATTTTGGTTTCCTTCATATGATTTCTGCTTCTGCTTTATGAGAATACTGCATGACAGGCATGTTCATGACCTGAACCCTGCCATTTCTGGCCAGAGTCATCAGTGTTCTTTCATTAATGTAATTTCGGTAATGAATTCTGGGGGTGATCTCACAGTCAGAGCCAATCTATGGCAGATGGTTTTCATGTTCTTTCTCCTGCCTAGCGTTTTAAATCAATATTAAGCCTTAATTCCCCATGTCTCATACTTTTTCCCTCATTATTGGAATCCCATAGCGTGGACAGAATGAAATGGCCGATGCAAATGTCTCCGCCGATAAATTATGTTCACCATTTAAATATGAAAAACGTTCAAATGAATGCAAAATCAGTTTATACCATTGTTATTTCTGATGAATGTGTTGAATAAGTACCAAAGCACATCTGTATTTCAGATAGCACTGCAAATGTTATTCCTGATACTTAGTGTTCGAATCGTCCCTGAACTCTAAGCATTAAACGCTTTCTAGGAGATGTTCTATGGGACAATAATAAATTGTATGTATTTATTTTTGCTTACATATTTGTAAGCTTATTATAAGCTAATAATAATACATATACCGCATGCTAAGACATCAGCTCCGTCCTTTTTATCCTCTTTATCCATAAGGTCTGCTGATCTCGGTGTTGTATCTCTAATTTGTCCTGTAAATGAGCTGCTGACTATTACTCTAATGTTCCTAAACAGAAGAAGCCCAGAACCCTGCGGAGGAAAGGACAAGCTAGCTACTAATTTATAGAGGGGATTGCTTGTGTCTTAGATAATTATTTTTAATGTCACTCATTAGAGCGTCACTGCGGGGGGAGAGCGATATCAACATTCCCGTCGCTTTGCTTGGACACAATACCATTACAACAATGTCTTTCAATTAACCTTTTCTCTGTTCTATAATCAGCTCTTTCTGCTGGCCAGGCAAGTGCTGGATTAGAGGAGAGTGACTCGGCATTAATGGACTTTGACATGGAGACAGAAAGATGGTAAGACTGAGACAGAGATTTGCAGGCTGAGAGGGCAAGATTCTCTTGTTCCAGGCTTGGCGCCATTGCTAAACCTTATCCTCTATATCAGCCAATTACAGATATCTCTTAGAAGAATTTCAAAGAGGGCATAGGAAGCTTAAAAACAGTGAATGCATATGCAACAGTGATGCCAATATATCTTCTAAAATTTTAACTTCCTGATATGAAAACATATTAGAATATGAGAAACCTTGTGCATAAAGCAATTGTTTACTTCCTTAGAAAATAGTGGTTTGATGCAAACAATTCCATTTCATTTGAAATCATTTTGCGATAAAAGCCTCAAGGGTCCTTGGAGGGCTATGAAAAGAAAGCGAGCAAGACAATGTTCTCCCAAATCAGACTAGTGCTTTATCTACTAAATCTGGGAATTGGTGTTATTCATGGGATGGTTATAAGAAGGAAGAATCCTGGATAGCATTGATGCTGTGAATGTCAGATTCAAACATTTCACAGTATGTCTCAGTATTGTTGTCCAGGGATTCTGCCAGCATTACAAACCATCACAGTGAACAGATGTCCAAAATGTGTTCACAGATAGTGGCACTGAATCTACATTTGTGTTCTCTGGCAAATCTACGCATATGCATTACTGCACATTTTCAATAATCAAACTTGTTGGGACAGTGTCTTTCTTCTGTGGAATATAAAAGAAGATATTTTGAGAAACATATTTGTGTGTGTGTGTGTGTGTGTGTGTGTGTGTGTGTCTGTTTTTATCATGTTAGGGGGACCAAATGTCCCCACAAGGATAGTAATACCAGTAAATTTTGACCTTATGGGGACATTTTTTAGGTCCCCATGAGGAAATAGGCTTATAAATCATGCAGAATGAGTTTTTTTTTTTTTTTTTTTTTTGGAGGTAAAAGTGTGCACAGTCTCCTGTGAGGGCTAGGTTTAGGTTTGGGTAGGTATATACTCTTAAAAATAAAGGTGCTTAAAAAAAAGGTTAAAGATTCTTTATGGAATCATTTAGACAAAAAGGTTCTTCTATGGCATCAAGAGGCACCTTTATTTTTAAGAGTGTAGGGCGATAGAAAATACGGTTTGTACAGTATAAAAACCATTACGCCTACACGCTTAAAAATAAAGGTGCTTTAAAAGGTTCTTCACAGTGATGCCATAGAAGAACCATTTTTGTTTCCACAAAGAACCATTCAGTCAAAGGTTCTCTAAAGAACCATCTTTTTCTTACCTTTTTTAAAATCTGAAAAACTTTCTTTTGCCACAAAGAACCTTTTGTGAAACAGAAAGGTTCTTCAGATGTTAAGGGTTCTTTATGGAACCATCTAGACAAAAAAAAAGGTTCTTCTATGGCATTGTGAAGTACCTTTATTTTTGTGTACGGAATTTCCCAATAAAACATGGAAACACGTGTGTGTGTGTGTGTGTGTGTGTGTGTGTCAATAGACACTAATAATGTTTGGTCACCAACATTTAACTTTAATATTTTGGTATAATTCTTTAGGGTCTTCATGAAATATCTGCAATATACTTTACTGGTTAAAATTCCTCAGTGGTCGTGTAAATCAACACCCTTTTTACCTTGTCAAAAACAGCTCTGTTCACATCAAGCCATTTCGGTGCATGTCTCTTTAAATGAGAATGAGCTGCTGCTCACCCCGCCCCTCTCCTCCGTTTTTTGTGTACTTGGTGATGTGATACCATCAAAAACAAAACTAATCCACTGCGTCCTCAGCAGAGCCGATCCTCCCTATACGCAAAGCTGCGTAGGGTCCCTGAAACACCAGGGGGCCCCTTTGCTCTTAAAGATTATTTATTTTTAGTTTCGTTTTTGAAATGGGTCTGCGGTTATCAAAACATGGCAGACAGTGTGCAACTGGCTGAGGGCAGAAATATGCTAATATGGGACAGTCCGTCAGTGACTGTGAGCAGGACTTGAGCAGTATGACATTACACTGTTCTGAAAATTAAAACGGTTTGACGATTACAGATGCAGATTTATTAAATGTATTAAATAGCCATGAAAAAAAGTGTGTTTTACACCACCAAGTGTGTGCAAAAAACAAACAAGATATGAAAATGAATTTGCTGAAGCAAGAATGCTAATATTAGCTTAGTCTTTTATCTCTTTTACCATGACTAGTATTTCACTGAACTTGTACGCAAGCTCTCACATTACAATTGCAATGCTGTACCATTTGAGCTATCAAGCAAGCCATATTTATGGAGTGAATTATGTGATGCAAACATCTAAATGTTTTTGTTTACAAATCATGCACTATGGTAAAAGTGTTTTAAGAGTCAAAATAAGTAACCACACTAGTTTTTATTAATCGATAATCTGCCCCGTAATTATAATTTGTGCAAAAAGGAAAGGTTGTTGGTGTTTTACTGCCCCTAGTATTAATTTCTGCTGGAAACTGAATTGAAATGTATAGGAATGTTTTTGCAGTTTTGAAAAAATGTAGCCAGTGTCTTTCAGAAGAGCCTGGGTTGGAGTAGAGAGAAAGTGAGGAGAGAGGATGTCTTCTGTTACTTTACCCAACCGCAATGACTAAAGTAGACATCCTTCCCGCAGAGAGATGAAGTCATAGATTTTCAGAAGTTTGCTGGTGTCCTTTTCCTAATCTGATCATCAAGACTCCTGGTCATGATGCCATAGACAGCTGGAATCAAATTATTGTCAGTTCCTATCACACTACTGCCCATCAACCCACTTCCTGTCACTCACACACACAAACACACACAGATGCCCTCTCAGTATGTCTCTCAGTAATGTACACACACCTAGAGAGCTGCTAACCAAGCACGGCACTTTCAGTGCTTGTGCCCTTGGCTGTTATTATTTACTTAGGCACTCTAATGTTGCATTATGATATCTTTTGCATACCACTACATATTAAAATCTGAGAATGCACCTTATGAAAAAAAAAAATATATATATATATATAGACAGGTTGTCAACTGACCAACATTGTCTCAAAATCAAAAAAATGATTGTCTGATTTTGTGTACATGAGTATGTGTGAGTTTGTCGAGCAGTTAATGATAAACCTGAGTCATCATCCAAATCTGTGTGTGACAACACTGGATGGCTGACTGGTGTATCCATATTATGGATTAAATTATCTAAATTTATGCTTCCTGACCTGGACTGTGTTAAAATTGGTTTAGAATACAGACCTAAGGCAATCTGCAACTTGAAGTATGATACTTTTTTTTTTTTTTGCCAGTAAACCTGTATCGTGTTTAACACAGCATAAAATCCACAGGAGGAGGGTAAATACACGCATACACTGACGATAAAGTTAACATTGACGAGACCGGACACCAAACACTGAACAGAACGCAACTTATAAAAACAGGTTAATGAACACAGACAGGTGTGGATGATTAATTAATAATGACTTGACAAGGACAGAAACAGGAAGGACCAAATATGGGCAACAGAGGGAAAAAACAACTAAACAGTCCACAGGGGTGTAACATTACTCCCCCCTCCCGGAAGGCGCGTCTCGCGCCGTAACATATCCTCCGTGGAGGGGGGTTGGATGCTCAGGGAGCTCAGGGAGCCATGGCGGATCAGAGAGCTCAGGAAGCCATGGCGGAGCACACAGTTCGGGAGGCCACGGCGGATCAGGGAGCTCGGGGAGCCATGGCGGAGCACACAGTCTGGGAAGCCATGGCGGATCAGGGAGCTCGAGGAGCCATGGCGGAGCAGACCGTCCGGGAAGCCATGGCAGGGCAGACAGTCCGGGAAGACATGGCGGAGTACACAGTTCGGGAGGCCATGGTGGAGCAGGGAGCCATAGGGGAGCAGGGAGCTTGGTAAGCCATGGCGGAGCACACAGTTCGGGAGGCCCCCCCAAAATTTTCTTGGGGGAAATTAGGGTTCTACAGGCCCGGGACAGTTCTGGAGGCGCGGGCTCTGGAGGGCGCTTTGGAGGCACTGGCACTAGAGGCCGCTGGCACTAGAGGGCGCTCTGGAGGAGCGGGCTCAGGAGGCTCTGGCACTGGAGGGCACTCAGGAGGCTCTGGCACTGGACGGCGCTCAGGAGGAGCGGGCTCGGGACAGCGCTCTGGAGGCTCTGGCACTTTAAAGATAAAGTCTCTATTATACTCCACAGGTTATTCCAAAACAGGTAAATCCACAGGAGGAGGGTAAATACACGCATACATTGACGATAAAGTTGACATTAACATTGACGAGACCGGTTAATAAAAAAAAGACAGAACGCAACTTATAAAGACAGGTTAATGAACACAGACAGGTGTGGATAATTAACTAATAATGACTTGACAAGGACAGGAACAGGAAGGACTAAATATGGGCAACAGAGGGAAAAACCATCTAAACAGTCCACAGGGGTGCGACAGCTATTAGTGGAGAAACTCGTTATTTCAAAAAGTGTCTTGTTTCAACTAATAATGGGAAAACTGATTTTTATATATATATATATATATATATATATATTTTTTTTTTTTTTTTTTTTTTTTTTTTACCTTTAAGAAAAGTGAACAAATCTTTAATTTATTTCATTAATTTGAGCATTTCAGTTAATGTTTTTTTACTTTGTCTACTTACCAAATCTTTTCATATTCTGGATTATGAAATCATGATATCAGCAAAATAATGGGAATCTATTAATAATTAATTCACCACCATTAATTCTTGTCCAACCCCTTCATTCTTATCTCATGCAACAGCCACATTGGCTTTGATAAGGACAAAAAAATTAGTTGACCTCCCTACTCATACCAAAATGGTGGGAGATTTAGAAGGGGATATCATTCATACCATCCAGTCCCACTGAACATCTGCCACATTGCAAGATCCAGAGCCCAGACAGCCATCACCCCTCTACATGGACATGACACCAGAGCCCACCACGATAAAAGTGCCAGAAGTAAAGAGCAAGCAATCTCCCCAGAGCCCAAGCCTCACAAGAAGTCTTACCAGGTGTGTGAACCAACTACACCATGTATAGCCATAAATGAGCTTTATAAAAACATGGAAGTGGATATTTTGCTGAATCTCTCGTCCCCGCTGGTCCTGCCCAGTATCAAGTATCTTATGTCTTCTTTGTCACTTCAGGTCCTGCCGAGCACCATGTCTCCTGTGTCTTCTTTGCCGCTGGTTCGCCCCAGCACATTGCCTGTATTGTCCACCTTGGATCTTCCAGTCACCAGCTCAGCTCTGTCCATCAGTCCATTGTGGCTCACTGACCTGTCAGCTCCACCATGGCTACTCCCTCCCTCAGCTCCAACTGGAACCATTGTCCTAACGGCACCACTGGGCTCCCTATTTCCTTTGGCTCCACCTTGGTCAGATGTTGCTCCATGGACTTCCGGGCCTCCATTCCTTTAGCTCCATCTAACTCCACCTGTCCTAT